>NC_064636.1:11787435-12111754 GCF_023864275.1 Schistocerca cancellata
TTTGACGAACTCTCTACCGGGCACTCTACTGATTTGCAGAGTAGCCGTGCAGCTGTAGATGTAGAGGAGTACTTTATATTATTGTAATGGTATTGGTAGTAAAATGTGTTTCTAGTCTGTCCGATTTTTATTTGAATTGCCCAGAGTTCGTCACTGTGCCGTTTCTCGAGATCTGTACCCGGTAGCTTTGAAAGAGGGGACGCTGAAGAGCAGCAGAAGAGCAGCACATTTCATTACAGCTTCAGTTAGTGAGCGTGAAAGCGGCACAGGAATACACGACTAGATCCAGTGGTGGACACTACGAGAGAGAGAGAGAGAGAGAGAGAGAGAGAGAGAGAGAGAGAGAGAGAGAGAGAGAGGGGGGGGGGGGGGGGAGGGAGGGAGGGAGGCTGTGCATCACAGTGTGATTCACAGTTACAGTCCGGAGAGAAGCCGACACATATATTTATTCCTCATACGTACAGGAACTCTGAGTATTTACGGAACACTGTGTTCTCCCGTCCCTCGAGTAGATCTGCGAAGTGGCAGGTGTGAGAACTACTTCAAACTGCTCCGCTGACGATCTGCAGAAAGACCGGTTCGTCTACAGATATCGCGCGAGCCACAGCACAGAAAAATAATTTTTCTTAGTCCCGTAAACTTGTTGCAAGTAAGATTTCAAAAATACATTATAATTATTGAAAACTTACTCAAACAATTAAACCTATGCACTGCATTAAAGTAGAAGAGTAGCAGAAAGTTACGCTCCATCTGTTTTCGGTAACGAACACACTCGGCTTCTCCGATACGTCGCGATGTCCGAGATGGCGTGTCGGGCAACAGAGAACACTCGGCATTCCGTTATATCCGACATAAAAGTGCGGTATTCCACACGGCACGACATAAGATCGAGTGTATTCTATATAAACTGATACAACTTTCTACTCCGAATTAGTTTTTTATAAGCAGTAAAATACATTTAACCCCATTTTAATTTCAAATTAAATGCAAGAATATGAACATTAAAGCAATAAATTCTTTACTCCTACACACAGCAAACTGTTATTTCAGTGTACTAAAATAGTAGATCCTAACTACTTTGCTCTATTACTTTTTCAGTTATGCCAAGTGACAAGGGAGACAGAAAGATGAAGAAGCAGCGGGACTCTGAGGATACGGAGGAAACAGTGACGGCAATCTGGGAGAAGAAGACGGGGCTCTCGAACGCCTCCAAAGAATTTGAAGTTCCAACAACTACTCCGTTTCAGTCGGTCAGCGGCCCCGAGCCCAATGTCGAGGCCCCACCACATTAGTGTGTAAACCAGTTTTCTCTGCGGGATTAGAGTAGGAAATAGTGCATCATTCAATTCAGATGAAGTTACATTTTACAGTCTCACTAGAAAGAACATTTGTTCTTTGGCTTAGCAACTAGCAGTGCAGACTAAAATACCACATTATTTTGGAAAGAGTGCAAAAGAAGGCAGAGATCGGCTTTAGTCTTTCACGAAGGGACATCCACAACTACCCAGTATTATGTATGTATGTAAAAAAAAAAAAAAAAAAAATATTGACTGCTGTATGAAAAATTCTTTAGTACACAGCTATGAAACTAGAAACCAATACAATCTGCATCTAGAGAGGAAAAATAATGTTAAAACTCAGCAGAGCTTGTTGTACAATGCCGTTAAATTATATAATAAATTACCCCAAAAAATAAAAGACACTGACACAATTGGACAGTTCAAACCAAAACTAAAAAATTTTTTATTAAATAAAAGTTATTACGCAATAATGGACTATCTGAATTTAAACATGTAGTGTAATTAATGTAGCCTGCATTGTAATACATGAGGAAATAATTATAATATGAAATCCAGAATTGTATACTACTATAAGAAAATTACAAATTACATAAGGATATAAAACTAATTTAAGATACCTCAAAAATGTGTGTAAATACTAATTTTATGTGTATAATTGTAGGTATATTATATTGTATATGATTTTGCTGACGAAATCCACACAATGTAAATTGTTACATGGATTAATAAAGAAATCAATCAATCAATCAATCAATCAAACCTCTCTGCACACCTGAAGGAAGTTCTTTTTCGAGAGCAAGGGGGTTCATAAAATAAATTCAGCCACAGTGCAGGGTGACACAGTGGTTAACGTGTCTTCCCGGTGAGCAGGACTGGAGAACCAGGTTAGAATCCCAGCCTCGGTACTAATTTTCAGTCGTCGCTTCAGTCTGCACAAAATCGTAGATGTTCCAGGCTCGGAAAGGTGTCTGGAGCCGTATACTTCCGTTAGAGTAAGTTAATAATTTCTTTGAAATTCTGGAAGGTTTGTTTAGAAAACACAAATACCCAGCTAATCTCACCTACAACGTGGACAAAACTAGATTTTCAGTCTTACAAAGTAAAATTCCTCGTTATTGCCTCGTAGGCAAGAGGTAGGTAGCATTTTTAACATCGGCAGCAAGTGGGTCAGCTTTGACAGTCACTGCCCGTACGAGCACCAGAGGTCATCTCGTTCCTCCTCTCGCAATGTTTTCCTCGCGAAAAACACGAAAGAGTAACTCCCCGAGGTGTTCCTCCTAGTGTTAGCACTCGTCCGGACGGCTTCGGAGTAACGCTTTTACTGGACGGTTCGGACACCACCGATCCACCAAAGGTATCTGCTCGCACTCGATGGCCCTTCTAGGCACGGGTGCAACACAGACAGTATACGCGGTGACTGTACTCTCGAGCCACGGAGTACCGCACCACTGTCGACGAGCCACGCTCGAAACAGTCGTCGTGCAGCAGTGTACGGGTCGGCATTACGAGCTGTACGGAGATCTGCCAGGGGCCACAGCTGCCGACCTCTGGGTGTGACGTGTCGACAGCGATCGCTCGACACCCCGTTAAATCGGAGCACCGAGCGACGGCCGACAGTTCCCTTCGGTGCGCCGATTCGTGCGCGGCCTCCAGTTACCGCTAACTCTACGAGCCGCAGTGTTCGTCCGTCATCTCCGAGACTTACGGACTCTGTAGGCGTGGCCACTTCTGGACTTCACGTAGGTGTCACTCAGAGGTACAGTAACGGGACTTTAATATTTTAAAGGACTCTTAATACTTTCAAACATCTAATTGTGCCAGACATTCACAAGAAGCAGCATCATTCGAGTACTTCTTCGTATATAATAAACATCGTTTTATTACTAATTCTCGGGAATCTTTCCGATTAGAGACAGCCTACGCCACTGTCGTTCGTTCCCGACACTATACCGTTAGCCGGAGAGAAATATGTCGCCACTGCTCGCTTACTACCTCACTGCTCATACGAAGTGCAGCCTTCGGATCGGACGTCGACATCCCCTCTCTTCGCAGCGAGGAAGTGAGACCTCTTTCGAGACACAGTTCGCATCCTCCGACCGTACTGGACACGACGGAACCCGTCGGTCCCCGGGGAAACATTCGGTGTGGTGACATTGCTGTAAATGGCTTCAGACTGACTAGGATTTTTCCTGTTAACAGGCACGTTTTCAGCACTGACAATTTCATTGCCTCCTCGTTCGCTCTCGATCCCGAGTATTCACAACCGACACGCGAGAAAGGCCTCTCTGAGGATCCCAAAAATTCCCACGGAACTGCACAAACTTTTACAGAGACAGCAAAGAGCACCAATTTCAAACCTGTCCACAGGAGTTCGACAGAGGTAGATATTAAACCCCTTCTTCAGACGTCGACGGATGCAGTACCGAAGCAGTTATTGCCTCTTCGGTGGACGTAAGCTATATTCTTTCTATTTTTCACGACCACCGTCTAAAGCAGAATCCACCGGGGGACGAAATCTGGGAACATCTGCCATACTTATTGGATCACCTTACAAAAGCGCAGCCGGAAACCGACAGTAAAGGAAAGCCGGGCTTCAAATACGATAAGCGACAGCTCGTTTACAGAAAAGTAAAGACGACGTGCACCGACACCGGTTCTGGTAGCACGAGCAAATGAAAAAGGAAACGAGTGTTACAAATTGATGAAAAATCTAAATTAAATGAGAAATTAAAGTTTGTTCTGAAGGACGATTCCGATGAAAGTCATAAATCTTTTCACTCATACGTGTCACCGGGATTGGACTGTATGTCACATTCTGTGCCAAATGATAATCATGCAGAGTGTTTCTTTTGTGAAAGAAAGTTTTCACACTACGGGAAAGGAGATGTTCGGATTAGACGTGCGGTTTGTGACGTGTGGCCACCTCGACTGTGCAGAGCTGAAAGGGAATACACATTTGTGACTTTTGCAAACAGACAAACATAAATAGATTTGGCTTAACTATCTAACAAATGTTTGTTTTAGAACTTTAAAAAGAGTAAGAAGCTTTGTCGTAAATTGTTCCTGACTCAATATTTTTTCATCTTTTACTAATATGTAATTCATTTAAGGATTTAAGTTAAGAACAATCTTAGAATTGCTTTTTGTACACTATATATATATTTTTTTTAATTTACGTGATTATCTACATTTTAAACACACTATTCCATTTTCCTATCCCATATTATCCTCCAAGTGCATCTCTTTTTTTTTTAAAAAAAAAAAACCTTTCTTTTCAATGGAAATTTTACGCATTTTACTAACTCTAATATAAGTAATTCTTGGTAAATAGTTGAAGTTTTTGATAAACTGTGTATGAGAGCCAAGAACAAGCTCCATACAGAGATACAACAACCAAAGTAAATGGTATTCTATAGTACCCAAAGTTCCCAGATATATCTTCCACAAAGACCACAAAGATAAAATACGATAGATTTGAGCAGACACAGAGGTTTAGCGACAGCGGTTCTTCCCACACTCTATCTGTGTTTGGAGCAGAAGAAGGGTGGGGACAGAGGTAGCAAACTACCCTCCACCACACACCGTTAGGAGACTCGCCGTGTGTGAAACGTAGAAACGGTTTCTGATCAGCGACACAAGAAAGCACTTTCCTGCTGCCGGAGAGTTCACCAGATTTTTAGTGACCTGAGATTTTATTACTCTTTGTGCGTCAGTGGGCACATCTTAAGTTGCATGCCGTAACAGGACTTCATCTCTCCTTCCCCCCCAACTCCCCTTGTCTTCCAGAAATTAAAGTGGTAAACTAGCATTTGGGAGGCCACTTTATTTTTATCAATTATAATGCTGCTAACACTATGGCATAAGCATTCAATAATGTCCAAGAAGCAAGACAAATGCTCAGTAGCACATTTCAGTGCTCCACTTGCTGCAAGTAATCGACATATTGCTAAGTTTACAAGTGGGGAATACGTGTGTTATGCAGCCGACACCGTACTCGCAATCATTAAGCATTGTACCTAAACATTTAAAGTGACTCAATTTCTATCGCTCGCTTCAATGTGGAAAATTTGTCGGAGAATCGCGTGTAGCTCAAAATATTGAATAAACTGAATTTTCACTGCCTTCAGTTAACCCACACACTGTAAACACATTTTACGATGCCGAGCAAATTGTCTGTCGTCGTCGTCATCGTCGTCGTCGTCAGCTTCAGTCTGAAGAACGGCCCAGTGCTGCTCTCCGTGCCGGTCTACCCTCCGCGATCCCCCGATGCGCCCTAAGTCTACTGGAAACTGCTCAGTACCTCCTCATCAGTTATTCAATTTACACATCTAATCTTCAGCATTTTTCTGCACCACCACATTTCTAAAGCTTCCACACGCTTCTCGTCTGCAGGATGTGACAAACATACATGGAGTGATACAGATCAGGTCATTGCAGTCAGACTGCAGTTTCCAAACCTTATTCTCTTCTTCCAGAGAGGAGGAAAAATTATTTTTACTCAACATAATAGTGATGCCAAGCTATTATCTTAAAAGGTATAGCTTTGAACGTAGTTAATTCAAAGTGTCATAATTTTGTCACCAGAATCTCTGTTTACTTTTTTTATCAGAGACCAAAAAGAACACTGAAACACATTATAATGCTAAAACTTCAATCTCATACGTTTTAAGGGGCTCCGGAACGCCCTATACTTGCAATGTTAAAATAACGCTTATAAATTACATCTTTCCTCACAAAGTATTTGAGGTAGGAAGTTGAACTTTTTACAGATTATTTATTGGAATATGGGCTACAACTTCACACAGGGATTTTACAAAATTTGAGTTCAGTTATTAAAGATGATTTTTTTTCAATTGTAATGAAAATTCACAACATTTTTTTGCAATTTTTTATTTATATATTCAAAAATATACAGTTTTTTGGAAAAAGGCTGTTAAATTATGCAGAAGGTACTGTGTAACATTTACTGAAAGTTTGAAACAAATATGTTTGGAAGATCCTTAGAAAACATGTAATTAGTATGAGAAAATAAAAGTTTTGGGAATCGAGCGACAGAGACTGGATTACCTTTATAGTGCATTCCAGGTCCTTAGGATGGATTATCTTCATCCTCTGCAAACTCCTCCTCCAGCTTCCTCTTGTTCCTCCTCCTGTTTACTCTTGCTCGTATTTCTAGATTCTTTACAGCCCGAAGGCGTTCCTTGTCTAAAGCAAGCATCGCTCGTACCATGTTAGAATGTTATTATTTACAGTAATAACACATACCTTTGGTTTTCCAACATTTCTCCTTTTCTTAAAAGCCTTCAGAGGATTTCTAATAACTTTACTTTTACTCATTATTATACTTCAATAAAACAGAGACTCGAGGAACAGAATTAATTACGAATATTTTCGAGATAACGACAGAGTAAATAAACATGAAACAATCGACAATCACACCAGCGGTATATATTGAACCATCACAGGTTAGCCACAACACATACTTTATCTCACATCACTAAAATGTACCTGATGAACACGGACGTTAATAATAACACCATTTGACAGCAGTTTAACAGCACCACAGTGGGTCATGCCCATGTAGAACACATTTCAAAAAAAAATTAAAAATAGTTGTAGTCTTCGGAATTGAATAAATTATATATCTATTAAAAGGTAATAGTCTGCAGATTCAGAAAACGCAAAAAAGTAAAAATTGAACTTTTCATGATTTTTGAGCCTTTCCGGAGCCCCTTAACGATCAAGGAATTTCACGTTTTGTGAGTCTGACATTCGGCAGCGAGAATGGTACGGTCATTCGCCGCAAACGAGTTTTCCGTGCCTCGAGGCTCTTTTTAATTGCTGCAAACTGACGAGTGTTCAGAACCTCGCCCCGCCCTACACTCGCAGAGCTCGTCGGCACCGCTACCCCACCCGTTCGGAGCGGTCCCGCGGCTCGTGCCCCCTCCACCTGCCGAGCATCTCCCGAGTCCGGAGACGGGAGCCCGACGGCAGCTCCTCTTCCGGTGTCCGCGATACTCTGCACCTCAGTTTGGCGGACTTATGTACGAGTCGGAATCGGCGCTTCCGTAACGGAGAAGCTTTTTGCGGATTTTTGTCGCGGTGGGCGAGTTCCGAATGGGGGAGTCCTCGGATCTGTTTCTCGCCGCTCCTTTTCGGTCTTTCTGTCTTCAGCACTACACCTGCGAGCGGACAGACTGTGTCGGCTGCCAGTGACTACGCAGTGAGTCTCACAGAGACCCACATCCACTCTGTTAGTGCGTCCGGAGTCCCTGCGGACCGGAGCGGCATACCTCACGGCGAGGGGGGTAGGTCTGTGGACAACACCGAGGCGCGTGGTGTTTCTCAGTTCGGAGTCGGGATTGTTCCCGGTGCTCACCCTTTGTCTGGCGTGTATGCAGTGTCGTCTGTCACTCAAGGTACTATCAAATTTTACCTCTCAGTATTCGGAGTGGAGACAGTGATTCTCATCGCATACTTTCCAGGCGATGTTCCGTTTACAGAGTTCAGAGCATAGCACTGAAGCGGAAATTGGAACGAGCGAGTTGACATTAAAAAAAAAATACATTACAGTTACCTTGCATTTTAGTCAGGTCACCTACAGAATGAGAGTAAAAAAAAATTAATTAATAAAATTTCTGTTGTAAGATTTGCACTTACCACCCTCAACAAGATAACAGTCTTTTATGCACATCACGCCAGTGTTACTTATACATTTTTACTACGAGTCAGTCAAACGAAACTATTTCTTCGTGTGTCCACTGTGCAACCCTTCTATCACTGAAGTCGTGCACTGATAACGTTCATTTACTCGTACTGACCCGACTGTCTTTGTGGGAGTGTAGCTGCTACACCAACCGCACAAGATAAAAGCAGGACAGGACCCTCTCAAATATTTTTCTTCTTAAATGCCTCAGACAACTTTCGTGACTAAATATGTGAGAGATTTCTATATCTGGTAGAATTTCCGTTAAGAACTCACCGAGTTTACGGTTTCACTTTCCGCATCGTATAGCTTGTGGCTAGGGTTCCCAAAAATCTATTACAACAAACCGAGGTAATTTTGAAAATACTACAGAAAGAAACTCCAGTCAAGTGAGTAAAATCGGGACACGATCAAATTTTCATTTACAACAATGAACTAAGTTACAAGGACATTCCTGAGCACACGACTTAGGTAACAACATAAGAATCACAAGTTTTGTACCACAGCTGGCGGAGTGGACTCTTACAACGAACTTCAATACCTTCATCTGGACACTCAAAAAGTACAGCAACGAACTGGAAATCTACACGGCTGGAAGAATCAGTAATTACTGAAATAAACCTTACTGCTTTGTGATCACAGATCGACGGTTCCATAGCAAACGGGGCAGCTACATCCGTGACAGTCTATTTTGTTTTAGACCGAGAGCAAGAAAACTTCTGGCCGAATAGCATTTCCACTGTATCGGCGGTGCAAGCACTGGCCGACTGCCGCAGTGTGGTTTGCCAGTTAAACAGCTCACCTTCCATGTCTGAAACTGTTTTGTCTGCTTAAGTAGTTATGCATTTTTAAGTCTGGGCACGTTATTTTGTAAACCAACCTCACGTTTGAATTTGCAGACTGACAGTTTGTTTTTTTTTTTTTTTTTTACCTGGTTCCAGACTCCATTCAGATGGAAGCGTGCTTCACCTATGAGCCAAATGCAGCCACCACCGAGTCCTCCATCACTCACAGTGAGAATCCGGTTCACAAAGTCAGCTCTTTCTCACGGATCCTAAATGGAAACGTGTAGGCTCTGTCCCAGTATTTTCTGCGTGACGGAATGCATCAAACCAGATCTCCTCAGATTTTGCTGAATAATTTCAGAAATCTTACAGGCATTTTCGGAAGTAATTAAAATTTAATGGTGGCCTGACATTCCGCACTAGATCCCGAGCTGTGCTGCCTGCCTGTTAGAGTCTGGCAAAGAGCTTACGAGTGATTTTTCGACTCTAGTCCTTTTGGAACATTAAACTGTGTTTGAAAATTACACACTGTTTCCGTAGGACTGTGTTCTGACCTTTGGTATTCAGTACCAGAAACACACACTGCTCAACCAAGTATAAGATTTCAATCTCCTCCAGCGGAACATTAAGCTTTCTCACATTTCAACAATGGAACTGATCACTCCGAACAGCAGTGCACTATTTATAGGCACTACGTATTGCAATGACAGTTCCATCTGTTAGCAGCTTTTCAAATCATTTAAAAATTTCTGTATAAAATTCTTACAGCTTTCACAATTAACGTACTATTTGTTACACCCCTCAATTCATCTTAGTTTTAGAGAATTTAATTTTGAAACCGGGAACTCCTTCGATGTACACCCCGTTATTTCCTCTAACGTTAAAGGCTTCCGTCTCCAAAATGTCTCGTTCAATTACTCGTCCTCAATACTCGAATTTGATATTACTCCCATTTTTCCGTACGTAGTTTTCATTACCTCGAGGGTAGCCTTAATGTTTTGTCATAAATTTAGTTTTCGCAAAGGAGAATTGTAAGCCAGCTTTTCCAGATTTCTCTTTCAGCACTTCTATCTGTATAGTAGCTATTTGCACTGACCCTGAATGAAACAGCTAGGTTGTCTGTAAACACCAGTCAGTCTGTCTCCTTGCTGTCCCTTTGACAACAGTAAGACTTTTGCTTATTTGTTTTTCCACTTTTCATTCTCTAGTCTGAGGGGCAGAGCAGGCAGTACGAGATCAGACCCATTAAAGAGCACTCGTGTGCATCACTGTGTTAATGGGAAAGGGTTGTGCCTAATAAGACAGGATTTCGTCATCTATATAAAAGGGTATAGCACTTACGCACAGTGAGAACACTGTGTCAAACGACATATATAAACACTGATTCACTCCACATATTACAAACACATTACTTTGTGCAACAATACCTACTAAATTCGTGTCCTACTGCAGTCTTAATTTCCACACAGCACATGTGACATTTGGCAGCTGCACGGTGAGGCACGAACTGGCATAAAAATTAAATATAAATAAATAAAATTACATTTACAAATGTTTGAAAGCAGGGCGAATTATTTACTTACGACACGAGAATGGCAGAACAGCTGAGATCACGATTGTGAATAAATACATTTAACAACAAGCCAGATGTAAACTTATTTCTAAAATACTGCAGGATTGTGGCAGCAAGTGAACAGAAAATTTATAATGTCTGGGTGTCCTCCCTGTCCGTGGCTCAATTTTGTTGTTGTTGTTGTGGTCTTCAGTCCTGAGACTGGTTTGATGCAGCTCTCCATCTCCCCGTATCTACTGCAACCTACGTCCTTCTGAATCTGCTTAGTGTATTCATCTCTTGGTCTCCCTCTACGATTTTTACCCTCCACACTGCCCTCCAATGCTAAATTTGTGATCCCTTGATGCCTCAAAACATGTCCTACCAACCGATCCCTTCTTCTAGTCAAGTTGTGCCACAAACTTCTCTTCTCCCCAATCCTATTCAATACTTCCTCATTAGTTACGTGATCTACCCACTTTATCTTCAGCATTCTTCTGTAGCACCACATTTCGAAAGCTTCTATTCTCTTCTTGTCCAAACTAGTTATCGTCCATGTTTCACTTCCATACATGGCTACACTCCATACAAATACTTTCAGAAATGACTTCCTGACACTTAAATCTATACTCGATGTTAACAATTTCCTCTTCTTGAGAAACGCTTTCCTTGCCATTGCCAGTCTACATTTTATATCCTCTCTACTTCGACCATCATCGGTTATTTTGCTCCCCAAATAGCAAAACTCCTTTACTACTTTAAGTGTCTCATTTCCTAATCTAATTCCCTCAGCATCACCTGACTTCATTTGACTACATTCCATTATCCTCGTTTTGCTTTTGTTGATGTTCATCTTATATCCTCCTTTCAAGACACTGTCCATTCCGTTCAACTGCTCTTCCAAGTCCTTTGCTGTCTCTGACAGAATTACAATGTCATCGGCGAACCTCAAAGTTTTTATTTCTTCTCCATGAATTTTAATACCTACTCCGAATTTTTCTTTTGTTTCCTTTACTGCTTGCTCAATATACAGATTGAATAACACCGGGGAGAGGCTACAACCCTGTCTTACTCCTTTCCCAACCACTGCTTCCCTTTCATGCCCCTCGACTCTTATAACTGCCATCTGGTTTCTGTACAAACTGTAAATAGCCTTTCGCTCCCTGTATTTTACCCCTGCCACCTTCAGAATTTGAAAGAGAGTATTCCAATTAACATTGTCAAAAGCTTTCTCTAAGTCTACAAATGCTAGAAATGTAAGTTTGCCTTTCCTTAATCTTTCTTCTAAGATAAGTCGTAAGGTCAGTATTGCCTCACGTGTTCCAACATTTCTACGGAATCCAAACTGATCTTCCCCGAGGTCGGCTTCTACTAGTTTTTCCATTCGTCTGTAAAGAATTCGCGTAAGTATTTTGCAGCTGTGACTTATTAAACTGATAGTTCGGTAATTTTCACATCTGTCAGCACCTGCTTTCTTTGGGATTGGAATTATTATATTCTTCTTGAAGTCTGAGGGTATTTCTCCTGTCTCATACATCGTGCTCACCAGATGGTAGAGTTTTGTCATGACTGGCTCTCCCGAGGCCATCAGTAGTTCAAATGGAATGTTGTCTACTCCCGGGGCCTTGTTTCGACTCAGATCATTCAGTGCTCTGTCAAACTCTTCACGCAGTATCTTATCTCCCATTTCGTCTTCATCTACATCCTCTTCCATTTCCATAATATTGTCCTCAAGTACATCACCCTTGTATAAACCCTCTATATACTCCTTCCACCTTTCTGCCTTCCCTTCTTTGCTTAGAACTGGGTTGCCATCTGAGCTCTTGATATTCATACAAGTGGTTCTCTTCTCTCCAAAGGTCTCTTTAATTTTCCTGTAGGCAGTATCTATCTTACCCCTAGTGAGACAAGCCTCTACATCCTTACATTTGTCCTCTAGCCATCCCTGCTTAGCCATTTTGCACTTCCTGTCGATATCATTTTTGAGACGTTTGTATTCCTTTTTGCCTGCTTCATTTACTGCATTTTTATATTTTCTCCTTTCATCAATTAAATTCAATATTTCTTCTGTTACCCAAGGATTTCTATTAGCCCTCGTCTTTTTACCTACTTGATCCTCTGCTGCCTTCACTACTTCATCCCTCAGAGCTACCCATTCTTCTTCTACTGTATTTCTTTCCCCCATTCCTGTCAATTGTTCCCTTATGCTCTCCCTGAAACTCTGTACAACCTCTGGTTCTTTCAGTTTATCCAGGTCCCATCTCCTTAAATTCCCACCTTTTTGCAGTTTCTTCAGTTTCAATCTGCAGTTCATAACCAATAGATTGTGGTCAGAATCCACATCTGCCCCAGGAAATGTCTTACAATTTAAAACCTGGTTCCTAAATCTCTGTCTTACCATTATATAATCTATCTGATACCTTTTAGTATCTCCAGGATTCTTCCAGGTATACAACCTTCTTTTATGATTCTTGAACCAAGTGTTGGCTATGATTAAGTTATGCTCTGTGCAAAATTCTACAAGGCGGCTTCCTCTTTCATTCCTTCCCCCAAATCCATATTCACCTACTATGTTTCCTTCTCTCCCTTTTCCTACTGACGAATTCCAGTCACTCATGACTATTAAATTTTCGTCTCCCTTCACTACCTGAATAATTTCTTTTATCTCGTCATACACTTCATCTATTTCTTCATCATCTGCAGAGGTAGTTGGCATATAAACTTGTACTACTGTAGTAGGCATGGGCTTTGTGTCTATCTTGGCCACAATAATGCGTTCACTATGCTGTTTGTAGTAGCTAACCCGCACTCCTATTTTTTTATTCATTATTAAACCTACTCCTGCATTACCCCTATTTGATTTTGTATTTATAACCCTGTATTCACCTGACCAAAAGTCTTGTTCCTCCTGCCACCGAACTTCACTAATTCCCACTATATCTAACTTTAACCTATCCATTTCCCTTTTTAAATTTTCTAACCTACCTGCCCGATTAAGGGATCTGACATTCCACGCTCCGATCCGTAGAACGCCAGTTTTCTTTCTCCTGATAACGATGTCCTCCTGAGTAGTCCCCGCCCGGAGATCCGAATGGGGGACTATTTTACCTCCGGAATATTTTACCCAAGAGGACGCCATCATCATTTAATCATACAGTAGAGCTGCATGTCCTCGGGAAAAATTACGGCTGTAGTTTCCCCTTGCTTTCAGCCGTTCGCAGTACCAGCACAGCAAGGCCGTTTTGGTTAATGTTACAAGGCCAGATCAGTCAATCATCCAGACTGTTGCCCCTGCAACTACTGAAAAGGCTGCTGCCCCTCTTCAGGAACCACATGTTTGTCTGGCCTCTCAACAGATACCCCTCCGTTGTGGTTGCACCTACGGTACGGCCATCTGTATCGCTGAGGCACGCAAGCCTCCCCACCAACGGCAAGGTCCATGGTTCATGGGGGGGCTCAATTTTGTACCACAGTCAAAATTCTCTCCTCGTCCTTAACAAGTAAAAAAAAGTCTGAAAATAATTTACTATTTATTTTACAGTGACATTTCCTCATTACAAATATAGGAAATATTACAACACCAAGTCACTAGTACTGAAACCAAATACGTATCTAACTGACATGTGACAATATACATAAACAAGCATACCACTACATCAGGTCACTGTCAAAATCTGTTCATGACAAATTACGTTCACGACGGCAACTCTTACGAACTTCCGGCGAAATAGATATTACAGTCCGTCAGACTCTAGGACTGACACAGCTTTTCTCGGAGAAGGGACTGCAATGCCGTAATTCTTCAAATCCGCACAATGAACGAAATAATGCAAGGGAAGTCGTGACCTCACTGTTCTGAAAGAAAGCATCCTATAACGTAATACGATTAGCTGAAAAATCTAAAACAAAAGGCACTTTACTAAAGATGAAGATATGAGAATTTGCTCTTCCTAAAATACATTTGGAGGCACTAGAACAATCTCTCAAATAATAATTGTGGAGAAACTGAGGCAGCAGGAACGCTACTCGTGACCGGCCCCCGCAACAGGAGTCTGGCTGCAAAAGGGAGACACAGAAATAAAGAAACAGTACTAGCACACACTTCTCTCACACACACCCTTTTATTGCAGCTCTTAACAAAAATATTGACACACAACGGACAGGAAATCTCATTTTCTACAATATACAGACAATCCACTCGTGTCGTACCTGTTAAGAATGCAGCAGCCAATAAACACACTGCACGCTACGAGCCACGCTAACGACGTGTCCGTTCGGGAATATTACAGATAAATTCCGACACTGACATTCGAGAATCGACGTGCCTGGCACTTCCTGGTCGAGACACACAAATATACTTCACTGTCAACAGCCGCTTACACCCTCCTCTGAGACAGCTCCCCGTAGAGTTTACCGGTGGACTTCGCCCGTTCGCCAACCTGAAGATAAGAAGATAACGAAAACAAAATTGAATTAACACAGTACGGCACAGTGGTGAAAGCTCAATGCTTATATGCGAGAGAATTGTCAATCGTACAAACTAGAAGTACAAGAGGGAAAATATATACGACCAATAAAAGACAAAGAAGCCTCCAAATTGAAAAGCAGTGATTAAATACAGTGACGAGCCTCGGCATTACAACGACCGCCGCCCGCCACAACTCCCAGTGTCGAGTCGTGGTAAGGAGAGCGTGTAGGCAGAGCCGAGAATAGTGGGGTAGCTGTGCAGCAACGACACGGACCGTAAATGTGGAAATCCGCGACACAAGCGACTTCGACAAACGGCAGGCCGCGTCGGAACGAGAGTGTCGGAAACGGCGAAGCCAGTCAGTCGGGTGCTACTCGTGCGACACGCACGTCTCGTCACGAGACGTCCGGATCGGAAACTGGCACGACCTGTAAAGCGGGACCGGAGGTGATCTGTGGCAAATGTGATGACCAGAGTGCAGTACTGACACGGGCACAAACGCTTCAGACCGCAAAGTCGGCACGCCTTACCGGTCGCGGGGACGTAACACCACGCATTCCCACTCGGCCCAGTGACGTCACCAATTAGGTCTGCCGCGGGCACCGGACCGTCGATATCGCGCCGTCGACCGGTGAAGACGTATCGCCCGATCGGACAAATGACGCTTCTCGCCGCACCGCGTCGACAGTCGCATCCGCCTGTGCCGTCATCCGGGGAAACGGCACTGTGCCACGGGTTCGGTATTATTCTACGTGAGACGTCCGCCAGAGTTTGCACGCGACCTGCGCCACTAATCGACGGCACCATAACAGCTGTGGCCTTCGTGGACATTGCTGCGGGCCGCCCGGCACCCTTTCGCCCTCGACGCCTTCCCCGACGGCGGTGGTATCTTCCGGCACGGTGGCAGCCCGTGTCGCGAGGCCGGACGGAGCCAGTGTTTCGAGGAGCACGGCAGTGGACTCGCACCGACACCTCGGCCGTCGTATCGACCCGACTCGATGTCGTTAATTCTTCCGGGTTATATGGCCGTGGTCTGTAGAATTCTTCTATTCCTAACGTTTCGTCCGATACTGACATCTTCAGAGGTATAGCTGGTCCTGCCGACTGACGAGTCGGGCGTCTGAGAGCGGCCTAAATACTGAGGAAAGTGGTCTAGCTTGCACGTAGTAGCAGAGAGAAAACTAGCCAAAGATAAAATGTAACTATCAATGATAGTCCGTCATAGATAAAAATCACTTATCGATTCTGTAACGCCACTGTCCGTATCTCACTTAATTTCAAGGCCTCTTCTTTTCTATTAAAATTATCTTCACATTTATAAATTTCAATAGCCTCCCTATGCACTCGTGGATAATAGTTCGTGGTAGCACTTAAAACTGTAGTTTCAGAAAACTTGACTACACGGTCACCCGACTGAAGTGCACGTTCCGCAACGGCCGATTTATCTAATCTCGGCTCCTGAAGACATTCTGGTCAGTTTTGATATTATATCTCTGTTTACTAAGATTCCGGTCAATGAAGTTACGGTTTACATAACGGAAGTTTTCCCTGAAGATTTGACAGCTCTGTTTAGACATTGTCTCACATCTAGCCAGTTTCAGTGGGATGAGGAGTTTTATGAGCAAGTGGATGGTGTTGCCATGGGTAACCCGTTGAGCCCTGCGATTGCCAATTTTTACACGGAGAAATTTAAACAAATAGCGTCGAATAAAGCAAATGAGAAACCGTGTTGGTATCGTTATGTAGACGACCCATTCGTGGTTCGGACACACGGAAAAAAAGCCTTAGACGAATTCTTTTATTATCTTTATACCATAAACCCTAAAATTCAGTTTACCGTTGAAGTGGAAAAAGACCAGGGTATTACGTTTCTCGATGTGTTAGTCATTAGACAGACCGATGGCAGTCTAAAACAAAGTGTTTCGGAAGAGCACACATACTGATAGATACTTACATAAGAACTCCAATCGTCACCCACAACAAAAAAGAGGTGTAATCAAAAGTTTAGTGGACAGGGCAAAACGGATGTGTACGCCGGAACATCTGGATACCGAACTGAATCATCTGAAACAGGCCTTCGAAAGAATGGGTACTCAAACAAAGAAATTAATAGAGTTTTAAGACCTAATTACAGGAGGCCAAAGGACAAGGATGGTACACAGGAATGGAAGAATACGGTGTCTTTACCTTTCATTAGTAAGGTTACAGATCGAATCGGCAAAATCTTGCTGAAACATAAAGTGAAACCGGTATTCAAACCTACCAGAAAAATAGGACAAGTACTTCGTTGTGTTAAAGATAGAAGGCCACCATTATCATCTAGCGGTGTGCATAAAATTCCGTGTACTTGTGGCAAGGTCTATATTGGTACTACAAAAAGAAGTGTGAATACGAGGGTAAAGCAGCACAAATGTCTTTGCCAACTGGGAAAAATAGATAAATCGGCCATTGCGGAACATGCACTTTCAGGTGACCGTGTAGTCAAGTTTTCTGAAACTACAGTTTTAAGTGCTACCACAAACTATTATCCACGACTGTATAGGGAGGCTATCGAAATTTATAAACATGAAGATAATTTTAATAGAAAAGAAGAGGCCTCGAAATTAAGTGAGATATGGACAGTGGCGTTACAGAATCGATAAGTGATTTTTATCTATGACGGACTATTATCGATAGTTACATTTTACCCTCTACTAGTTTTCTGTCTGCTACTTTGTGCAAGCCAGACCACGCCCACTTTCCTCGGTACTTAGGCCGCTCTCCGACACCCAAGTCGTTGGCCGCTCTCCGACACCCGAGTCGTCAGTCGGCAGGACTCGGCAGTACCAGCCGTACCTCTGAAGATGTCAGTATCGGACGAAACGTAGGACTAGAAGAATTCCACGGACCACAGTCACATAACCCGGAAGAATTATCAATCCGGTCGTGAAAGCCTTCACTGTACGACCCAAACTGAGCCCGACGGAGCACACCTGGGAGCCTATTGGGCACCAGCTCTGCACAGACAAAACACCTTCTCGTAAATTACGAGAGCTGTGACACTGCCACTACACGGCTCTGGAAATTTAGCACGGACTCGTGGAACCACTGCTGCACAGCATTCTGACAACGGATCAGAATGCCAACAGGCGGGCGATCGTAGTATTATAGCTTATCGGTGCAGGGGACAGAACAGGAAATTTAATTCTTAAGTGCACACACACAGCTAATGTCACAATCGAAAGTAATACGAAATACGGATCACCTGTGATCAGAAACTGAATTCAGAGTGAATACTGTAACTGTTTACTACCTATAATGCTCCCCACAACTCTGCATATATTGGGCTTCACAAACACTCATCTCGACTAACACCTTCCGACATAATCTGAACCTCGGGGTACACTACAGATCAGTATGCCAGAAGAACCTACACTACAAACAAAATTTTCTTCTTGCTGCCTTCAGCCTGCATGCTACGGCTCTCCACCCTACTCTACCCCGTGCGAGCCCCTCTCCACCTCTTGCTGCCAACACCCACTAGGAACTGCTTATTGTAGCCTAGCCTAGCCTAGCCTAGCCTCGCCTACATCTATAATTTCTATCTACACACACCCTCTCTCTCTCTCTCTCTCTCTCTCTCTCTCTCTCTCTCTCTCTCTCTTCACCCCACCTCGCCTCTCCCTGAAATACCAAAGTTATACTTCTCTCCGAATCGATTCAGTACCTCTCCTCGCTGGTTACTCAGTCTACCCGTCTAAGCTTCAGCATTCTTCTGTAGCACCACATTTCAGAAGCTTGTCTGAACTGCTTATTGTGTACGTTTCACTTCTGTACAAGGCAACACTGTATTATCTGTTTAAAAAAAAATTCTCTTTTTCAGCAATTCTTTACTTGTCATAGCCAGTCTGCGTTTTATATCCTCTCTACTTGGGCAATCATCAGTTATTTTGCTGTCCAAACAACAATTCTCATTCATTGGTTGCTTGTTGAGCCTTACCAGATTAGGCCCTCTCTTGCGTATGACCAGGAACAACAGATTCAAGAAATAGTACATAAGAAGAAACAACAACAATATTAATAATTTGCCTGGTGATACTAACAGAGGATGAGCAGACTGCAGTCAAACAGCTAGAAATACTCAAAGAATGTCAAGAAAAGGTAGGTTTACAACTTTCATTTGACAAAACTGAACTCTTTTGTTCAAAAACAAATTGCAAGCTCGAAAACAAAATACGGTAAAATTAACAGGGTCCCACACGTTAAACGCCTCGGAGAATTCATTGAACCGACAGGTATTGAAAAAAATCTCATAGCGTCATCGTCTCCAAAAAATTAATAAAGGATTAGGATTAATGCAAAACCTGTACAACAAAAAATCAATGTCAAGTGGGGCAAAAATCCGACACTACAATATTGTCATAAAACCAGCAATCCTCTATGCAAGTGAAACACTAACCCTTAACAGAAAACAACAACTTGAAGAAATCAAAAAAGAAGTAAGATAAGGAAAATTCTAGGAGTAAGGGATACCCAAGGCGGTTATAAGCTACAATCAATTAAAACAACAGAAAAGGCTTCAAACATCGAAACTGAAATTAGGAAAAGGCGAATGACATTCTTTGGCCACCGAGGCAGACTACCAGAAAATTGATTGACAAAGAGAATAATATATTGTATAACCTCACTTAAGAACTCCACACCTCGGCTAGATGAAATTCGAAAGGACCTGAATAATGCGAACATAAGACCAGCTGACATTCTAGAAAGAGACACCTTCAGACACAAAGTAGACTAATGGGAAATTATATCTGAGCAACAAAAAGCAAAACAGTACAGACCAAAGTGGTCGGGTGAGTATACACAAGCCTTTTCGCAAAGAATGAAACCCTACTGGAAGAACTCAAAGAAAAATTGATAGAGTTATTTGCTTAATATCTGCCATTTCCAGAGATAACTTACCAATAATAATAATAATAATAATAAGAAGAAGAAGAAGAAGAAGAAGAAGAAGAAGAAGAATAGGCCTCCGGTATGTTCTGCCAGTCGTAAAAGGCGACGAAAAGAACAAACCACTAGAAGGGCTAACCCCCCCTTTTAGTGTGATTACTTGGTTCAGGACAGAACTAAAGAAGCCTCGGACAAGCGCCGACATGGTCGGGGACGACGCTTGAACCCTATGCCCACCCACAATGGTAACGACACTGCTAGCCAACTGGAAAACGATTTAAATCCAAATAGAGGTGTTTGGCAGGATATGCTTCCTGCAACCACCCTAGAAGGAAAACAAAGACAGAGGATGAGATGGTCAGATGAAGTTAATCGAAACCTCATGTTTTGCTATTACCAAGCAACAAACCTAGGAACCAACACAACTGGATACAGATCACAAGTATATACAACATTTATTACCAGATACCCGGAATTAAAATTTTTAACAGAACAACGACTAGCTGATCAGATCCGTGTAATAATAAAAAATGACAGGATACCCCAGTCAGAATTAGGAAACATCAAACAACAAGTACAACAAATACTGGAACACGCATCAATTAAACAATCAAAGGAAAACGAAATCTTAAGACAGCCACCAGAACAAGCACAAATAGAACACGAAGAGACACACGTGTTAGATATAGAAGAGAAATTTCAGCTGACATATACAGAATACAAAGACACAAATACAGACATTAGACCATTCTTGCATAGACTGCCAAATAACCCACAAGTCGAAACAAAAATAAAAACTATCAACACAATCATACACAACAAAATAAATGAAAATACAACTATGGAAGAGTTACAACTACTGGTTTATATAGGAGCACACACTACACTAAATATACACACTAGGCAGAGATCAGAACAAACCAACACACAGAAGAAGCCACAAAACCAGCATGGCAACACAGGCTACAGATCAGAATAGAAAAACTGAGAAAAGACATCGGACAGCTAACACAATTTATAAGAAATGAAATATCAGACAAAAAACGAAAAAGGTTAGGTAAAATCTCACAACAAGAAGCAATAGAGCAATTAGATGAAAAGAAGCAGAAATTACAAGCATTGGCCAAACGACTTAGAAGATACAAAAAAAGTGAAAATAGAAGGAAACAAAACCAAACATTCAGCACAAACCAAAAGAGATTTTACCAAACAATAGATAACACACACATTAAAATAGACAATCCACCAAACATAACAGACATGGAACACTTCTGGAGCAACATATGGTCAAACCCGGTACAACATAACAGGCATGCACAGTGGATACAAGCAGAAACAGACTCATACAAGATGATACCACAAATGCCTGAAGTGATAATTTTGCAACATGAAGTCACCCGAGCAATTAATTCTACACACAATTGGAAAGCCCCTGGAAATGATAAAATAGCAAATTACTGGCTAAAGAAGTTCACCTCAACACATTCACATCTCACTAAATTATTTAACAGTTACATTGCAGACCCATACACATTCCCTGATACACTTGCACATGGAATAACCTATCTGAAACCTAAAGATCAAGCAGACACAGCAAACCCAGCTAAATATCGCCCCATAACATGCCTACCAACAATCTACAAAATATTAACTTCAGTCATTACACAGAAATTAATGACACATACAACACAGAACAAAATTATAAATGAAGAACAAAAAGGCTGCTGCAAAGGAGCACGAGGATGTAAAGAGCAACTGATAATAGATGCAGAGGTGACATATCAAGCTAAAACTAAACAAAGGTCGCTACACTACGCATACATTGATTACCAAAAAGCCTTTGATAGTGTACCCCACTCATGGTTACTACAGATATTGGAAATATACAGAGTAGATCCTAAATTGATACAGTTTCTAAACATAGTAATGAAAAACTGGAAAACCACACTTAATATCCAAACAAATTCAGATAACATCACATCACAGCCAATACAGATTAAGCGTGGAATATACCAAGGAGACTCATTAAGCCCCTTCTGGTTCTGTCTTGCTCTGAACCCACTATCCAACATGCTAAATAATACAAATTATGGATACAATATTACTGGAACATCCCACGCAAAATCACACATTTGCTATACATGGATGATCTAAAACTACTGGCAGCAACAAATCAACAACTCAACCAATTACTAAAGATAACAGAAGTATTCAGCAATGATATAAATATGGCTTTTGGAACAGACAAATGTAAGAAAAATAGCATAGTCAAGGGAAAACACACTAAACAAGAAGATTACATATTGGATAACAACAGCGACTGCATAGAAGCGATGGAAAAAACAGATACCTATAAATATCTAGGATACAGACAAAAAATAGGAATAGATAATACAAATATTAAAGAAGAACTAAAAGAAAAATATAGACAAAGACTAACAAAAATACTGAAAACAGAATTGACAGCAAGAAACAAGACAAAAGCTATAAATACTTATGCTATACCAGTATTGACCTACTCATTTGGAGTAGTGAAATGGAGTGACACAGACCTAGAAGCACTCAATACACTTACACGATCACAATGCCACAAATATAGAATACATCACATACATTCAGCAACAGAAAGATTCACATTAAGCAGAAAGGAAGGTGGAAGGGGATTTATAGATATAAAAAACCTACATTATGGACAGGTAGACAATTTAAGAAAATTCTTTCTAGAACGAGCAGAAACTAGCAAAATACACAAAGCAATCACTCATATAAATACATCAGCTACACCATTGCAATTTCATAACCACTTCTACAACCCTTTAGATCACATATCAACAACAGATACAAAGAAAGTAAATTGGAAAAAGAAAACACTACATGGCAAGCACCCGTATCATCTAACACAGCCACACATAGATCAAGACGCATCCAACACATGGCTAAGAAAAGGCAATATATACAGTGAGACGGAAGGATTCATGATTGCAATACAGGATCAAACAATAAACACCAGATATTACAGCAAGCATATTATTAAAGATCCCAATACCACAACAGATAAATGCAGACTTTGCAAACAACAAGTAGAAACAGTAGATCACATCACAAGCGGATGTACAATACTAGCAAATACAGAATACCCCAGAAGACATGACAATGTAGCAAAAATAATACATCAACAACTTGCCATAAAACATAAACTAATAAAACAACACGTTCCCACATACACGTACACACCACAAAATGTACTGGAGAATGATGAATACAAATTATACTGGAACAGAACGATTATAACAGATAAAACAACACCACATAACAAACCTGACATCATACTCACCAATAAAAAGAAGAAATTAACACAACTAACTGAAATATCCATACCCAACACAACAAATATACAGAAGAAAACACGAGAAAAAATTGAAAAATACATCCAACTGGCTGAGGAAGTCAAGGACATGTGGCATCAGGATAAACTTGACATTATACCAATTATAGTATCAACTACAGGAGTCATACCTCACAATATCCACCAGTACATCAATGCAATACAGCTACATCCAAACATATATATACAACTACAAAAATCTGTAATTATTGATACATGTTCAATTATCCGAAAGTTCCTAAATGCATTATAACATATACCATACAGTTACAAGGAAGTCACGCTTGATCAAGGTCCGCGTCACGTTCCATTTTTAACCAGACTTAACAGTCTGAGAAAGCAAAGAAAAAGAAATAATAATAATAACAACAACAGTTCCCAGTAATAATAACAGTAACACAAATAATGAAGATGAACTAATGGAGGGGTTAAGAATGACAGTGCTCAATTATTACATAAACTCCATAATAATAATTTGCATTACTAACAAAAAGTAATAATTGTCAATAACAATATTAATAATAATAACATTAATAAAATAATGGAGGCAGTAAGTCTGATATTGATTTGTTTAGCACTTCTGAAGCCTTGTTTGGTATTAGAAAAAGGGAAAGTCTTACAGACTGCACCTGTGTTTTCAGCCCAGTCTAAGTAATAAATGGACAAATGGGGTTTAAATATGACGTGCCAGTGGTGTAACTATAATTAACAAAAAATTATGTTCTTTGTCTTTAATATGTAATAATTGGGTTATGATTAAATTCTGTGATTGAGAGTTATAAGATACTGTTGTGGCCGTTTCTTTCCCGAAGTACGATAGAGAAACCTTTTGTGAATAGTCATTAAATGGGATTTTTCAGTATTGAATGATGATAGAAAGAGAGCTCAGATTCAGAAAGACTATTGCAACTGTAACAAAAAGAAACATCTGTAACTGACTGAAAACTAGCGTAAGTTACCGGAAATATTTTTATTCTTCCTAACTATTAGACTGCAACCTGTTACTCGACAAAAAACTCAGAGGAATGAATACAATTACTGTAACTTACTGTTAGTCTAAGTAATTAATTTCAAATAGAACCACATTCCACATATACGGGGGGAGAGGGATACGCAATTACGACTTTTTCCGTGCAGAGGCATAGCTCGACATCTTCCACCCGAGCAAGTAAAAAGAAAACATCCCACTTCAGGAGATCTGATCTCGAGAATGTTCTATATTGGGGCGCAGTGGTGACAGATACACAGTAATTCTGGTCTCCCAGTGGGTAATGCAGGAGAGACCATAACATTCTTCAAGAATACGTATACATATATTTTCAGAAATTTGTGGACTGCGGTGAGTTACGCTACAATGCTACCTTTGCAATTTTTAAAACCCTCGCTCTCTTTCTCCCAAAAGCTGGATCTCGATTTGACCAAATGCTGTATCACTGGCAGTAAACTCACCTTATTTACTTTCGGGGACAGGTTGTTGGCCCAGTATCTTGGCAACTGTTCTTTTTAATGTTTACTATACACATGGTGTGATCAAGAGGTATGGAAATATTTGTTGTTCTTGAAGAATCTTTATTTATTCATCAACATCAACTTTGTTCCCTTCAAAGTAACCCCCTCAGATGCAATACACTTGTGCCAGTGCTTTCTCCAATCTCGGATGCACTTCCGGAACTCACTTTCTGACACGGTGTTCAGCGATTCTGCTTTTATGTCACCAATGGTGGCACAATGAAGTCCTCTTCAGCCTCGGGAATAGAAAAGGAACAAGCCGTGTCCGGCGAATACGGTGGCTGAGGTTCACAATTTTTTTTTTGTTGCCAAAAAGTCAGGAACGAGCATTGAGACGTGAGTGAGCACGTGATGCATTTTCCACAAGTGGTTTTGCCACATTTCTGGTTGCTTTCTTTGGACAGCTTCGTGCAAATGGCACGTAACTTCCAGATTTGTTACTGACCTTATGACCGTAAGGCAGGAACACACCATGCACTATTCCACTGCAAATAGAAGTGAACAGTGGGAAGAGTCTTCACACTGTATGTTTTCCAGACTCGGCTTTTCGCGCAGTTTCCACTGGGACCGCCGGGCCTCAATTTCGACGCCATATCGTGTACCCGCGTTTCGTCACCTGTTGTAATTTTCCTTAGAAGTTCTGGATGATTGTCAAATTCGTTCGGCAATTTCAAAACGTACTTTGCTGCTACACTCTTCACGCCCGAAACATCTAAAACAAATTGCTCGGCTAGAGCCCGAGGGCATGCCGACGTCATTAGCAACCTCTCTGATGGTGATTTGACAATTTTCCTGGACCATTTTCTTTATTTCTTCCACAGTGCCATCAGTAATTTATGTGCCACAGCATCCAGGGCACTCGAGAGCAGATATAACATTTTCGTACGTCAAAAATGAAATAAATCTTCAAAACAGCAGAAAACGCAAACATACATCAAGAACATGTGAATCAACAAGATAAACAAAAGCTTGAAAATTAGACATATAGACCCCGTGAAATTAACAAATTCCTGTTCCTTTTTGAACACGCTTATCACGTTACTCAGTCTGCCTAGGGCAGCAGTTCCCAACAAAATTTTCTAGAGGACCACTAATCGAGCACGATCGGTACCTCGTCGTATCACAGTATCGAGCACCTAAAAAAGCTAAAGTGAAAGTCTTTTTATACGCTTTCTATTCTTGGTGCTTAAAAAAACATTGACATATTCATTATTTAAAAAATATTGAGCTTAAAATTTTTTGAATTTAGCCATAATTGTTATTGTTAAATTTTGATTATTGCTCAAAATCTTTGTCTTCATATCTGGGTGTTTAGTATAACAAACTCCGTACAAAATAAAAAATTGAGTATGAACTGAAAATGACAGGAAAAAATTAAAACTGAATGTATTGGTCTTTCAAGTGTACTACACTTGGGATTGCATTGAGTAGACATGTGTGAAAAATACAAAAACACTAATTTCATACAAGGTATTATTTATGTGAAAAAATACAGTTAATAACAGAGAACTCCAGCAGTATATAATTAGTTTTAATTTTCGGTTCTTAATGAGATGAGTTCAATCTGACCTTTGAGTACATTATTTCTGATATATTAGGTTCCAAACTTTAAACTTTCACTCTGAAATCCGACCACATGTCGAGCCGCTTCCTATATTAGTTTTTCACGAAACGCAAGGAAGAAAATTCTTGCTCACGGAAGGGAACTGTCGGTAAATATCTGCTTCTCTAGCCAAACGGTGAGCCAGTTCATTCCCCGGGACGCTAGCACGACTCGGGACCCGGAGAAAGACGACCGAGGGCAGAGGGGTGGTCACGGATAGCAGAGACCGAACAGTGACGGGAGTAGCACCGGTCGACAGCCCGCGGGCCGCTCGCCGGGTCGGTACGTACCGAAACGCCAGGGAGGGAAGCCCGAGTAATAAAATGGAGGGCCCCGTTACCGGCTGCCACCTCTGCTGTGGAGACACTACACGATCCCGGCAGTAAGTGGTGTTGCGTGCCAGTAGGAGAAGTACAAGCGTGTCCCACTTTATCCGCCATTTTAGAAGAATCGGTGTAGAAGGTGGTAAGCACCCCGGAGCTCTTCGAGGGGGGAACGTACGGAATGCCACAGTACTGTAGTGGTGACGAGAGACCTGGGGAGCACGGAACTTGTCGGTCCCAATCTGCGGAGAAAGTGGGTACACTTTCCCGGGAACGGAGACAGAGATCCCGACAGGGAAGTGAGGACGCATTCCGACCGGCAATCCCACCCGAGGACAGGTGTCGAGAGGGAGATAACCCTCGTCTGCAAAGACACGGGTCGGTCAGCGAACAGCGAATCGTCGAACGGAAATCGTGTGAGAAACCGCGAGTCGGCTCTAGTGTATCTGTAGAGGTGTAGAGGTCGAATCCCCACTCCCGCGAGGAGACTGTCGACGGGACTAGTACGGCAGGCACCGACAGCCAGACGCCTGCGAACGGGGGTCGGGAAGTTTAGGAGCGGGCGGAGCCACCGAGCCGTAAACCTGACAACCGTAGTCCAGTCCGGGCAAAACCGGAGTGCAGTAAAAATGGAAATCATTAGCACAGCCCGCATCCCGAGACGTGTCGGCCGGCAGGCGGAGAGCAGTAAGCTTCCGCACGCACGTAGCCTTCGGGTGGCAAAGAAGGGGTAGCCGTGTCGTCCTTTTATCAAAAAGAAGGCCCGAAAAACGGGATCGCGCTACAACGTATAGGCGACGCCCGCCAAAATCGAGTTCCGGATCGGGGCGTACTGCGGGTCGACGGCAAAAATGCGTCACCCGCGCTTCCGACGAGATAAACTGGAAGCTACCAGAAAGGGACCGCGCACGAGTCCGTCACGCGACAGTCGAGGCGCGGGCGATTCCTTGACGCGACAGCCTCCTTACCTCGACCCGTCAGTGCGGACACGGACGGCGCGGACTCAGGCGCCCACCGACGGCGCAGCGTCGGTCAGCGTCTCGGCGCCTTCGCCGAGCAGCTCCTGCTGCGCTTCCAGCTGCCTCTCCTTGACGGCGGGCCGCACGACGGTGAAGTAGCGGAAGGTGTTCATGCCGAGGAGCCCGCAGCCGCCGATGGTGAGCGCGACGCAGCTCAGCACGAACCCCCTGTGCAGCTTGTTCAGCAGCTCGTTCGCGGCCTTCTTCCGCAACATGTCTGCTCTGTGACCTTAAACGAAAGTGCGAGACGATAAGTCACACTACCCACTGTCGGGTTTGTGTGTTTTTTATTGTCTCTATCAACATACCAACGCTTTCGTTTGGTAAGTTACAGCATCTTTGTTTATATATACACAATACAGAGTTGAAGATTAATATTTCTATTATTTATCCCATTCCATGAAATGGCACAAAATGCGTATACTATATTTATAGATTTATTTATTCCTATTCAAGAATTCATCTATGGTATAGAAGGAGTTGTCAAGGAGATATGATTTCAGTTTATTTTTGAAGCTATTGCTGCTGTCTGTCGGACACCTTATTTCATCCGGTAATTTGTCGAAAAATTTTATAGCAGCATATTTTACCCCTTTCTGTGCCAAAGGTAGGTTAAGTAAGGGATAGTGTAGGTCTTTCTTTTTTCTGGAATTGTAATCACGAATGTCGCTGTTGATTTTAAACTGGTCCATGTTGTTGATAAAAAATTTCATTACATGTACTGTGAAGCAGTTGTAAGAATTCCTAACCTTTTAAACAGATGCCTACAAGATGTGTGACTATGAACCCCACACATTGTTCTAACTACTTTCTTTTGAGCAGTGAATACCTTTTGCCCAAGTGTTGAGTTGCGCCAGAATATTATTCCGTACGACATCAGAGAGTGAAAGTTTGCCAAGTATGTTAGCTTACTAATTTCTAGAGCCTCAGAATTGGCAATTATTCTGATTGCAAAAGTTGCTTTAGGAGATCCACAATATGAATTTTCCAATTAAGATTCTCACCTATATGTACACCCAAAAACTTAGTATGCTCTACCCTGGCTACTGACTTCTTTTGGTGTGTTATGGTTATTGAAGGAATTTTACTTTTTGCAGCAGAAAATTGGATATACTGTATTTTTCAAAGTTCAGAGCAAGCCCATTCGCAGAAAACCAATTAATAACTTTTCCAAAAACCTTATTTGCATCATTTTCTGTTGGACGTTCTTTTACTGGATTAATAATTATACTTTTATCATCAGGAAACAGTGTCAGTTTAGGTTCTTCTTTGAGATAAGAAGGGAAGTCATTCACATATATCAAGAACAGAAGGGGACCCATGATTGAACCTTGTAGAATACCCCAGTTAGATGAAGTGGCAAACTTCTCTGAATCACTTGAAGCACATAAAGAGACTTTTTGCTTCCTGTTCTGTAGATATGACTTCAACCACTCATATGCTGTTTCATTTATACCATAGAATTGTAATTTCTCTAACATAATGTCATGGTTCACACAATCAAATACTTTGGATAAGACACAGAATATTCCTACTGGTGACATTTTACTATTTAAAGACTCTATTATGTGGACAGTGAAATTGTATATTGCTGTCTCAGTGGAACAGCATTTCTGAAATCCGAACTGTGATTTACTAAGTATCCCATTACTGTTGAGATGGCTAACCACTCTTGAGTACATTACTTTCTCAAAGATTTTTGAAAATGCTGTAAGCAAGGATACTGGCCGGTAATTATTGGCATCTGCAGTTTCCCCCTTTTTGTAGAGAGGCCTGACAATGGCATATTTTAACCTGTCTACAAAAATACCCTGAGTCAGTGATCCATTACATATGTGACTCAAAACATCAGCTGCAATTGCTCCACATTGTTTTAATAACTTGTTAGAGATGCCATCCACTCCAACAGAACATTTACTTTTCAAAGATCTAATAATTTTCCTTATTTCACAAGAAGTTGTTAGATGAAACTTAATCTGACTAAATTTTTTCAAAACTGACTTTTCCGTGTACTGCCTGGCTTTTTCTTTTGAACTTTTCTCACCAATCTTTTCTCCTATACTTAAGAAGTAATTGTTAAATACACTGACTACCTGTGTACAGTTGGTTAAGATGGTCTCATTCTCTTTAACAGTAATACTACCTACCCCAGTGGTTACTTTTCCTGTCTCTCTTCTAACAACATTCCATATTGGTTTGATTTTATTGCTGGAGTTGTTAATTTCTTCTCTAACATGCATATTTCTTGATTTCCTTACAACTTTTCTCAGTATGTTACAATAATTTTTATAGTGTATAACAACTTCTGGATCTTTACTAGTTCTTGCTGTCTCATACAGTTTTCTTTTTCTTTCTGAAGACACTTTAATACCTGTAGTAATCCAAGGTTTCTTTGGAAAGTGTGTGGTCTTACACTTGGTAATTTTCTTTGAGAAACAATGTTCAAAGAGGGATATAAATTTACCTATTAGTGTGCTACTGTCCTGAGCTATACGTGTAGGGAAATTGATCACTGCTTCTAAGTTATATGTTGTTAATAGCACTTCTAGTTCATTTTTCCCATCAGAATTACTTAGAAAGTTTACACTGAAATCAGCACAGATTAATGACTTCTTTTTGTCTGACAGACAGCATAATAGGGAGTCAAACTTTTTTTTATGAACAGCTCCCAGTCTCCTAATGGGGAACTGTACACTGTTGCTAATATCAATACTACATTATCTAGCTGAAGTTCACATGCACAAAACCTCAAAGTGCTGATCAACACAAAATTTGCTTACTTCTACAGTTTTGCATTTATACCCTTGTTTTATGAAAATGGCAACTCCTCCTTCAGTCATCCTCGATCTACAAGTGTAAGATGCTAAATTATACCCACTTATACTGACACTATCCATGCCCACAGTCACATGGTGTTCAGACAGACAGAGTACATCAATCTCATTCTTATTTTTGAGATCATCTAAACACACTAATAGCTCATCTACTTAATTTTTTATTCCCCTGACATTTTGATGAAGTATGTTGATACTGCCCTTAGCTTTACCCCTATTAACTCCATGTGAAGTTTCTTTTATTCTATTTATCTTGACTGTCATGTGTCTGGAGTTTGCCTTCAACCTAAAAAACCTGCCTGCCTGGACCTGTTAACCACAGGGATCACCCCTCGTGTGACTGTGGCCCCCCTTACAGTATCTGCTAACAGAGAAGCTAACTTATCTTCCCCCTTCCTATTAAGCTGCAGGCCATGTGTAGTGTAACCCCACCTACCAATAGCATCAACTGGAACAACACTCATTTGAGACTTTGCCGGTGTCTGGAGCATCCCGTTCAGCTCAGTGTTAACACGCCTTACAGCAGTGTTTACCCAGGGCCGATCGTGGTGCTGAAAGACCTCCACAAACCCCACATTCGTGTGCTCAGTTTCTGCTCCTATTTTATCCAGGTCACTCCTAATACTATATCTTGAATTCATAGCCAGGCTGTTTCCTGCTCCCACAATTATAATTACCTGATCTTCCTTCTCAAAGTCCCTGCATAGCTGACCTAAGTTTTCTGTCAGACTAGCACTCAGTTTCACAGAACTTGTGACCTGGTACCCTGCACCTAATTTCTTCTGAAGCTGCTGGCCCACACCCCTCCCACGACTGCCGCCTATAAGCAGAATTCTTTTCCTATTCCGGTTTGATCCCGACCTGTCTTTTTTTCTTTAAGCTAATATTCTGCTTCGACCTACTTTCGAGTACATCTGCATGAGGCCCTTCGTCCACTTCAGATAGCACGCCAAACTGATTTACTAATTGAATTTCTGAAGTTTTTTCAAATGTTTCCCTTTTTCACCCTCTGCTTGCAACCGTTTCCCAGTTCCCAGTCTCTTTTTCCTCCCTTAACCTACACAATTCGAAGTTCGCGTTTTCTAATTCAGCCTTAAGGGCATAAATTTTTGCCTCCTGTTCTGCAATTTTTCTGTCCTTTCTACATAACCTACACTGCCACGGAAGAGCCTCATTTTCTACCCTCGTTTCCTCGCCGCTGTAATCTTAAATTCATTAATCCTGTTTTTTTTTTATATTACTGTTTTTATGTATTATCAGTGAAGTGTAGAACTGTTAATACTTCAGTTTTGTAATCTGATTACCACAGAAGTGTTTAATGGCAACTTATTTGGTTTTGATCAAGAATGTCATCTTTGAAGTTCTTTGACTCGTATTGCTATACATCACACGTCGTCCTTTGGTCAGTGGCCCATCGTATTTTAATATTGCTACATTTTATTGGCAATTATTGTTTACGGTGGTAACGTACGTCAGAACGTGTACGACATGTGGCATACCTGCGATAATTTTTGTGCGTACTTTGACCGGTTTAACTGTTTTTCCTGTTTCGATCTTATTTCGTATTCAACTGTCACACTGTGCACATTCACAGTCGTACAGCTGCCGCTGACGGCGGTTTGAGACCGAAACCGGTAGCTAAATGAATAACATTATCACAGGCAGCACAGTGTTATTCATTTTGTAAAATTCTAGAATATTGCTCAAGTGCACGGGACGCATACCAAATAGGAATAACAGGGGATGTCGAACACATACAGAGAAGGGCAGCGCGAATGATCACAAGTTTGTTTCGTCTGTGGGAGTGTGTCAGAGAGATACTAAAGGAACTGAACTGGCGGACTTTCCAAGATGGACATAAACTGTCCAGAGAAAATCTATTAAGGAAGTTTCGAAAACCAGCTTTGGCAATTCTAGGAGTATACTACAACCCCCTACACACTGTTTACATAAGGATCATCAGAATAGGATTACAGTAATTACTGAACACACACAGAGAGGCATTCAAACAGTCGTTATTCCTGTGCCCCATAGAAGTTGGAACCCACGAGGTGGAAACACCATTTCACTGCAGCTGGAAGCCTTTAAAAATCCACATTGCTTCCATTCAAAATTTATACTGTAGCAGCCGATCACCACGGGTCACACGTGCTCGCGAGTTACCAGTGCCGGAAAAAGAACAACGAAACATTCCCCCCTCTCACATCCCCAAACCGTGCACCGTCCGTGCTACCGACTCGTCGTTCCCGAGCTGAGTGGCCAGCTTTATTTAGCTCACAGCCAAATTCGACGACATCAGTTAAATTTGAGCACATCTTAAAATGTTACTGTCTCCATACGTACCTTTCTCGAAGAGCAGAAAAACTACGCTATACGCCTACGTGTTCGGTTGCCGGTTGCCAGATACGTATTATTATAAGGTAAGTTCGGTGAATCGACACTGAAAATAAAACACACGAGTTATAACAAAATACCTTTACCGGCCTTCGAGACGATCACCGTTAGCTAGGGGGCACTTCCGCCACCAGTCTTAAGGCTGCCAGAAGCTACGAGTAAATGTTTCTCCTGGAACCGCTCGGAGCCCGACAGTTATCCGCGACTCGCTCGCTCGACGCGAGGTGACGGCTCTCCGACACGCCCTCCGTTCTCCAGGTTTGGCAGCCGCACACTTCTTTCGTTCCCTCGCTCAGATTACCTCCAGAAGGCTCACACTTCACAGACATTGCGTCACCGTCGTGCTCTGAGCTATTCCGCGAGAAGCGCTTGCCGACAGTTTCCCACCGATATCGGAAGTGCCTTCTACCTGATAGGATTACTTCGAAGGCCGGTAAAAGTATTTTGTTCGTAACTCTCGTTCCTATATTTTCCGAGACCGTTCGCCAAACTTTCCGGACGCACCTCGCAAAATATTGCCGAAAACCGTGGACCACACAAATTGGCCGCAATTTGGCGACCGGTGCTGCAGACGGATACCTTCGGTGACGATTTCCGAACACTTTAAATTTACACTTTACGTTTACAATTCTCTCTCCTTCGGCGTCTCTCTTCTCGCTACTGCCAGTCTACATTTTATATCCTCTCTGCTTTGGTCACCGTCTGTTACTTTTCTGACGAAATAGCAGAACTAATCTACTACTTCCGGTGTCTCGTTCTGTCCTCTGACTCTTTCGGCATTGCTCGATTTAATTTGACTACATTCGATTACCCCGGCTTGCTTTTGTCGATTATCTTGTAACCTCTTTTTGAGACAGTAAGTATCTGTTTTACTTCACTGATTTTCCAAGTGTTTTGTTGTATCTAACAGCACAACAATGTCACTGGTAAAACCTCAAAGTTATTATTTCTTCTCCCTGAACAAGAAATACTAAAAATTCAAACACAAAATATTGATGTTCCAGAATAATACTTATGTTATATTCTATTACGTATTGGCTTTAAGCTTTCTAGGCTTGACTGAGCACACCACCACCACAGCTGTACAAAGGCCTTTTTTCCACAGACATGTGACACTTTGAAGATCATGCATTGATAGAAAATTGCAGTGCTTCAATTTGACACATGTACAAAAGAAGAAATATTGAATAATTATGTACTGAATGTTTTAGAATCTGAAGACAAAAGAGTACAAATCCCTGAACCACAGTGTCTAACTCACCTAAACATACTGTGCTACTCAAGTTATGCAGATACCGGTTGAAGTCTACGACATTTATAAACTGTCGTAAGCATACAGGAATACACACTGAAAAGGTACTCACAAATAAACCTAACAAGACGTGTGACAAAAAAATGAGACTGCCAATACTACGAGCGATCCGGCAATGCCGTGTCTTTCTCTTTGCGTACGCCGACGTGTTCTTCCCTTAAGCTCTGTATCGTCACGTGATTTTTGAGAGTGCCGTCAGCGTAGTTGTGTTTTTGCTGTGTGTTACGAAAATGGAACAGTGGAATTTAGAGAAATTTTACGATGTGTTAAATTTGGGTAATCGGTGAGTGTGATTACGAAAAGTAAGATGTACTGAAAAGGTTCATAAAAAGGAGACTGGACATTTAGACAAGTGGATGCTGCATTACGACAACACCCTGTGTCGTACAGCCACTTCTGCCAGGGAACTTTTAACATCAAAAGGCATTCCTGTCGATCCACAGCGTCCCTCTACGTCCGTCTGAGCCCTCGTGACTCTCTTCTTTTCCCAAAATTGAAAGATGGCTGAAAAGGACGTCATTTTGGGACCCTGGAGAACATTTGAAAGAATGTGACCGTCACATTGAAGGCCGTACCGGGGAACGATGAGGCCGTCGGTTGCTGCCGAACGGAACAACTTTGAAGTGGACAATACTGTTATCTGTAAAAAATAAAAACTTTGACACATCAAAAAATTACTCTCATTACTTTTCTCATACACCTCGTATATCACATTGTACTCAAAGATTAATTGGTTGGTTGGGTGTACAAGGGACCAAACCACGTGGCCATCAATGCCTCTGATTAACTAAAACCGATAAAATCCCATATTAGAAGAGAGAACTACAAAGTCTGTAAAATGATAAACTATTGACAGGGAAGGAGGGTAAAGGGTGGAAGAAGAGATGAGGGAAAGAAAGTGACTAATGAGAGGGGCATGAAGGAAGAAGCACAGGAGAAGACGTAACAGGCCCCATAAGGAAAGGAGTGGGAAGGCACTCAAAGGTTAAAAGTTTATCACTGTGGAGACCAAAATAGTGGATTAAGTTAGTTGTGGCACAGATTACTGTGGTATACAGACAGAAATACTGTGGTCAGTGAACGAGTGTCGACTGCGATTGTGACGAACTGTTACAGAGGGACGGTGGAAGGGGGGGGGGGGGGGGGGCAGGGCAGCAGAGAGGACGATGGAAACAATGCGAGATGGACAGTGAGAAGAGTTAATTTACAAGTGTATCACCTTAAGGCGAGAATAATGTTACTTTGCTGTTGCTGCTTTAGCGAGGGACAGTTACGTAACTCTACTTTATCGTCAGTTATTAAGTCAGGACTTTGTTACTGGTGTTTACGGTATTCAAAGCCAGAACTTCCAGTAATGATAGTTTTCTGCCTGTATTTCATCTACAGAGAACACTGCATTTGCTATTGTAAGAACGACATTTCTTCAAAGTACAGCGAGGTGGGATCTCTATTTTTCTTTTTTTTTTCTCCAACTCCTTTCAAGTACAGTCAGTCTGTTAATTGTAGCACTACCTAACTGACCTACGCACATTTTTCCACACAACTTGGAGGAAATCCTACATACTTCACTGTGTTCTTAAACACAGAATCTTGTTTTTGCTGGTGAACAGAATGTGGTCAACAGGACTCCTAGTGCAGAAAGCAGGTGTTCATTTTCTAGAATTTTAGTTTGCTCACCAGTACCTGAGAAGTCCTGCCTGTCTTTCTCCTACGTATAATTTCTTTAATCATTGTAATGCATTCTGAAAGACTTGCTTACAACTACATCTACACGCACGCTTCACAACCACCGTAGTGTGTGTGCCCCAGGGTACCCCCTGCCACTACCAGTCACTTCTTTTCCTTTGCCACTCACAAATAGAGTGAGGAAAACATGACTACCTATACGCCTCGCCTCCACACGAGCCCTGATTTCTCGTAGGTTACCTTCGTGCTCCTCGTGCAAAACGTGTGTCGGTGGGAGCTGGCAGACTCCTGCTGCAGTCAGCTTCAAACGCCGGTTCTCTGAATTTTCTCAACAGTGCTCCTCAAAAAGAAAGTCACACTCCCTCCGGGGATTTTCATTTGAGTTCCCAAAGCATTTCTGTAATACTTGTGTGTCACCTGAACCCACCGATAACAAATATAGCAGCAGTCTGCCTCTGAACTGCGTCAATGTCTTCCTTTGATCTGACCTGGTGTGCGTCCCAAACGCTGGAGAAGTACTCGACAGAGAAGGGGTCACAATAGGTTTTTTTTTTTTTTTTTTTTTTTTTTGGGCACACAACTACAGTGGTCATTAGCGCCCAGGCTAAATTAGGAATCCACTGCGAGGCACAATGTTAAAACAGCAACTAAAAAGGACAAAACTATAAAAGTCACATTAACAGGCAAGGGATTAAAAGAAAACAGCATAATCAAATGTCCTCAGACAGGTTTGTCAAGTGGATAAAACGAAGAATGCGAGCAGCTGCTCCTGGGTCATCCGTTAAAATGTCATCCACAGTACGTGGCAGGCCAAGATCAATGCGCAGTGTTTTAAAATTCGGACAGGACGTTAAAATGTGGCGTACCGTCAGCAACTGCCCACACAGGCAGAACGGCGCCGGCGCAGCCGTCAGGAGATGGCAGTGTCCGATCCGTAACCGGGCCGAAACAACCTCCTCCCGCCGAGAAGGGCGTGAAGAGGTCGTCCGAGCCGTGGGGAGAGGTTTCGAGGCCCGAAGCTCGTTTTCAGTAAATGTAGACCGATCGGCACGCCACAGCGATAAAATGCGCTGACAAATGACCCTGCTAAAATCAGACGAAGGCACACAACGAGAAGCTCTCCGAGGCCGGAGGACAGCAGCCTCGGACACGGCATCTGCAGCTTCGTTCCCAGGGATACCGACACGGCCAGGAACCCACATAAAGGTAACCGGAGAACCGCCATCCGCCAGGTGCCGAAGAGAGTGTCGGATCCAGTGCACAAAAGGGTGAACCGGATACAGATCACCGAGACTCCGGATGGCGCTCAGGGAATCGGAGCAGATGGCACAAGCCGAATGTCGGTGGCGGCTGATGTAAAGAACAGCCTGATAGAGGGCAAATAGCTCAGCTGTGAAGACCGAACAATGGCCACGGAGCCGGTATTTGAAACTGCGTTCCCCGACAATAAAAGAACACCCGACACCGTCATCGGTCTTAGAGCCATCTGTATAAATGAAGATCGTACGAATGTACTTCGAACGAAGTTCGACAAACAGCGAGGGTTATACTGAAGGTGGGGGAACCACCTTCGGGAGCGAGCTGAGGTCGAGGTTAACACAAACCTGAGCCTGAAGCCAAGGTGGCGTTTGGCTCTCGCTCACTCTAAAGGTTGCAGGGAGTGGATAATCAAGCTGCTGAAGGAGGCGACGAAAGCGAACTCCAGGGGGTAGCAGGGCAGAGACATAAAACCCGTATTGACGGTCGAGAGAGTCGTCAAAAAAGGAACGATAAGACGGGTGGTCAGGCATTGATAATAGCAGACAGGCATACCGACAAAGCAGTATATCGCGCCGGTAGGTGAGTGGCAATTCACCGGCTTCAGAATGAAGACTCTCAACGGGACTAGTATAGAACGCTCCGATCGCAAGACGTAACCCCCGATGTCGTATAGAGTTGAGGCGACGTAAGATGGACGGCCGTGCAGAGGAGTATACAAAGCTCCCATAATCCAGCTTTGAGCGGACAATCGACCGATATAGGCGAAGTAGGACGGTTCGATCTGCTCCCCACGACATACCGCTGAGAACACAGAGGACATTTAGGGAACGGGTACAATGGACAGCCAAACATGACACATGTGGACAACAGCTAAGTTTCCTGTCAAATGTAAGACCTAAAAATTTTATTGTCTCCACGAATGGGAGAGCAACGGGACCGAGATGTAAGGACGGTGGGAGAAACTCTTTGTAGAGCCAGAAGTTAATACAGACCGTCTTCTCGGCAGAAAAACTGAAACCACTGGCGACACTCCAGGAGTAAAGGCAGTCGAGACAACGCCGAAGACAGCGCTCCAGGAAACGTGTACTCTGCACGCTGCAGTAGATGGTAAAATCGTCCACAAAAAGGGACCCCGATACATCAGCTGGGCAGCAATCCATTATCAGATAGATCACTACGGCAAAGAGAGCAACACTCAAAACTGAGCCCTGTGGCACCCCATTCTCCTGGTGAAAGGCGTCGGACAGGACAGAACCCACCCTCGAACTTTCGATCCATTAAAAATGTAGGAATAGAAAGAGGGAGGCGACCGCGAAGGTCCCACGTATGCACGGTGCGGAGAATGCCCGCCCTCCAACAGGTGTCGTAAGCCTTCTCCAAATCAAAGAACACAGCCACTGTCTGGCGCTTCTGCGAGAAGTTATTCATAACAAAGGTCGACAAGGTAACCAGATGGTCGACAGCAGAGCAGCGCCTACGAAATCCGTCGTCGTCGTCGTCGTCGTCATCATCCAACTCCAGCATTCCAGGTGTGGTGTACAACCTCTTACCATTTCCTCCTGTCTTCATACAGCTTCTGTTCCAGGACAGTTTCCCATCTGTGTCCTTTCCCCTCCAGATCTGATCTTACGGTCTCTATCTAGCACTTTCTTCGTCTTCTTCCTACGACGTTCAGGTTGAAATACCTTTTGGACGACCTTTGGCTGCTCATTCTCATTATGTGCCCCTCTTACTGAAGCCCGAGTTTCTTTACGACACTGGTAACAGCAACATCAATACCAGCCATTTTACACATTTCTAAACCAATGCAGGGATTGGTACGAAACAGGTTACGTACACAATCACATTTGCTTTTCGTGGCATTTTATCATCCCGGAGAAGATTTCCGATTTTACTGTGAAAATTGGATGCTTTCTGTGTCCTGCCGAGTATTTCCCGGTTAATGGTGTCGTCTTTCGAGACCGGACTCCCTGCGAACTTGATATTTGAAACATATTCTACTCTATCTCCTCCTAGAAATATATTTCAGGTTGTTCCTTGCCTGGTGATGGTCATTTCTACTGTTTTTGTTTTACTTATTTTTAGTCTGGAATTTTTGGGTGCGTTGTTCCAGTCATTAAGTTCCTTCTGTGCTTCCACCTTCTGCCTCTCCCCATACTATCAAATTACGAATCTTACTTTACTAAAATTCTCCCAACGAACCGAAGTCCACCGCTCACCTTCCCTACACGCTCGTTCCATTCTGTATTACTTTGCGATGTTACGCCTAAATATTTAATCCGCACAGCAGGACTGTGAAGGGAAGATTGGAACAGCTGATTCGTGACAGTATACAGAGTGGATCTCGGGCCACACGTTGTCAGATACCTGTTGTCATAGGAAAGAAAGGAGGTCTTTTTTAGGATAAATCCAGACAACAGTTTCCCCTGCCTAAAGCAGATCTCCAGCAGTTTAATAAATACTGAAACGCACAAGACAGATTTTAACACAAAGAAAAACAAATCATTGCAAAGAGTAACATGGGGCATTTCATTTCACAGACTTAACAATCCTCCATCAAAACATGCAATCAATAAAAAATAAAATACAATTATTAGAGGTTGAGCTCCAATCTTTGAACCGCTCAGTGTAGAGACACTGAAATCCAACATGTAGTATTATCTTTGTAAGAAAGGGCAAACTCTTACTGCAGAACTACTTCAAGGGGTGGAGTATCATGCATTTATATCAGAAAAAGAACACATTTCAAGTCAAGACGGCCTCAGTACAGTGAGTGAAGACAAAAACTTTGAAATATCAGCTATTGAATTAACAGGGCTTGATATCATCAAGAAATTAATCATTTTGTGTGTGTGTATAGATCTTCTAATGGTAGTGTGGACACTTTTTTTCAATAAATTAACAGAAGTTCTAGATAAAGTCTCAAGCACAAAGGTCAACATAATTCTGTGTGGGGACATTAACATCAACACTAATATCATAAATGAATCCAACAGCACCTTCATAAACATCCTTCAAAGTTTGGTCAATAATGCAACAAGGGTTACTACAATGACTGCATCATTAATTGACCATGTGGCCACAAATACAGATAGGCAAAAATGTGATGTAGCTGTAAAAGATCTCAAGACTATCAGACCATCTGTGTCAAATAACAACAGTAAAGTCAGGCATCGAATCATTCCCTAAACTACGAGCCCACGAACGACATCAGAAATCAAAAGAAAAGATTTTTCAAAAGAACTAGAAAAACAAAGCTGGGATGAAGTGTATAAGGAAGCCAATGTGAATATGAAATTCTCTAAATTCTCCATATTGTTTAAATTGAACTTTGAAAAGACATTTCCAAAAGTACGCATGTCTGTATCAACATCTCACAAAAACAGATGGATAACAGCAGGTATTAAGATGTCCTCCCAAACACCTCAGTTCCATGAAAAAAGATTCACAATGATCCAGAATTCTTAAATTTCTATCACAGATACAAAAAGATCTATAGGAAGGTGCTGATTGCTGCAAAAAAGTCATTTAATGACAAAATAATATATACTGCAGAGAATAAAAGCAAAGCAGTCTGCGATGTTATAAAGAAGGAAATGGGGAGAGGCAAACAATTGCAGAATAACATATTGCTAAGGGAGGGGGATAAGGTAATAAATGATCAACAACATTTAGCAAACTATGTAAAATGATCAACAACATTTAGCAAACTATGTAAACGAGCATCTTTCAAGTACTGCAGAGAAGTTACAGCAAACACTCCCCAAAACAAATATAACACCTATAAATAATGTTGCACTAAATATAATGATGCCACTTCTAACCACAGAGAATGAAGTCAAAAAAACTGTTCAAAAACTAAAATATAAAAAGTCAGTAGGCTTAGACAAAGTGCCAATGCGTGTACTGAAACAATGCATAGGAATTATACAAGGCCCCGTAACAGATATAATAAATGAATCCTTCACATCAAGGACATTTCCAGAGCAGTTGAAACAGGCAAGAGTTGTACCTTGCTTAAGAAAGGTAATGCAGAAGATATAGAAAATTACCGGCCCATTTCCCTGCTGCCAGCATTCTCAAAAATAATAGAAGCAATTATGAAAGACAGGTTAATGAATTACCTGAATAAATACAATCTTTTAAGCGAATCACATTTCGGTTTCCGAAGTGGCAAAAATACAGTCAGCCACAGTAGAATTCACAAAAGTTGTACTTGATGCTCTTGATAAAGATGAGAGTGTCACAGGCATATTTTTGGATCTTTCTAAGGTGTTTGATACAGTTGACCACAAGATTCTATTAAATAAATTAGAAGCATTAGGAATAAGAGGGGTAGCTAATGACTGGTTTCGATTATACCTAACAAATAGGGTAGAAACAGTAGAGACAACACATACTTCAAATAGATCTAAACATTTAGTAAAACACTTATCAGAACCAAAATACATTAATACAGGGATTCCACAAGGTAGCATATTAGGACCAATACTATTCCTGATATACATCAATGACTTTCCCAGTAGTGTTACTCATGGTGAAAAAATTCTCTTCGCTGATGACAGCAATATTATAGTCAGTGAGAAAATAAGAGAACTCCTTGCTGAGAAAGCGAACTAAACTCTCAAGGAAGTTTACGATTGGTCAATAAGCAATGAAGTGACATTGAACAGAAAGAACACTAATGACATGAATTTCAGTTTGAAGAGGAAAAATGACAATGTTAAATTAAATGTAGATGGCACCTCTACAGACTGCGTAACAAATGCAAAATTTCTAGGAATGAATATTGATTCTCAGTTGAAGTAGTGTGAATACACAAAGGTACTTTCAAACAGAATGGCGTCAGCACGTTATGCCCCCAGAATCCTATCACCAGTCTGTAACACGGAATGTCTTCTAGTTACATACTATTCATATGTACACTCAATTCTTAGCTATGACATTCTTTTTTGGGGAACAAATGCACAAAATATGAAAACAGTTTTCAAACCGCAGAAAAGAGACATAAGAATAATAACCAAAAATACTCATCGGGCTCATTGTAAAGATCTGTTAAAAACACTGGGTATTTTTTAACTGCTCCGTGTGAATACAGTTACCAGTCAGTTGTACACATCAAAAATAGAATTGGTAATTACCGCACAAACTGCTCTGTCAGTGACAGTGCAACAAGAGATAGACTCAACTTACACTTACCAAGAAAAAATAAACATAAAACTGAAAACAGCATTTTCTACCGAGGAACAAAACTGTACAATAAATTACCAAAAGAGATTAAAGAAATTGCAAAAATACACTTACTTAGAAAGGCAGCTAAAAAGTACCTATTACGCAATACATTTTATACATTGAAGGACTACTTAGATAAAACAGAGCAGGGGTTTGATAAAATATGTTGTAGGGATAAACAATAATTATGACTATAAAACATCCAACATTCCACATAACACTTTCACTTAATGTTTTTTTTCCTTTCTAGAAATACTTACCCCCAAGCTATCTATAGCACAATACTAACACCTCTTCCTCTTTCCGAGCTCAACATCTCACCCATTACGGAGGGATGCCGACTCAGTTTTTCAGGGTAGCAAATGGGAAGTTGCGGTACAGGAAATGGCCCAGAGATCACCAGTGTGTGCAGTGAGTGATAGTGAGATATGAGTGAACAGTGTGGCATTACATTATTTAATGAGTCATGTGTAAAAGAAGTATTGTATACCAGAAGTAAATCTAATGATTATCTCTAACTAGAAGTGTGTAAATGTATGTGTATATGAATTAGCTTATTTTAAATTGGTCTAAACTTGTAAATACTTTGACATGTCCTATATCCTTGTAGAAAGAGATCTACGGACGAATAAAGCTACAATTTCAACTACAACTGTGTCGAGCAGCAGACTACTGGTGCCGTATTCGAACATTACAGGTTCGGTTTTCCCAATCGTCTGCATTAACTTACGTTTTTCCACATTCAGACTACCTTCCGTTCATCACAGCAACTAGAAATTTTGTGTAAGTCACCTCGTACCTTCTTACAGTCACTCAACTTCCACACCTCGCCCTACACCGCAGCACCGTCAGCAAACGACCGCAATCTCCTGAAGGTGGCAAACATCTGGATCGCCAAAATATCAAAAGCAGTCGATTTTGGTATCCGGCACCAAACCGGAGGAGACTTTGGTGACTTATTACACCAGGAAGGCCTACGAAGTCGACAGACGTATTTACATTACAAATGTGAACACCGGCACAAACGTATTTCCGTAGGCACAGTCGACTCTACTAAATTCGTATCTTTTTTTATAGAAATATGTATCACAATGCATACGAGTACAATACTGTGACACAGAAATCTCAGCTTATAAGACACGAATTATTACACTCACGTAGGGACAGAAATACTGTACGACATATATAAAGCTAGTAGACGAATACAGTGGTTCTTAATACCGCACGAGTAAATTCACTTGCAGTAAACGGCGTGCGAGTGGTGTTGCCGCAGCCTGCCGGTACAGGGTGGTAAACTGTTTATTTTCCCTAAAATTTATTTTATAATAGGAACACACATTGATACCAAAAGATAGCGTGTATTTTTTGACAACATATAGGCAAAGTAAAACGTATTTAATAGCGAGAGACGTAATATTAAAGAAAAAACATTAAAAAAACTAAACATGAAATTGTAGGTACAAAGTAAAAATCCATCCTCGATTTTGCACTTTTTAGTTACAAAATAACTTATTTTATTAGACACTGCATATTTCACAAATAAAACAGAAGACGTAAAAGAGAAATTACACTAGCAATTCATCAAAAATGTTGAAAAACCACTGTCTATTCCTAGTCACTCTTTCATCAACTCTGTTACCTGGGTTAGTACGACGAAGGGCACAAACTTCGAGGTCTTCTGAAACGTCCAAATCACTGCGCTTGCATTCCTCAGTAGGACGTAGGACGTACCTGGTGGCCGCTTCCCCTCAAATGACAGCTCTGAGTACTGCATAATTGTGTTCCCCAAATCTCGTTCTAAAGTGCGTCCCTGTTTCGCTTACGTAAATATTGTCACAGGACCTGCAGCTAATCCTATAGATGCCTGGATGACTGAATTTATCTAATTTTTCATCCATAAAAAGATCCAAAGTTTTTCTTTGTACAGGACCCAACCTGCACGTTAGCCTTCCAAAATGCATTAGCAATTTTTTCGCACGAGGCGACAAAGGTATGGAAATACGAGTGACCTCGAAACTTCCTGGCAGATTAAAATTGTGTGCCGGACCGAGACTCGAACTCGGGACCTTTGCCTTTCGCGGGCAAGTGCTCTACCACTGAGCTACCCGAGCACGACTCACGCCCCGACCTCACAGCTTCACTTCCGCCAGTATCTCGTCTCCTACCTTCCAAACTTAACAGAAGCTCTCCTGCGAACCTTGCAGAACTAGCACTCCTGAAAGAAAGGATATTGCGGAGACACGGCTTAGCCACTGGCAGAAGTAAAGCTGTGAGGACGGGGCGTGAGTCGTGCTCGGGTAGCTCAATGTTAGAGCACTTGCCCGCGAAACGCAAAGGTCCCGAGTTCGAGTCTCGGTCCGGCACACAGTTTTAATCTGCCAGGAAGTTTCATATCAACGCACACTCTGCTGCAGAGTGAAGATCTCATTCTCGAGTGACCTTGTCTTTAAGTAAAACTAACTGCGTCTGTACTTTGTTAATAACCTTTTTCCCCAAATCTCTAATAACTCTGGACGTGTCCTATCAATTGATTCTTTGTTTTAGTCACGTTGTGCCACAAATTTATTTTTTACCCCCAATTCAATTCAGTACCTGCCCCCCCTTGCATTAGTTATCCCCTCACTACGAAATTCAACCACAGTGTTCGTGGGGAGGTTTGTGTGTTCCAAAGATACCCTGAGGTATGCTATTGGAAGTGGTGCTTCTGGTGGGCTCAGCTGTGCCAGACTGGTCAGCCGGTAGGATTCCAAAGTGTAGCCCCCCAGCAGGGCTCCCTTCTCGAGAGTACGTGCGTGGCAACTGTACGGGCCCTCAGCCGAGTCTGACACTATTTCCACTTACTTGCGTCAGGCTGCTTCCGCTTACTTTACTACGGGTCTCCCCCGACCAACTCTCTGCTTTTTCGACCCCAGCGGTATCGGGTTTTGTGGCCAGGGGTGGCTTCCACTTTTCCTTTTCTTTCTCAGCCGGGTACCAGCCTGTCGAGGGTAATAATAGGAAGGGGAAGGAGGGATTCTCAAATGCCGAGGGAGCACTGCTGGCGGAAATGGAACCACCCAACAGGCTGCAGGCGGGGCGGGGCGCGGCAGAGGGGGTGGGGTGGGGGGGGGGTCACCAAAATGTACGAGGTCACCAAAATGTCGAGCACGCGTGGAAACTTGACGGCCTCTACGACTGTAACAGAGCGATAGACACGGACCGGTCTAATTACGGCTACTCTGAGTGTGCCGAGTATCGATATAGCAGGGGCACTCAGAAATTTGAAAGACCAACTGAAGACTTGCCAAACAGAAATAGTGTCAATACAGGAGATTAGGTGGAAGGAGACCTGCACGTCAGATCCCTGTGACTGCACAACGACAGTTTGCCACAGTAGTGTTACAGCCAATCTCAGAATCGGTTTCCCTGTGCACGGGGCCTACGAGGTGACGATATCACATTTTTGAGATGGTAATTTTTTTTATACATTTCTCTCAGACAATCAGAGGTCTACCTAAAAAATACTTTAAAAAGGGATTAAAAGCAGTCTCTAGCACAGTAAAGCATTTATTTGAAACGGTAATCGGTTTTATCGGCTAAAGTTGACATTTGTGGAGGCAGAACACCTACTTCGTTCGCTACCGTCACAGTACAAACTGTCCGAAGACGGTCACATTCGGACCGAAACCAGTTACCGTTTCAAACAAATATTTTACCGAGCTCGAGACTGCTTTTAATCCATTTTTAAGACATAAATGGGACCGTACGCACACTGCTCTAACAGAGGATGCAGACGACGAGGCCAAAGACAGGTACGAACAGCTCGAAGGGACATAACGTGAAATAGTGGGAAATAGTGGAAAATGGTGTGAAAGTGCTCCTAGAGATACGAAAGCAGAGGCAGGAAGAGAAACAGTGTTTAGCGCACAAGCGCGCAACCTGCGGCCCACGTACGCCCCAAAGCGAGTACCGGTGCAGCCCGAGAAGTGAGCACCGGCCACACAGTCAGTGGAAAAAAATCATTTATGTAAAGTTATGACAAACTGAATGTTTTCAATTTGAAACTTCCACCACACAATGCCATTCTCTCGTTGGCCCATTCCGTGGCTTTTTCTTTTTTCCTCCCTCTCTCAGCATTACTGTTAGTGTTAACCGTATTACGTGAGGCCGAAAAGTACTCTGTCTTCTTCCAATGCGGCCCGGGTAAGTTAGCACATTGGACACTGCGGTTTAAACAAAATGTGGAAAAGTACAGTCTACACGAGGAGTGGACTGAGCACGGCTGATTTTGCCGTAAGCAAGAACCTGATCGTAACCAGCACCATATCCCACAAAATAATTTCTACAAAGGAACGTAGGAATCTCCAGGTGGAGACACAGTCAACCGGATAGATCGCGTACTTGTCCGAAGAAGGCACAGCTCAGACAGACGTTAAATGTTAAGGTGAGCAGAGGAACTAATAAACACTCTGACCACTGTACGGTAACAGTCGAGTACAGGCAGACGACATTGACGAAAATTTATTACCGTGAAGTAAGAGATAGAAAGCGTAATGTGGACTGTATCGTCACCGACGAGAGGGAAAGACCGGACCTCCGAAGAGAAACGGATGAAGGAATGAGAGCAAATACCGTGGAAGAGGAAGCTAGCACCTGTTATCATTGGCAGCTAATAGAAAGAGCAAAACGACATACGATGAAAGTCGAGCTGCAGCTGGAGAAAAAATAGCACCGGGTAGAAGATCCTCCGGCGAGACGCTCGGCCCACCCGACAAAATGACGAAGAAACGAGACGTAAAAAAAAGCTATTTGCAGAAGGCAAAACAAAGAATTAGAGAAAAAGAGAGAGAAAGACGAGAGAGTGTTAAATGAAACTGATATCAGAAGAACGTTTAAGGGAATAGAAGAGACAAAACGAGGCTGGTTGCCTCAGACAATGATATACTGGGATAAGGAAGGAATGTTTATTGGAAATGAAAGTAAAATCATAAAAAGATGGGAAGAATATTTTAAAAACTACTGAAATTCAGGAAAATCCAGGAATTTGAAGAAGAGGAACAGGTGGAACAATATGGTAGCAATAATGAGGAAGAGGAACCACCACTGGTAGAAGTGATGGGAGCTGTTAAGGACATCAGTTACTACAGAGCTACATCTACCAGATTACTATTCACAATAAAGTGACTGGCAGAACCACCGTCGAGCTGTCTCTCTACCGTTCCACTCTCGAACGGCGTGCAGAAAAAATGAGCAGTTAAATTTTTCTGTGCGAGTCCCGATTTCTCTTATATTATCGTAACGATCATTTCCCCGTACGTAGGCGGGTGCCGACAGAATGTTTTTACAATCGGAGCAGAAAACTGGTGATCGAAATTTCACGAGAAGATCCTGTCCGAGCGAAAAACACCTCCGTTTTAACGATTGCCATTACAATTCGTGTATCCTGTCTCTGGCACTACCTATGTCACTGTGGGGGAAGATAAGATACTCAACAAAATTTTCAAGTACGTTGGTGTAGATATATTATAAAAAATGCATAAACTGGTTTTAAAAATTATGGAGATGTAAAAAAAATGGGGAACATATCAATCATTATACCAATATATAAGAAGAGCAATACAACAAATTATAATAACCGTAGACGAATAGCACTGGTGAATGCTGCCTACAAAATATTTGCTAGAATACTGAATAAGAAATTAAGACCGTATGCAGGAGCCACAATTTGAGAATATCAGTGCAGTTTCAGGAAGAAGAAAAACATCAACAGATCACATGTTCGCTCTTAGATTAATAATGGAAAAGTGTTAAAAGTTGAATATAACTGTGCATCAACTGTGTGCGGATTTTAAAGCAGCTTACGACAGTGTCAACATAAACGGTTTTCTGAAAGTGTGACGGGAGATGGAGATCCTTCCGAGCTAAGGAGACTCACAAAAATGACCCTAAGCACAACCAACTGCAAAGTAAAAGCTAATGACAAATATTCGAATAATTTTCCAATATTTCAAGGACTTTAGCACAGAGATTCTGTATCACTGACATTATTTAACTTTGTTTTGGAGGCTGTCAAGCATAAACTCCCAAGCAAAACAGATGGTACTATTTTCAACAGGACGACTCAGAATGTCGCATTTGCGGTTAAGCAGCCGTGCACGAGAGAAACAATATTTGCTGGAAAACTACGTAGTTTTAGAATGGAAAGTAGCTGCACTCGGCTCGGTCATAAGTGAGGAAAAATATAAATATACAATTGGCACCAGAGACAAAACAAGGTGGAGACATGTTGACCTGTCTGAAGCATTTGAAAAGGTAAATAAGTTTTAGTATTTGGGAGGTACAGCTACAGAAGGTAATACGGCACCGTGCAAAAATAGTAACAGGCAACAGATACTATTACAGCTTCCTTAACATCTACATCTAAATCTACATCCATACTCCGCAAGCCACCTGACGGTGTGTGGCAGAGGGTACTTTGAGTACCTCTATCGGTTCTCCCTTCCATCCCAGTCTCGTATCGTTCGTGGAAAGAAGGATTGTCGGTGTGCCTCTGTGTGGGCTCTAATCTCTCTGATTTTATCCTCATGGTCTCTTTGCGAGATACACGTAGGAGGGAGCAATACACTGCTCGACTCCTCGGTGAAGGTATGTTCTCGAAACTTTAACAAAAGCCCGTACCGAGCTACTGAGCATCTCTCCTGCAGAGTCTTCCACTGGAGTTTATCTGTCATCTCCGTAACACTTTCGCGATTACTAAATGATCCTGTAACGAAGCGCGCTGCTCTCCGTCGGATCTTCTCTATCTCTTCTATCAACCCTGTCTGGCACAGATCCCACGCTGCTGAGCAGTATTCGAGCAGTGGGCGAACAAGCGAACTGTAACCTACCTCATTTGTTTTCGGATTGCATTTCCTTAGCATGCTTCCAATGAATCTCAGTCTGGCATCTGCTTTACCAACGATCAACTTTATACGATCATTCCATTTTAAATCACTCCTAATGCGTACTCCCAGATAATTTATGGAATTAACTGCTTCCAGTTGCTGACCTATATTGTAGCTAAATGATAAGGGGTCTTTCTTTCTATGTATTTGCAGCACATTACACTTGTTTACATTGAGATTCAATTGCCATTCCCTGAACCATGCCTCAATTCGCTGCAGATCCTCCTGCATTTCAGTACAATTTTCCATTGTTACAACCTCTCTATACACCACAGCATCATCTGCAAAAGGCCTCAGTGAACTTCCGATGTCATCCAGAAGGTCATTTACGTATATTGTGAATAGCAACGGTCCTACGACACTCCCCTGCGGCACATTTGAAATCACTCTTACTTCGGAAGACTTCTCTCCATCGAGAATGACATGCTGCGTTCTGTTATCTAGGAACTCTTCAATCGTGCGATCCTCAAACAATTTGAGACAGCTGAAGAGGATAGTTTATAAAATGATCATAAAACCAATTGGCAGACAATACACAAAGATGACAACAATTTGGGCACGTGCAGAGAATGGAAGAACGGGTGATAAAGACGGGGCTAACAGCAAAACCAGACGGTAGTCAGGCGGCGAGGGGAGAGAGACTGTGGCAGCCCGGCGATGTAGAGACAGATCTGAGAAGGATAGGAGTACGGGACCGGAAAAGGCTGGCGAATTCTAGAGAGGATCGGAGGACACCGGTGGTAGACATAACCCGGCCCTACACAGGCTGCAGTGCCGAGAAAAAAGAAGAAAACACTAGTTATCCAATATAATCTTCAACACAATACTGAAGCACCAGATTTCGAAAGCTCCTGTTCCCCTCTAGTACGAACTGCCTGTCGTCCACGTTTCACCTCTGTTCGAGGTCACACTCTGGACAAATATTTTCGGTAAAGATTTTGCAACACATTTACATTCGTTGTTAATAAATTTCTCTTTTTCAGAAATGCTCGACTTGCTATTGCCAGTCTGAATTTTACAATCACTCTTCTTAGACTGCCTTCACTTATTTTGATGCCCGACTCACATCCGATACTGGTGTGTCATTTCCTAATCTAATTCCCTCATCAATGCCAGATTTAATTCTACTTCAGTCCCTTGCTCTTATTTTAGTTTTGTCGACGTTTGTATCGTAACCTCTCTTCGAGGCACTATCCATTGCAGTACGTGCTCTGCCATTTCTGACAATTACAATTTCACTGGCAAACCTCCAAGTTTTAATTACTTCTCCCTGAACATTAATTCCCTCTCAAGTTACTCCTCACTTTCTGGTCGGTTCTGTAACTCTCTTTGCCATCCAGTAGCATCTCGCAAACTGGACAGGTCAACCTGTCCAGAATAATCTGCTCCCTGTCAGAAAATGTCGTAACTTTGGGTGCGAGTAACAGAACCTTACCAGTCTCGGGTGTCGGTGAGCAGCCGCAGCAAGCAGATTCACGTCTCGCGTGGAGATGCTGCGGCGAGCAGACATACTCTCGACCGGTCGAGGGCCGCCGCTCGTGGGGACCTCGTGCAGCTCGGAAAGTATCCCAATGGCAACTCGTGCACTTTGTACTCCAACACTGCGTGGAAATTAGAGAAAGGCAATGAATCCTCTCGCACTATACACCCAAAAGTTGAATGTGCCGATGCCGGACCGGGGCCCGCAAGTGAACCGTCTACAGTTTCATTTACTGCTACCCCAATATACCGACCAAATAACATCGGGGAGAGGCTACAGCCCTACAATGTTTAAGCAGTCATTCTTCCCACACTGCTATCCCAATTGAAACAGGAAGATATCCTAACATGTAGTCCTGTGCTGGTACCCTCCGCCATGTACTTTACACTGGTTTCCACAGTAGGTACGCCAATGTAAATAATGATATTTCTTAGATTAATTCAGGATAAATACTGGACATTCTGCCTGAAACAGTAAAGAAATGTGAGGTATTAAACACTTCCCTGAGTTTTCAAAATCATCTGATATCAATCGAAGTATTATTATTATTATTATTATTATTATTATTATTATTATTATTATTATCTTCTTTCCTTTCTCAGACCTTAGGTCTGGTTAAAAATGGAAAGTGACGCGGACCTTGATCAAGCGTGACTTCCTTTTAACTGTACGGTATATGTTACATTGCATTTAGGAACTTTTGGGTAATTGAACATGTATCAATAATTACAGATTTCTGTAGTTGTATATATAAGTTTGGATGTAGCTGTACTGCGTTGATGTACTGGTGGGTACTGTGTGGTATGACTCCTGTAGTTGATAGTATAATTGGTATAATGTCAACTTTATCCTGGTGCCACATGTCCTTGGCTTCCTCTGCCAGTTGGATGTATTTTTCAATTTTTTCTCCGGTTTTCTTTTGTATATTTGTTGTATTGGGTATGGATATTTCGATTAGTTGCGTTAATTTCTTCTTTTTATTGGTGAGTATGATGTCAGGTTTGTTATGTGGTGTTGTTTTATCTGTTATAATGGTTCTGTTCCAGTATAATTTGTATTCATCATTCTCCAGTACATTTTGTGGTGCATACTTGTATGTGGGAAGGTGTTTTATTAGTTTATGTTGTAAGGCAAGCTGTTGATGTATTATTTTTGCTACATTGTCATATCTTCTGGGGGTATTCTATATTTGCTAGTATTGTACATCCTCTTGTGATGTGATCTACTGTTTCTATTTGTTGTTTGCAAAGTCTGCATTTATCTGTTGTAGTATTGGGATTTTCAATAATATGCTTGCTGTAATATCTGGTGTTTATTGTTTGATCCTGTATTGCAATCATGAATCCTTCCGTCTCACTGTATATATTGCCTTTTCTTAGCCACGTGTCGGATGCATCTTGATCGATGTGTGGCTGTGTTAGATGATATGGGTGCTTCCATGTAGTGTTTTCATTTTCCAATTTACTTTCTTCGTATCTGTTGATGTTATGTGATCTAAAGGGTTGTAGAAGTGGTTATGAAATTGCAGTGGTGTAGCCGATATATTTTTATGAGTGATTGCTTTGTGTATTTTTTTCTAGTTTCTGCTTGTTCTACGAAGAATTTTCTTATATTGTCTACCTGTCCATAATGTAGGTTTTTTATGTCGATAAATCCCCTTCCTCCTTCCTTCCTGCTTAATGTGAATCTTTCTGTTGCTGAATGTATGTGGTGTATTCTATATTTGTGGCATTGTGATCGTGTAAGTGTATTGAGTGCTTCTAGGTCTGTGTTACTCCATTTCACTATTCCAAATGAGTAGGTCAATATTGGTATAGCATAAGTATTTATAGCTTTTGTCTTGTTTCTTGCTGCCAGTTCTGTTTTCAGTATTCTTGTTCGCCTTTGTCTATATTTTTCTTTTAGTTCTTCTTTAATATTTGTATTATCTATTCCTATTTTTTGCCTGTATCCTAGATATTTATAGGCATATGCTTTTTCCATCGCTTCTATGTAGTTGCTGTGGTTATCCAATATGTAATCTTCTTGTTCAGTGTGTTTTCCCTTGACTAGATCATCCATGTATAGCAAATGTGTGATTTTGTGTTGGTATGTTTCAGTAATATTGTATCCATAATTTGTATTATTTAGCATGTTGGATAGTGGGTTCGGAGCAAGGCAGAACCAGAAAGGACTTAATGAGTCTCCTTGGTATATTCCATGCTTAATCTGTATTGGCTGTGATGTGATAGTATTTGAATTTGTTTGGATATTAAGTGTGGTTTTCCAGTTTTTCATTACTATGTTTAGGAACTGTATCAATTTAGGATCTACTTTGTATATTTCCAATATTTGTAGTAACCATGAGTGGGGTACACTATCAAAAGCTTTTCAGTAATCAATGTATGCGTAGTGTAGCGACCTTTGTTTAGTTTTAGCTTGATATGTCACCTCTGCATTTATTATCAGTTGCTCTTTACATCCTCGTGCTCCTTTGCAACAGCCTTTTTGTTCTTCATTTATAATTTTGTTCCGTGTTGTATGTTAATATTTTGTATATTGTTGGTAGGCTTGTTATGGGGTGATATTTAGCTGGGTTTGCTGTGTCTGCTTGATCTTTAGGTTTCAGATAAGTTATTCCTTGTGTAAGTGTATCAGGGAATGTGTATGGGTCTGCAATGTAACTGTTAAATAATTTAGTTAAATGTTAATGTGTTGCGGTGAACTTCTTTAGCCAGAAATTTGCTATTTTATCTTTTCCAGGGGCTTTCCAATTGTGAGTAGAATTAATTGCTTGGGTGACTTCATGTTGCAATTTTATCACTTCAGGCATCCGCGGTATCATCTTGTATGTGTCTGTTTCTGCTTGTATCCACTGTGCATGCCTGTTATGTTGTACCGGGTTTGACCATATGTTGCTCCAGAAGTGTTCCATGTCTGTTATGTTTGGTGGATTGTCTATTTTAATGTGTATGTTACCTATTGTCTGGTAAAATTTCTTTTGGTTTGCGTTGAATGTTTGGTTTTGTTTCCTTCTATTTTCACTTTTTTTGTATCTTCTAAGTCGTTGGGCCAATGCTTGTAATTTCTGCTTCTTTTCATCTACTTGCTCTATCGCTTCTTGTTGTGAGATTTTACCTAACCTTTTTCGTTTTTTATCTGACATTTCATTTCTTATAAATTGTGTTAGCTGTCCGATGTCTTTTCTCAGTTTTTCTATTCTGATCTGTAGTCTGTGTTGCCATGCTGGTTTTGTGGGTTTCTTCTGTGTGTTGGTTGGTTCTGATCTCTGCCTAGTGTGTATATTTAGTGTAGTGAGTGCTCCTACATAAACCAGTAGTTGTAACTCTTCCATAGTTGTATTTTCATTTATTTTGTTGTGTATGATTGTGTTGATAGTTATTGTTGTTTCGACTTGTGGGTTATTTGGTGGTCTACGCAAGAATTGTCTAATGTCTGTATTTGTGTCTTTGTATTCTATATATGTCAGCTGAAATTTTTCTTCTATATCTAACGTGTGTCACTTCGTGTTCTATTTGTGCTTGTTCTGGTGGCTGTCTTAAGATTTCATTTTCCTCTGATTGTTTAATTGATGCGTGTTGTTCTTTGTTTGTTTGCTCTGGGATGTGAGTCCATTACTGTATTTTCTTCTTCTTCTGATTGAAATTATTTTGTTCTAGTATTTGTTGTACTTGTTGTTTGATGTTTTCTAATTCTGACTGTTATTTTTGATTATTACACGGATCTGATCAGCTAGTCGTCGTTCTGTTAAAAATTTTAATTCTGGGTATCTGGTAATAAATGTTGTGTATACTCGTGATCTGTATCCAGTTGTGTTGGTTCCTAAGTTTCTTGCTTGGTAATAACAGAACATGAGGTGTCTGTTAACTTCATCTGACCATCTCATCCTCTGTCTTTGTTTTCCTTCTAGAGTGGTTGCAGGAAGCATATCCTGCAAAACATCTCTATTTGGATTTAAATCATTTTTCGTGTGGCTAGCAGTGTCGTTACCATTGTGGACGGGCATAGGGTTCAAGCGTCGTCCCCGACTATGACAGCGCTTGTCCGAGGCTTCATTAGTTCTGTCCTGAACCAACTAATCACACTAAAAGGGGGGTTAGCCCTATTAGTGGTTTGTTCTTTTCGTCACCTTTTACAACTGGCAGAACATACCGGGCCTCCACAGGGTTTTTTATTATTATTATTATTATTATTATTATTATTATTAGTTTCATTCTTTTCTTTCTTAAAATGAGTTTCAAACCATCTAGATTAAGGTCTGTAACTCAATTTATTAGTGTTGCTGTATGGAACTTTGAAGATGCAGATGCTCCAAACAATTTATTACTTGGTATAGAGCAGACACATTACACTGCAGACAAGCACAATTAAATTTCAACTTTGCCTGTCTGAAACTTAACACGTCTTCTTCACATTAGGTAGTAATGTCTTTTTCTACATTGCTGATATTCCTACCTTCAGTTTCCATTGTTTCTTTTATTGTTTAATGTGTTTGTCAGACCAATAAGAATTATTGGTCGCACCAGTTAACATTATCAATATGTTGTATACATCATTTATATTGAAAAATGTTATTTCCACATTATTTAAACAATGTGTGCACAGTTCCTAATACGTCATGAATTTAGTGGAACTATCTGTATTATTCAGTTTCACAGAAAACTTAAGTTGTTCTCAGGAACTGGCAAAGAAAGTTTCATTTTTGCCACACCCATAATTAAGAGGTATAATCTGTACACATTACATATCAGTGATAGTCAGTTCTTTGGGAGGTAGAACTGCTCAATGTTCATCAATACTGTGTATTAATTGGAATACATGTGATTCATTATTCAAAGCCTATCCTTGGAAGCCTGTTCACCTTTCACAACCACAAGAGTGCTGATTTTGAGAATGAAAATGTTAGGAAATAATGCCCATTACTACCCCACGTTAAGTATGTCTAAATTAAACATAGAATAACACTGTAGGAGAGTTTAGGACTAGGAAATAGAGTATTTACTGTAAAAAAAAAAACAACAAGCATAACAGACGATGATGATCGGTTTGTGAGCCGAACAACTGCGCAGTCATCAGCGCCCGTACAAAGCCCCACTTTTTACACAGTCCAATCTAGCCTCTGTCACGGATGATGATGATGATGATGATGATGATGATGATGATAACACAAACACCCAGTCCCCGTGCTGAGAAAAATCATCAACCCGGCGAGGAATCGAACCTGGAACCCCGTGATCCAGAGGCAGCAATGCTAGCCACAGCATAACACGTGATTTCTATAAACAAATATTCAACCACTAGTAATTTTCAGCATTAAGCAGACTAGTTAACATTTACAACAGAAGAAGAAGAAGAAAAAATGATTTTCATAGAGAACCACTTACCAAGGACCTATACAGGACAGCTTTCAATAAACTTCCTCCAGTAATAAATAACATCAATGCATTATGTTCAATTATGAAAGAGTTGAAAAATATGCTAATATATAACAGTTCAGTTCACGGGACATTGGGCAACACACTAGTTATTCACAATGACATGTCTGCCACTTTGCTCAAGAATATGTATGACATGTATATTATTTTTTTCACAGAAAGGATATTTCTGTAGCAGCTTCTTTGTTTTATTTGTGTCAGTATGTTCAAGTAGTCAGCAAGCTATTGAAATGAGACTGGAGAAAGGACATAATAAAAGACATTCCTTTTTTTCCATATGATATTACCTATATTTTGTGTATGCTATCTTAGTTGTTATGTGTTTTGTAAGGTATTAAATACAATTCCTACCAGTCCTCACTAGCAACACGATAATATGAGGGGTAAAGAGAAGTTCGTACATCTATTAGACGACTACATAAGGGGGTGGGGGGGGGGGGGGGGGTAGCCAAACTCACACTAAGACAAAACCCTGTGATTGCAGGGTCTGGTGAGACAGTGACTTTAGTCAAACTCAGAATGCAGGCAGAAGGTTTAAAGCAAATTAAATTGACATATTCCCAGTTGATTTTGTAATAATAGAGGGAAAGTTGAAATCAACTTGCTTTGTTAGACACTTGAGGGAGGGGGGGGGGGTGGTCAAAAATAAAGTAAATGAGTTGATAATTTACAATATAAGGAACACACAGATTGAGTTGCAGACAAACACAACTAAAATATTGCTACACACAACTTTTGGCCAAGGCATTCTAGTCCGTGCGTGCGTGTGTGTGTGTGTGTGTGTGTGTGTGTGTGTGTGTGTGTGTGTGTCCTATTCTGAAGAAGGCCTTGGCCGAAAGCTAAATAGGCCTATGTAACTTGTCTTTTCATTTTATCTGCCTGCAACCCAATGTGTCATCTTTACAGTGAAAATCAATCTATCCTCTTCCTTATTCTGTTGACATTTCAACCTGGAGTTTCCACTGTTTGAGTTATTAATTTGTTTGTAATGCCTTAGCAGTCGGAATGAAACTGATGTCATTTGTCTGCCTGATCACCAAATATGGACAGGGGCTTAATGTACACGATTATAAATTAGTTGCACACTCATTTAAGTACAATATGGACAGAGGCGCAGTCGTTATATATGTAAAAAACATGTAAATGCGAAACACTGGCCTATGTACATTCTGTAAAAGATCAGGATACAGAATCGTGTGCTTTTGAGTTAATATGAGGGACATGTAATTGTAGTTACGATGGTTACAGTATATAGGTCTCCCACAGATAACTGTTGGAATTATGATGGTTTAGTGTGCTGTCTGTCAGACAGAAAGAAGGGATTATTAATGACGAATTTAATGCATGTTTCTTGAAGGACCTGACAGGAAAAAGACTTACAGAGGTGCTACCAGTCACATACAAATGGGTCACCCGAAGTTTACGGTAACAAACGACTACTTTAATGTTTAACCCGTGATGTGATTCTGCTGTGTTTTGTTGTGTTACAGACCTGAAACGGCTTGCAGAGGGTGTGCTGGAGTGTCCACTGTAGGGGCCTTTAGTTCTGTAAGTTGTTTGTTAGTGCTGTGTGTGACTCCCATGACTTCTTGAGTGCTGTTTGTGAGAATAAAATAGGAATTGTTTGTGGCAGTTTGCTGAAATGTTATTTTGACGTTGACAATCACGGACAATAGATTCCTTTTCAGATTTGAAATGATCAGCGTGTGTGTTGTTTATGGTTGGATATTTAATTCACTGTTTCATTTTTTGTTGGTTATGAATATGACAACAAAGTTCACGAGTAAGTCCCTGCATGGCACTCTGGGGGCCACAATTAAATTCCTAGGGTTCAGTTTAATCGCCAAGTATGAGAAATGGGTACATCTGTGGAGAAGGTGTGAGACTGACGGTCTTTGCTGCGTATCTGACAAACAGCCAGTACGTGCAACAGTGCTGGCAGGATTACATCTGGTTTGAAAAGTCTAATGTGACCATTTGAAAGATTGTGTTGATGACTTATTATTTTTGTTACTGCAAGATTCCTATATTTGCGTGTCGGCTGACTTAGGTCGATAAGTATGTTTCCCTGGTTTCATTTTTTACTGTAGTACGTACGGTATGAGTTTTTATGTGTATATCCATGTGTTTATTACATATCGAAACTGGTGTTAAAGCAGCGTTCGTTAGTTTTGAGTTACTAGGATCATTTTGCGCAATAAATTGTAATGGTGTGGAATGAGTCATTTTCCATTCACCCCCCCCAAATTAATTTATACTTATGGTTACATGCTGCACATTTCTAGTTAAAAAAAAAAAAGTACAGATGTGAGTTACTATTTCCTACCCACCTAGTTTTACACATTCCTGTAATAGAAGTGTTTCCACAAAATAGAAGGCATTGTCAAGGAGAAACTGTTTGTTTTCAGGTTTTACTTTGTTGTCTGTCAGACACTTTGTATCGCAGGGTACATGATCAACAATTTTTGCTGCAGTATTGTCCACCCTTTTTTGTACTAAAGACAATCTTAACGAACGTCATTTTTCCTTCTGGTATTGTAATTATGTACATATTCTTCCTTTTGAACTGTAGTGGATTATTTACAACAAACGTCGTGAGGAAATGAATATACTGGGAAGCAGTAGTCAGAATGCCCAACTCCTTAAACAGACGAGTTACCCAGAATAATATTCCACGACATTATCGAATGAAAACATGTAAAGTACGTCAACCTACCGATTTGTCTTTTCCCTCGATTTGCAATGACTAAGTTCAAATGTAGTTCAACAAACTTGTTTTAGGAGTTCCAAAATGGGCTTTTTACCAGTTTAAATTCCCATCAATATGGTCACTTAAGGATTTTGAAGTATTTTATTATTTATTATTTTTGAGCTTTTCCTCATTACAGAGGCTTATCTCCAACATAATAATTTACTTGGAAAATACAATACAAACAATAAACGTTCTTAAACTACACTCTCAAAATATTTCTCCAGGTGTTTCGATCTTGCGTGTCCTCTTCCTCTGCGCCCATTCTCCTCATTGTGTGCTGTGCATTTTGGAGCCAGGTGGTCACAGGTCGTCGTCTTCTTCTTCTTCTCCCCTCCGGTTCCCACTCCAGTATCAGTTTTGGTATTCTGGCTTCCTCCATTCGTCGTACATGCCCGTACCACTGTAATTTCTTCCTATCCATTACGTCATATATTCTTTCTTTTATTTCCATTCTCCTTATTACTTCGGTGTTCCTTATCTTTTCTTTCCTGGAGATTCTTGCCGATCTTCTCCAAAAGTCCAACTCTAGAGCTTGTAATTTTTTAATGTGCTTCATGTTAATTGTCCAGGTCTCCGTTCCATACAGAACTACACTCTCTAATATGGATTTGTATATTAATTTTTTAGTTCTGCTCATTACATTCCTGCTCCATAAGACTGAGTTAAGCATCCCAATGACCCTCTGTCCGCTACTAATCCTTTTATTGATTTCTGACTCTGATTTTCCCTCGATTTCTAAAATGGATCCCAAATAACAGAAAGTGTTTACCTTTTTGATTTTCTTTCCTTCAATGTATAGCTCATCTGAATCATTAGTCAAGTATTCTGTTTTTTGGTAATTAATCTTCAAACCCCAAGTTTTGTATGCTACTGCTAGTTGATTGCACATATAGTTAGCATCCTCCCCATCTTGTGCTATGACTACTTGATCATCAACAAATAATAAATGATGTAGGTAAACTCCATCTCTTATTTCTAATCCCATACTATTACATTTACGAGACCATGTTCTAAGGCTAATCTCTATATAGATTTTAAATAATGATGGTGACATGGGACAGCCCTGTAAAAGCCTTTGCTTGTTCTAAATTTCTGTGAAAGTTTATTACCAACTTTCACTTGGCAAATGTTATCTTTATACATTTGTTGTATTATTTTAATCAAGGAAGGGTTTATGTTTGCCATATGTAGTGCTCTCCAAAGTAATTTTCTTGGAACAGTATCATATGCTTTTTCTAGATCTATGAAAATTAAACCTATACTTTTTGATTTTTCCCTATGTTTCTCCAAAATCTGTCGTAATGTGAAAATACGGTCACACATGATCTCCTAGCCGTGAATCCACATTGTTCTTCTTGGGTTCTAAAATATTTTTCCAGTTTGTTTTTAATTACTTTCGCAAAAATTCTCATTAATGTGTTTGTAATACAAATTCCTCAATAGTTTGAACAAATTTTGCGATCCCCTTTCTTAAATATTGTATTAATGTAACCTAGCTTCATCTCGTTGGGTATTGAATCTCCATGTATCATTCTGTTGAAGAGCTGTGTTATCAGTTTCACAATTTAGTCACCACCATATTTCAGACACTCCAGATTGATATTGCCTGGTCCCGGTGATTTACCATTCTTTCCTGTTCTCAACGCCTGAAGTACTTCACTTTCTAAAATATGGATCTCATCATCTTCATGTCCTTTATCTTCCCCTGTTCCTTCTTCTAGATATTCTTCTCTGTCCTCATTTAATAATTTTTGGAAATACTCTTCCCATTCTTTTTGTGTTATCAGTTGGAGATTAGTTTTGCTTTTTGTATCCTGTCGAAGCCCTTTCAATACTGACCATGCTTCTTTTGCTCTCCCAAATCCTAATTTGCTATTTACCTTGGCACATGTTCTTTCCCATGCTTCATTTTTTGCCATCCTTATTTTTTTCATCACTTCATTCTTCTTTTCCTTGTATATTGACCTTGTTTCTTCTGATTTATCATTCAACCACTGAAGGAACGCATTTCGTTTTTCTCTAACGAGGACCTCTAGTTCTTCTGTTTCTATATGGATGCTTTGATTGATTACAATACTTGTGTCATCTGCAAAAAGAACTGATTCTGTTTGTTGTATTGTTAAATGAAATATAGTTTACATACATCAGAAACAATAATAGACCTGAGCCTTAGGGAACCCCGTATGTGATTCCTCCCCAGTCAGAATGCTGAGCCTAGAGTACATTTCTTGGATTATTAGGTACAACTTTCTGTATTCTTTTGTTAGACATGACGACATTATCCACTGGTTGCCTATACTATCAATCCCGCAAAACTTCAAATTATCTATGAGATTTTATTATTTAATGCTTGTAAAATGTGATGATTGAACATGTAAACGGCATTCTCAGTAGAGCAGCTCTTCTGAAACCCCAAACTACGATTTGTTGAGGACATTATTGTTGCTAAGGTGAGATACTATTCTAGAATATTTTTTAAAGAACATATTTGCCAGTGACTGTAGAAGTTATTTGTTTCACTATTGCAATTTCGGCCTTTGGGCCATTTTTAAGTGATAATGCAAAAGATTTTGCTTCAGCACATGTCAGACTTTAAAATCCTCCAACATATATACACATCATCATCAGAAATAGGCCTTTTCACTGCATAGACACAGTAAAATCATTTAAAGTCTGACATGTGCTGAAGCAAATCTTTTGCATTACCACATGAAAATGGCCCCAAGGCCAAAATTGCAATGATGAAATAAATAATTTCTACAGTCAACAGCAAATATGATGTCCTTTAAAAAAATTCTTCAGGTCTTTGAACCCCAATCGTGAGAACTTATTCTAGAATTCATCCCCTTCTCAAAACCTTTGGACAATGATGTCAGCAGGGTTACTGGTAATAATGTTGAATTGTGATTGATAGGTAACACGGAGCTTGTTTTACCCACGCTGGTGAGATCAGGTTTTTGATATTAGTTATAAGGGTGAATTTTAGTTTTTTGCTATTGCAGACTTCGTGTTATATAGGGCAAGTGAAGTATTATGGAATAGATTTTTTTTTTTAAATTTGGTGTGGTTTTGTGCTATCATGGATTTCGTTCAGCTATATAGGTCCAGTGGAATTTGCAATAGCAGGTTTTGATGCTATGTATGGGTTGGTGGTTTAGTGGAATTAATTTGAGCTTTATAGGTCAAGTGGAATTTCCAATACCAGCCTTTTTTTTTCCAGGTCTTTTTATTGTCGTTATGTTGATTACTGAAGATTTAATTAGCTTGATTTTTGTTTTACTATATCTTCGTTATTGGGACTATCACATATTTAGTTTGACCCTACCCAAGGGTCGTCAGAAGCGTCCGATCCTACGCGTTGGCTTTGACCCGTGACGTAAGGGTGTTGTCGTGTGTGACGTCATGACGGTGCGGAGTTTGATTTGAGTGTGGCTGTCTCCAGTTCTGTTTTATCTTATTTTATTTACTTTTCTGATCTGTTCGTTCTATCTCGTGAGATTTTTTTTTTTAATTTAAAAACACTTATTACTTATTTTAATTAACTGTTTCCTCCAATTTCTGTTTTAGTTTATTATATTTATCTTTCTGATCTGTTCGTTCTACCCCGTGAGATTTTTTATAAAAAGACAAAAAACACTAATCAGCTACTGAAGCATCTTTATCTTCTATAGGTTGCAGGGGTTACGACACCTGGGGAGGTGGGTGGGTATTCATGCATGGCTGTCTTCACTTACACGTTGTAGCTACGCAAGGCGTCTAAATTTGTTTATATTTAGTTTGCCCCCCACCCAAAACATCTCATTTCCCGCGCTTGTCCCGTTAGTGTCATTAGGCTTCTTGTGAAAAGTGTGTGTGTTTGTTTTTGTTTCCGCCATATTTGTGACGTCATGGGTCAAAGCAGACAGGGCGGGATCGGAGGCTTCCGTATTTCCCTACCCAAAATCCTGTAACTCTCACTGATGTCTCTTTAGTTTCACGTTATTTCTTCAATTCGGTATTTTTCATATTATTTGTGTCTGTTCACATGTGTAAAAAGTGATGTCATGCTCGCCTTACTGGATAAGCTTGAAATTTTGGTGTACACCATCTTGCTGATGAACTGCTTTGACCATATGGATAGCATATTCGTACAACAAGCAGCAATTAAAGAGAGACATGTTCACCCTGTCATAAAAGGATAGTCAAATCATGATGCACAGTTCAAAAACACAAAGAAACCAATCAGGCTGAATAACAACATGATTACTTAAAAAATATTGCTTCAGTTGAAGTTTACAATTAATCTAATGCTAACTCCAAATCCAAAATATGTCTTAATGAGACTGAATCCATTTTTATAGTAATTATCCCAAAAAAGTATCAAACTATTCACAATAAAGAAAAGGACTTGTACAAAATAGATAGAACAAGTTGTTGTTGTTGTTGTTGTTGTCTTCAGTCCAGAGACTGGTTTGATGCAGCTCTCCATGCTACTCTACCCTGTGCAAGCTTCTTAATCTCCTAGTATCTACTGCAACCTACATCATTTTGAATCTGTTTAGTGTATTCATCTCTTGGTCTCCTTCTACGATTTTTACCTTCCACGCTGCCCTCTAGTACTAAATTGGTGTCCCTTGATGCCTCAGAAAGTGTCCTACCAACCGATCCCTTCTTCTAGTCAAGTTGTGCCACAAATTCCTCTTCCCCCCCAATTCTATTTAGTACCTACTCATTAGTTACACGATCTACCCATCTAATCTTCAGCATTCTTCTGTAGCACCACATTTCCAAAGCTTCTATTCTCTTCTTGTCTAAATTATTTATTGTCCATGTTTCACTTCCATACATGGCTACATTCCATAGCAATACTTTCAGCAAAGACTTCCTAACACTTAAATCTATACTCAATGTTAACAAATTTCTCTTCTTCAGAAACGTTTTCCTTCCAATTGCCAGTCTACATTTTATACACTCTCTACTCTGACCATCATCAATTATCTTGCTACACAAATAGCAAAACTCATTTACTACTTTAAGTGTCTCATTTCCTAATCTAATTCCCTCAGCATCACCCAATTTAATTGGACTACATTCCATTATCCTCGTTTTGCTTCTGTTGATGTTCATCATATATCCTCCTTTCAAGACACTCCATTCCGTTCAACTGCTCTTCCAGGTCCTTTGCTGTCTCTGACAGAATTACAATGACAATGGCAAACCTCAAAGTTTTTATTTCTTGTCCATGGATTTTAATTCCTAGTCCAAATTTTTCTTTTGTTTCCTTTACTGGTTGCTCAATATACAGATTGAATAACATCCAGGATAGGCAATGACCCTGTCTCACTCCCAACCACTGCTTCCCTTTCGTGCCCCTCCCCTCGACTCTTATGACTGCAATATGGTTTCTGTACTAATTTTAAATAGCCTTTCGTTCCCTGTATTTGACCCCCGTCACCTACAGAATTTGAAAGAGAGTATTCCAGTCAACATTGTCGAAAGCTTTCCCTAAGTCTACAAATGCTAGAAATGTAGGTTTGCCTTTCCTTAATCTATCTTCGAAGAACAAGTTATCATCCAGAAATACTTTCATTTTATAAACAGTACAGTAACTTTAAGAAATGTACAAAAATCCAGGAGTATATACATCTTGTCCGAAACTGACAGATCAAGACAGTAAAATCAAATCAATATGGAATGCTAAATGAGTGAGACCAAAAGAGGCCATAGATGACCTTATTTCTGTTAAAGATAATGTGAGCTTTGTAATTGATGGTTCATGTGCAACAGATTATTCAAATAATTAACTTTTACAAAAATCGATGAGAAAATTGGTGCAAATAGCTCAATATAGAAAGCAAAACAGTACACTAAAGAAACAAATACAAAGAAATTCAGTAAAGTAAAAAATAATCTCATATACCCTATGAAATAATGACGATCATGATGACTCCAGAAAGTGAAAGTTGACATGGCGTGGATTATGTTTCCAATAAGGTGCTAAAATAATCTTGCCCTCTAATACGAAAGGTTCTTTGTCACTTAAGTAGTGCAGCATTAATTCAGGGTGTGTTCCCAGACAGATTGATATATGCCACCACTGGACTTCTCTACAGTGATGATGACTAAACAAATGTCTGTAGCTTGTGTCCAATGTCACTCCTTACATCAGTTTCTAAAATCCTTAGATTCTAAAATTCTGAAGTTCTTAGGTGTGCATTTTGATGAAAACAATCTGGAAAAATTCACTCATGAACTTTTTTTTCCTTTATCAACAATCCATCCATGTTTTTAAAGATATTCACATGGACAGCACTTTAAGGAAAAATGATCTGCATTGACCTTTAACATATCAACTTTGGCATATAACGGGATGAAATGTGCAGCTATTAAACACTTTATCAGTCTATCTATGGAAATAAAATACCTGACATACAGCAGTAGTGTTATCATACAGATATTAAAGAGGCTCTCCTTAACAACTCCTACACTATCGAGAAATTCTTGAATATAACTAATTCATAATTTTTTACAGGACAAAACTGTAAATGACCAGAATGAAGGCACAAAAAAATAATTTTTTAATCCTCTAGATACAATACTGGTTGCTTCCGTTAACACATACCACAATATAACATTCATCGTGAATACAATATATGGAACAGGTAACTAACTGCTCACAATCCACGGAACTGCAAGTACAACTCCACAAGAATACAAGTTGGTATATGAAAACGACATGTGTTTTTTTCTTTTTTACGAATGTGCCGAGAAACGTGTAAGATCCACTATAGCGTCTATTGATTGTGGATACATTACGAATCCTATTGCAGCTTCAAATTAATCCCTGTAATTGCACTATGAAAACTCACCTTTTCCCTGAACTAGTCAATCATGGGTGAAACTCGGTGGATCCCATTCACTCTATACATTTAACTTGCACACTCAGTAGCTTGCTAATACGACTCCTTACATGTTATGCAAGAAAACAATTCTCTCTTCTACAAATGTGTACATTTGAAGTGCAATACTAGCAACAAATCAGTTAACCTCAAAATTGTTATGTAATTCCATCCCAAATAGATTCCCTTTCTCGTTTTACGAGTGATGGCAATATGAAGTATGGTATCTATCCCGTTCTTACTGAGAATGTTACAACTAGTGATTTGTTTAAAAAATTCACAAATACACAGCGTACCTTTCTTTTACAAATTAGTCTGCAACTTCAATTCAACAGATGCCCACGAAGCACGAAGCCATGTATCGCTACTCGCTAGTCAGCTGTTTCGGTGGGCAAGGCTGCTCCCGCGTTGCAGTGGAGGATACATTACTAGTGCAATCACTGACATCAGTGGGGTCATCTTTGAAAAGTGTATAGATTTGTTGTGGTATTCGTGTGTTCTTGTGGTTTTTTAAACGAGCGTTTAACGTGCTTATTTCGAAGGAAAATGCAGATCAAAAGGTAAGATCTTGCACCTTCAGCGCAAATTCTTTATTCATTTACCATACGTGTGAGCCATGGAGGGGCGTAGCTCACATCGTATTCCAGATGTCACTTCACATTGCAGTTTTCTCGCCAAATTGTAAGTTCCATGGAAAAAGAAGAATGTCGAAGTAAACATAATCACCCAGCACTGAGTATCAGTTCACACAGTGTAGTATTTACATTGCATTGTCACATTCTTATTGTCTTTGCTGAATGATACTTATTTCGAATTCTAACCTTACTTTTTCCCTGTATGAAAAAGCGTTCATTTGGGGCTTACAGAGAACGACAGACGGCGATTTTCAAATTTTTCAGGACGAGAGTAATCTTATGATAGATAACACGTGGAGAGGGTAGCCGTAATCTTATCACCGATCACTCGCTTGGAATTACAGCAAGTAGTTGTACGACGTTATCTCTAGTTGTATTTTGCTATCGGTAGTGGAAAAGTTGAGTGTGTGTAAAAACAGTTTTGTGCCGAACAGTCTTTGGAGCCAATAAAAATATCTGTAAGTATTTTTTGATTTTTGTGACAGATGTCAAAATTTCTCATTAGTTTTATTGTAGTATGCATATTATGTGGTCTATGACAAGTAGTTAAGCTGCATTATTCGTGCACCAAATTATTCCGGAAGCGGGATAAATTGCGCCTCTTAGAGCATAAAATAGCTATTCGCATCGTCGACTGCGTGTATTAATAGTTATTTGCACATACATGTTTGTACAGTTCACAATTTCTTTAGTAACAATTATTGTTGCTCAGAAATGTATATGGTTCCTTTTTTCGAAATGAGCGTGTGTTTTGTGCGGTGTGTGATGGCCTTGACATAAATTGTGCTTGCGGACGCATACGACTTAATCGATTTCACTTAGAGTGCCTGATTACCATGGAACTTGGTCGTTGATTGTTCACGAACATTTTAGTAGATCAGCGTACCTTGCGACAATTTTTAAGACATTGCGGCAATTTTCTACAGAACTCTGGTGTTTGCTTTCAGAAAAGAACCTTTTATTCAAAATGTGATCGACACATATTAAGAATCGGGCCATTCCGGTGCTGTCACGTTTCCCGTCATGAAAACAAGACTTTTTTAAAATGTTTTACTTTGGTGTGATCTTACAGCGGAAGTAGTTTGTTTTGAAGTTGTCAACAAATAAAGTGAAATCAACATTAAAGATCCGTAGGAGGCTATTGAAACAATACCCAATAGCCCGAATTGTTTTTATCAGATGTATGTCGTGCTTGTGTCGAATCCGCCCAACTGAGCAATGTGGACCAAGTAAAATAATTGCGTAAAGGAGTTGTTCTTCAGTATGAAGGACTTCTTCCTGCCTTCTCAGTATATATTTATTTCATTTGCGCTGTTGTTCTTGCTTGTATGGGTTTTGAACACCACTCCTCCAGAAAACACGCCCGGTGGATTAATGCTGTGGTAATCACCTCTCTCGCTTCATAATTTGGACTTAAACATGAAACTTTGTTCTATTAAACGCCTTAAAAAAATGTAAACACATTAACACAGCATCTATCACCGGTGAAAACTACAAACACATGAATACAGAAACATCTGCCAATGCTCCTGTGCAACCATCACTAAATCGTAAAACATCCCTTTTCCTGGGAGGTGTGTAGCATTGCATTTGAAACAGCAAACCAACAGCAGAAACATTCTTGTGCAAAGGCGAATACCGCTTTCTTTCGATCTGCTCTTGATTTTGTTTCTGTGTAACGTATCATTAATAATTCCAAAACAAAAAGTTTATTTTCTTTTGAATCTTTGTGTGGTATGTAACTGGATCTGTGATAAATAATCGTCAGGTGAAATTTCTAGGTTGTGCATTTACTGTCTGAAATAAGTCTTAATATATACCATTGTCCTCCGTCGAACGTACATTATCATCAGTTTTCTATAAGGAGTTTTCTGGTTTCCAGTCGGAAACAGTTGTTTCATTTTTTTTTTTTTTTCAAACGGGGAAAATAAATCACTATGGCTCTCATATAAAATGTACAATACTAGCTCTGTCATACTGACAACACACAGTGCTGCCGAATTTAATTCGGGGAAAGAAGATCCGACTATTTTGATTGAAAGATTACTTAGGATCTGAAGGACTCTTCGTTCTGCTGGACGTGAATGCTCGATAGAAATCAAATCAGTGAACATATGTGAGGTATCATTTGTGGTCAGCGACACAGCTATACTTGATGACAGTTCTCTGTTAATTGTTAGTAACAGGGCAGTTCGTTGGCTGAGTGCGTAAGTGCCGAGACTGTGAATCCATCTGTGCGGGTTTCAGTACCCAGTTGTAGTAATATCTTTTATTTAGTCATAGCCACATGATTACTACAGTACATCACGCGGCAGTGTTTAGCAAACGGTTCATAGAACTACTTTCCGACGATTTCACGACCATTAACGAGAGAAGTGGCGCAGTGGTTAGCACACGGTTCGAACGTGCGTCCGACCACTCTGATTTAGGTTTTCCTTGATTTCCCTAAATCGCTTCCAGCAAATGCCGGAATGGTTCCTTTGACACTGCATGGCCGATTTCCTTCCTCATCCTTCCCTAACCCGTTGGAACCGATGACGTTGATATTATTTTGGCCCCCTCGCCCAAACTAGGCAACCAGTCACAACCCTTCCATTCTCGAACAGCACATGGGAAAAATGAAACTCTAAATCTTTCAACGCCAGCTCTCGTTTCTCTCAGTTCGTCACGATGGTCGAATCTCCCTATGTAGGTGGAAATCGATGAAATGTATTGGCATTCAGGGGAGAAAATTTGTGATTGAAATATCGTGACAAGATCTCGTCTTTGTTTTAGTGGCCGTCACACCAACTCACTTCACATAAGCGCGACATTCTCAGCCTTATTTCGCGGTAATAAAAAACGAACTGCTCTTCTTCGAACTTTTTCCATGCTCCGTCAGTTCTGTCTGTTACGGATCCCTCAACGCCCAGCAATACTCCAGACAAGGGTGGACACGCGAAGTTGTAGGAGTCTTTAGTAGATTTGTGTTTTGACAGTAAAATGCAGTCTTTGATTCGCTATCTCTGCAACATTTTCAGTGTGATGGTTCTAATTTGAGATGTTCATTATTGCAACCACTGGGTATTTAGTTGAATCGGCAGCCTTTAAATTTGTGCGATTTATAGTGTAACCGGAGGTAAGTGGAATGTTTTTACCTTTCATGTGGAGGGTCTCATACTTTTCAGTATCCAATGTCAACGGCGACATCTAGCACCGTACAGCTGCCTTGTCTAAATAATTTTGCAGTTAGTTCAAATCAGAAGAATTTGTAATACGTTAAACATCTTCATTTGTAAACAATGTGCTCAGATTTGCGTCCTCAATTGTTAACGTAGATTGAGAACAGCAGACGACAACACGTGTCGTTTCTGTTGCAATCGAAGACTTCTCATCAATTACTACGAACTGTGAGATTTGTGAGTAGTAATTACGCATCCAGTCTCACAACTGAGAAAAATACATAGACGCGCAGTTTGATTAGAAGACGCTTTTGAGAGGAACGGTAGCAACAGACTTGGAAATCTAGAACTGTGTTATCAATTTGCAATCCTCCGTCGATAGCACGCATCGATTCCTGTGAATAAAGAGCTAATTGTGTTTCACAAGAAAGATATTTTCTGAATCCGTGCTGACTATGTCAGTTGATCGCCTTCTTCGATGTAGTTGTGATCGAACACAACATATGATAAAAAATCCTACTGCAAATCGACATCAGGCATATGAAATGTCTGTAAGTTCGTCTTTGTACAAGATAATTTAGGGACTTCGGCTGTTCAGTATAAAATCTAAAATTAAAAACACCATCAGTCGTCTCTGTTTTGAATGTAATTTATTTATGCTACCAGTTTCGGTGTTCCACTATGCCATCTTCAGGCCCCTGTGTAAAGACAAAACAATCAATTGTGAACTAAGTAATGAAAGGTCGGCGTTAAAGTTCAGAGATCAGTTATACCCGGTGGTAGTATGTTGTAAACATCTAACAAAAACCAAACTGTACAAAGTGTTATATCAAAGTCAGTGATAAAACAAGAAGTAAAACGAGATGAGAGCTGCACCCCATTTGAATATAAACTCAACTACAGTACATGTAGCCTAAAAGTAAAGTGAAACTACTATTAGGTCAATATTAATCTCATTTTAGCTAATTATTGTGCCACATACTGACAAACAACTACAATATAATGCTAATGTCAGTGCCCGTGAATCAGCTGAAGCAAACCACACATATTTGTATACTGAGGAGTACAGTCAGAAAGTAAATTACTTATTTGCTGCCATACTTGTGTACTAGGAAACTATAAACCCATTGGTCAGCTCCACGTTACCTACCTGTACACCTTGTATCATATACTAACAAAAACAATGATTTAATGTTAAGTCAAAGTTTTGCCCTCACAAGCGGCTTGATATTCCCCCCCCCCCCCCCGCCCCCCCCCCCCCCCACACACACACACACACACACCCGCGCGCGCACAACGTAATCTGGTATTTACTACACGACAAGAATGTTCGTTGTGGTCCACTTTGCCGGTTTGTTTTTCTGGTCATAGGTCATACTATACTACCCTGCATAACAGCTACGTGCCGTATAGAGGTACTTGTCTTAGGTTTTCTGACAGAATTGAATACACTGTCTGTTTGTTCCTGTAAATTTCTGTAGAGTAACTTCGTAGTTTACAGTTCGCTTTTTCACATAGCTTCTCTACCAGCAGACGTACCACTTCTTGATCATTTCGGTTACGACCTTTTCCGTATGATATTCTGACACTTCCTAAATAGTGGAAATTCTTTGTGATTTGCTGGGTCATTAAGACATTTTTATTCAACATGTAGGACCTTATGGATATGTGATTGATACATTATTTGATATAATAATAAATTCCTGTTTTTATTAGTGATACAGGCAGTTAAAGGCCCCCCAGGGGGTCCACAACTCTTTTGTGGATACGTGCGTAGCGAGCACGGGACCCCGAGCTAATGTGGCCTTCCTTCCTTTCCGGGCTGCATACCTTCCCATTCCGCATCCTTCCCCATCCCTATCTTCGCCCCTCCTCCCCTCACCTCTGGCTCTATCCTTCTCTTTCTCCCCATCTGGGAGTATGGTTTGTGCCTACGTCCGGAGACGGACGCTCGTAAATGTACTGCATTTCTTGCCTTCCTTGCTTTTATGTCTTCTTCCTTCCTTTGTCCTTCTCTGTCTTTTTCCTTCCTTTGTCCTTCTCTTTGTCCTTTGTCCTTCTCTTTTCCTTACCTCTTCTCTTTCTCTTTTCTCCGCTGCGGCGTTTGAGACCTCTCTTCCTTCCCTTCCCTTTCTCTTTCTTCCTCCCTGTGCGTGTCTGAAGGCCGACCCACGCCCTTCGTGCGTAGCCGGTGACGGGGTAACGCGTAATTCCCCGCCCCGGGTAGACAGGTAGGACACGTACGTACCCCCTGGTAACGGCCAGGCCCAGGGAGGGGTGATTACCCGAGCTGATACCTTCCGAAAATGCCGATTGGTCCCTCCGTCCGTTTGTCGGGAGGTGTGACCTGAGGTGTGAACAATCACCTAAGGCGGGAGTGCCCTCAGAGAGGGCCCCCACAAGGGAGGAGCGCGCCATCGGAGACGCCGGTAATCATGGGGGATACTTCCGCAATGGTTTCCTCACCTTCCACTAAGTCTAGTCACAAACGTAAGCATACTGAGTCTCAGCCACAGACGATTCTTCCATCGTTGCCACAGTTCCTTGTTGTTTCTCGGTCTGATGAAGGTCACGACTTCTCCACGGTCAACCCTTTCATTATTCAGAAAGGAGTCGACGCAATAGCAGGTCCTGTAAAGTCTTGTTCCAGATTACGGAATGGCACCCTGTTGTTAGAAACACACAATGCCCTCCAGTCACAAAAGTTGCTGCGTACTTCTCTGCTCCACACCTTCCCTGTCCGGGTGGAACCGCACCGTACCTTGAATTCCTCGCGTGGAGTCGTTTATACACGCTCCCTCGATGGATTGTCTGACGAAGAAATTCAGCACTATCTGTCTGACCAGGGCGTAACGGCAGTTCATAGAGTAATGAAACGGGTTGCCACGAACATCATTCCAACCCGCACTGTCTTCTTGACATTTGACACAGTTCAACTCCCATCGAAAATCAAAGCAGGCTATGAGATAATTTCCGTTCGCCCTTACGTCCCAAACCCTACGCGTTGCTATCGATGTCAGCGGTTCAATCACACCAGCCAGTCCTGTTCCAATCCAGCCAAATGTGTTACGTGTGGCACGGATGCCCATGAGGGTGCTTGTCCACCTCCATCCCCTCGCTGCATCAACTGTATGGGTGACCACGCTGCTTCCTCTCGAGATTGCCCCGTTTTTAAGGATGAGAAGCTCATCCAGGAAATAAGGGTGAAGGAAAAGGTGTCGACCTTTGCTGCTCGAAAATTATTCGCCAGTCGCAAGCCCACCGTGCCTCAGACAGGAAAATACAGCACTGTCCTTGCTTCTCCTCGGCCAACAAAGGAGGCGGCCACGCAGACTTGCGACCTCACCTTTAGTACCACGGTCGTCAGATCGGCCAGCGCAAAGATCGCTCGTTCAACCTCACCACTTTCGCCTGCCCACTCTATGGCTCACCCTTCGTCGGGTTCTGCTACATCTCGAGCCCAAAAGTCGGACGCCAAGTCTTCGAAAAAAGAGCATACTCGTGAAGAGTTTTTACGGACCGCAGCTTCACAACCATCGGTTCCTCCTTCCTCTAAACAACATTCTTCCAAGAAGGCTACAAAGAAACCCAGTTCCTCTCCTTCTCCGCCAAGGCGTGCCCCCTCTACAGCACCACCTGGCGGAAATCGCCCTCGGCCATCTTCTGTGTCGCCGAGGCGCACTGCTGGTGGCCGGTCAACCGGCCGATCGCTGGTGGCAGGGACTGCTCCTGACCAACTTATGGATCAGGATCTTCTGCCTTCGGCTGCATGCCATTCCATGCTGTCGGTTGCTAGCTCCGAGCAGTCTTTGAGTTGACAGCAACTTTGGTCACATTCCTCCATTCTCTTTTCACCCCATGTCCATTATCCACTGGAATATCCGCGGCATTCGAGCCAATCGGGATGAATTGTCGGTCCTCTTACGCTCCTACTCGCCGGTCATCTTCTGTCTTCAGGAAACAAAGCTGCGTCCCCATGACCGCTTTGTTCTCCCTCATTTTCAGTCTGTCCGATATGATCTCCCCTCTGTTGAAGGCTCTCCAGCCCATGGAGGACTCATGATTCTTCTCCGTGATACTCTCCATTATCACCCAATCCCCTTAAACACTTCCTTCCAAGCTGTCGCCGTCCGTCTTTCACTTTCCGGATACACGTTCTCTCTTTGTACTGTATACATTCCATCGTCCACACCAATGGCACGAGCTGATCTCCTTCATCTTCTTGGTCAGCTTCCACCCCCCTATTTGCTGGTTGGGGACTTCAATGCCCACCACCCGCTTTGGGGATCTCCACACCCTTGTCCACGTGGCTCCGTATTGCTAGACGTCTTCCACCAAGCGGATCTAGTTTGCCTCAACACTGGGGTCCCCACATTTTTGTCTGCCTCCACGACAACCTTATCTCATTTGGACCTTGCGGTCGGTACTGTTCCGCTCGCTCGGCGCTTCGAATGGTTCGCCCTTGATGATACACACTCGAGTGACCACTTTCCATGTGTCCTCAGACTGCAGCCTCAACTGCCATATATGCGCCCGCGACGCTGGAAGTTTGCCCAAGCCGATTGGACACTTTTTTCGTCTCTAGCGACATTCGATGACCGTCGCTTTCCCAGCGTCGACGATGAGGTCACACACATTACCGACGTTATCCTTACAGCTGCGGAACGTTCAATACCACGCACTTCCGAATTGCCCCGGCGCCCCCCAGTTCCTTGGTGGAACGAGGCATGCCGTGACGCAATACGTGAGCGGCGACGTGCTCTTCGCATTTTCCGTCACCATCCTACTTTGGCCAACTGTATCCGCTATAAGCAGCTCCGTGCGCGATGCCGTCGCGTCATCCGCGATAGCAAGAAGGCAAGCTGGAAATTCTTTATTAGCTCATTTAACACCTTCACTCCCTCCTCGGAAGTTTGGAGTCGGCTTCGACGGTTCTCAGGCGCGCCTAGTTTCTCCCCGGTTTCTGGGCTCACTGTCGCGCATGATACCTTAGTGGACCCCGTCGCAATTTCTAACTCGTTGGGTCAGCACTTTGCTGAGATTTCGAGCTCTTCAAATTACCCGCCAGCGTTTCTCCCGAAGAAACGTGCAGCGGAAGTGCGACCTCTTGCTTTCTCCTCCCAAAATCACGAAAGCTACAATACTGTTTTCTCCATGCGGGAACTCCAACATGCCCTCTCATCTTCTCGCTCCTCCGCCCCAGGACCGGATGGTATCCATGTCCAAATGTTGCTGCATTTATCCACCCATAGTCTGCGTTACCTCCTTCGCCTTTATAATCGAATTTGGACCGGCAGCACCTTTCCCAGACGGTGGCGGGAAGCTATTGTCGTTCCCGTTCCGAAACCTGGAAAGGACAAACATCTCCCCTCTAGCTATCGCCCCATTTCTCTCACGAGTAGTGTCTGTAAGGTTTTGGAGCGTATGGTGAATTACCGTTTAGCTTGGTGGCTGGAATCCCGCAGCCTTTTAACACCAGCCCAATGCGGATTTCGGAAGCATCGTTCTGCAGTTGACCATCTTGTCGCTCTCTCCACTTATATCATGAACAATTTTCTCCGGCAACGCCAAACGGTAGCAATATTTTTTGATCTGGAGAGAGCTTACGATACCTGTTGGAGGACAGGCATCCTCCGCACACTGTTCTCTTGGGGCTTTCGAGGCCGGCTGCCCCTTTTTCTTCGCGAATTTATGGCAGAGCGCACTTTTCGGGTGCGGGTGAACACTACTCTCTCCCGTACCTTCTCCCAAGAAAACGGGGTACCCCAGGGATCCGTGCTGAGTGTTGTACTGTTTGCCATCGCCATAAATCCAATTATGGATTGTCTCCCTCCTGATGTCTCGGGCTCCCTCTTTGTGGACGATTTTGCGATCTACTACAGCTCTCAACGGACCAGCCTTCTTGAACGACGTCTTCAAGGATGTCTCGATCGCCTCCACTCGTGGAGCATCGAAACTGGCTTCCGTTTTTCACCCAGTAAGACCGTTTGTGTCAATTTTTGGCGACGTACGGAGTTTCTTCCGCCCTCCTTACATCTAGGTCCTGTCAACCTTCCGTTTTCAGACGTCGCTAAATTCTTGGGTCTTATGTTTGACAGAAAACTATGCTGGTCCTCCCACGTTTCCTATCTTTCGGCTCGCTGTCTGCGATCACTTAACACCCTCCGTGTCCTGAATGGTACCTCCTGGGGAGCGGACCGAGTGGTCCTTCTCCGCCTCTATCGCGCCTTAGTGCGCTCGAAATTGGATTATGGAAGCATAGTCTACTCCTCTGCTCGGCCGTCTATTCTTCGGCGTCTCGACTCTATCCACCACCGTGGATTACGTTTAGTGTCTGGAGCTTTTTACACTAGCCCTGTGGAAAGCCTTTATGCTGAGACTGCTGAACCTCCGCTGTCCAATCGGCGAGCAGTCCTCCTGAGTCGTTATGCTAGCCGTCTGTCTTCCATGCCTGCTAATCCAGCCCACGACCTTTTTTTCGACGCCTCCTTTGATGTAGGGTATGCAGGCCGCCCCTCCTCCCTACTACCCCCGGGAGTCCGCTTCCGTCAACTGCTCCATTCTCTTTCCTTCCGCTTTCCTAAACCCTTCCTGACAACTTGGGGTACAGCACCGCCTTGGCTCCGTCCCCGGATCTGCCTGCTCCGTGACCTTTGTCAATTCCCCAAAGATGGTACCCCTACACTTGTTTATCGTCGGGCATTTGCTGCTCTATGTGCAGAAATGACGGACGCCACATTTATTTACACCGACGGCTCGAAAACATCGTTAGGTGTAGGGAGTGCCTATATTGTTGGCGACACCCCAAATCGCTTTCGGCTTCCCGACCAGTGTTCGGTTTATACTGCGGAGCTTTACGCTGTTCTCCAGGCTGTCCACTACATCCGCCGCCATCAGCGGATACAGTACGTTATCTGCTCCGATTCTCTCAGCTCTCTCCTCAGTCTCCAAGCTCTTTACCCTGTGCACCCTCTGGTCCACCGGATTCAGGACTGTCTGCGCTTGCTTCACCTGAGGGGCGTCTCGGTGGCGTTCCTCTGGCTCCCGGGACACGCTGGTATCTGTGGGAATGAGGCGGCCGATATAGCGGCCAAGGCCGCAGTCTCTCTTCCTCGGCCAGCTATTCAGTCGCTTCCCTTCACCGATCTTCGGAACGATTTATGTCGCCATGTTGCTCATTTATGGCATGCCCATTGGTCGGCACTTCCCTGTAATAAATTGCGGGAAGTGAAAGCCCTTCCTTGCGCTTGGACCTCTTCCTCCCGAACGCGTCGTCGGGAGGAGGTAATTTTAGCTAGACTCCGGATAGGGCATTGTCGTTTTAGCCATAGACATCTTTTAAGCGGCGATCCTCCCCCACTCTGTCCCCACTGCTCTCAGCTGTGGACGGTAAGACACCTTTTAATTGAATGCCCCTATTTTAATCCGTTACGCTCCCGTCTACAGCTATCGCCTGATCTATCGTCGATTTTAGCAGATGACACGCGCTCCGCCGACCGCGTTCTACAGTTTATTAGTGACAGTGAAATGACGTCAGTCATTTGAAGCTTTTTTTGGGGACAATCACCCCCTTTCTGTAGTGGATTTTTAAGCAGTCTTCTATTTTTAGTTTCTCCAATTTTCTGACTTTGTTCCCATTGCTGCTGGTTTTAAATTTCGGTTTTTTACTGTCTTAGGTCACGGGCTGGGCGCTAATGACCATAGAAGTTTTGCGCCCCAAAACCACAACAAAAAAAAAAAAAAAAAAAAAAAAAAAAAGGCAGTTAAAGGGGGGGGGGGGTGTACTGCGATAAACGGGTGTATATTTCATTAGCATGTGACATCATATAAATAATGTACCTTGAGCTTGTGTTCTTCAGTATACATTCAGGCGACAACAGTCATGAAATAACTCCTAATATCGTGTGTACCACCTTCTAGCTCTCTACCGTTCCACTGTCGAACGACGCGCGGGGATAAGCAACACTTAAATTTTTCTGTGCGAGCCCTGATTTCTCTTATTTTATCGTGATCACCATTTCTCCCTATGTAGGTGGTTGCCGACAGAATGTTTCCGCAATCGGATGAGAAAACTGGTGACTGAAATTTCATGAGAAGGTCCCGAAGCAACGAAAAAACGCCTTTGTTTTAATGATTGCCACTGCAGTTCGCGTATGATGTCTGTGATACTATATCCCCTATTTCGCGATAATAAAAAAAAACAAGCGGCCCTTCTTTGTACTTTACCTATGTCATCCGTCAGTCCCACCTGATGCGGATCCCACACCGCACAGCAATACTCCAGAATAGGGCGGACAAGCGTGGTGTAAGCAGTCTCTCTTTGGTAGACCTGTTGCACCTTGTTAGTGTCCTGCCAATGAATCGCAATCTTTGGTTTGCTCTGCCCACAATATTATCTATGTGATCGTTCCAATTTAGATTATTCGTAATTGTAATCCCGAAGTATTTAGTCGAATTTGCGTGACTTACCGCGTAATCGTAATTTAGCTGATTCCTTTTAGTACTCACGTGAATAACTTCAGACTTTCCTTTATTCAGTGTCAGTTGCCACTTTTCGCACCACACAGATATCTAAATCATTTTGCAATTCGTTTTGGTCATCTGATGACTTTACAAGACTGTAAATGACAGCATCTTCTGGAAATAGTCAAAGAGCGTTACTCAGACTGTGTCATATGTCGCTAAATGGATCAGGAACAATAGAGGACCGGTAGCGCTTCGTTGGGGAACGCCGGATATTACTTCTGTTTTACTCGATGACTTTCCGTCTATTAGTACGAACTGTGACCTTTCTGACCGGAAATCACGAATCGAGTCGCACAACTGAGGCGATACACCGTAGGCACGCAGTTTGGTTAGAAGACGCTTGTGAGGGACGGAAAGCCTTTTGGACATCCAAAAGTATGGAATCAATTTGACATCCCCTGAGGTGAAATATAAAATTTTCCCGGCGGACTAAATATTCAAAAAGATTTCGGGCTTGCAGCCGGTCGTCGTTTTCAATATTGACATCCCCTGTCGACAGCACTCATTATTTCGTAAGTATAAAGAGCTAGTTGTGTTCCGCAAGAACGGTATTTTCTGAATCCGTGCTGTGTATGTGTCAATAAATCGTTTTCTTCGAGGTAACTCATAATGATCGAATACAGTGTATGTTCAAAAACCCTACTGCAAATCGACGTTAGTGATATGGGTCTGTAATTCAGCGGGTTACTCCTACTTCCCTTTTTGGGTATTGGTGCAACTTTCCAGTCTTTAGACACGGAACTTCCTGTGAGCGAGCGGTGGTATGTGCTTGCTAAACATGGAACTATTGCATCAGCATGCTCTGAGAAGAACCTGACTGGTATACAATCTGGACCGGAGGCCTTGCCTTTACTAAGTTATGATTTACTATCGGTCGTTACGTGAAGTAATCCGTAGTGACAAGTTGTTGTTGTGGTCTTCAGTCCTGAGACTGGTTTGATGCAGCTCTCCATGCTACTCTATCCTATGCAAGCTTCATCTCCCAGTACCTACTGCAACCTATATCCTTCTGAATCTGCTTAGTGTATTCATCTCTTGGTTTCCTTCTACGATTTTTACCCTCCACGCTGCCATCCAATGCTAAATTTGTGATCCCTTGATGCCTCAAAACATGTCCTACCAAACGATCCCTTCTTCTAATCAAGTAGTGCCACAAACTCCTCTCCAATTTTATTCAATACCTCATCATTATTTATGTGATCTACCCATCTAATCTTCAGCATTCTTCTGTAGCACCACATTTCTAAAGCTTCTATTCTCTTCTTGTCTAAACTATTTATCGTCCACGTTTCACTTCCATACATGGCTACACTCCATACAAACACTTTCAGAAAAGACTTCCTGACACTTAAATCTATACTCGATGTTAACAAATTTCTCTTCTTCAGAAACGCTTTCGTTGCCATTGCCAGTCTACATTTTATATCCTCTCTACTTCGACCATCATCAGTTATTTTGCTCTCGAAATAGCAAAACTCCTTTACTACTTTGTCTCATTTCCTAATGTAATTCCCTCAGCATCACCCGACTTAATTCGACTACATTCCATTATCCTCGTTTTGCTTTTGTTGATGTTCATCTTATATCGTCCTTTCAAGACACTATCCATTCCGTTCAACTGCTCTTCAAAGTCCTTTTGCTGCCTCTGACTGAATTACAATGTCATCGGCGAACCTCAAAGTTTTTATTTCTTCTCCATGGATTTTAATACCTACTCGGAAGTTTTCTTTTGTTTCCTTTACTCCTTGCTCCATATACAGATTGAATAACAACGGGGAGAGGCTACAACCCTGTCTCAATCCCTTCCCAACCACTGCTTCCCTTTCATGCCCCTCGACAAGTAACTGCCATCTGGTTTCTGTACAAATTGTAAATGGCCTTTCGCTCCCTGTATTTTACCCCTGCCACCTTCAGAATTTGGAAGAGAGTATTCCAGTCAACATTGTCAAAAGCTTTCTCTAAGTCTACAAATGCTAGAAACGTAGGTTTGCCTTTTCTTAATCTTTCTTTTAAGATAAGTCGTAGGGTCAGTATTGCCTCACGTGTTCCAACATTTCTATGGAATCCAAACTGATCTTCCCCGAGGTCGACTTCTGCCAGTTTTTCCATTCGTCTGTAAAGAATTCGCGTTAGTGTTTAGCAGCTGTGACTTATTAAACTGATAGTTTGGTAATTTTCATATGTCAACAGCTGCTTTCTTTGGGATTGGAATTACGAGGGTTGCCCAGTAAATAATGCCCCATATTTTTTTCTCCGAAATAAAAAATATTAGAAATGTGACACTTTAGGTGCGAGTTATTTGAAGTTTCCCGCGTGTGTACGCAAAGTTTCAATTTCCTCCGACAGAGAGCGGTGGTGTAGGAATGTTCTAAAATGGCGTCTGCAGGTGACATCCGTCATAAACAACGTGCAGTGATTGAATTTCTCGTAGCAGAGGAAGAAACCGTGGGCAATATTCATAAACGCTTGTGCAAAGTCTACGGAACATCTGCAGTCGATAGGAGTACTGTTGGTCGCTGGGCACAGAGGGTGAAAGCATCAGAGGGCGGTGCTGCGGAGCTCCGAGATTTGCCGCGGTCGGGAAGGCCTCCCACGGCTGTCACGCCTGACATGCAGCGGGCTGATGCTCTCATTCGACGGGATCGACGCATTACGACTCGAGAATTGGCACTGGAGTTGTCAGTAAGCAAAGGAAGTGTGGATGTGATTATCAATCAGCTTGGATACTCAAAAGTGTGTGCATGATAACGCTCGTCCTCACACAAGTTTGAGGACTTGTGAACACATCGCGAAACTGGGTTGGATAGTGTTACCCCATCCACCCTACAGCCCCGATTTGGCTCCTTCAGACTTTCACTTGTTTGGGCCAATGAAGAATTTCATTCGTGGAAGACGTTTTGCCGATGACGAAGAAGTGATTCACGAAGTGACAACCTGGCTCCGTAGGCAGAGTACAGATTTTTACCGGCAGGGAATACACGCTCTTGTGTCTCGCTGGAAAAAGGCCGTCGAACTTGAAGGAGATTATGTGGAAAAATAAAGCAAGTAGACAAAACATCAGTCTTTCACATATGTAAATTTGATTGTTGTGGAATAAATACTTCTGGAGAAAAAAAATATAGGGCATTATTTACTGGGCAACCCTCGTATTATATTCTTCTTGAAGTCTGAGGAAATCTCGCCCGTCTCATACATGTTGCTCAGCAGACAAGTGACAAGTAATGCCTTTTCTTTGCTATTCTCGGTATAATCCTGACACTGGGGATCTCGGAATATTGAATTCCCAAACGATTTCCGAAATTGAATGTGCCGTGTGTGTAGCTCCGGCTACCATTCCGCGTTCAAAGTCAATCAATACCCCTCGTGGGGCTATAATGACGTTAGAAACCACCTCACACGAATCACCCGAGTACAAACAACAGCTCCACCGATACACCTCCCTTTTTATTTGATGTGAACGCGATACTACCGCGAGCTGTGTGTGCGCACAGCGGTAGCCGGCGAGTTTCGTTAGCTCATTGTGCAACTGTTGCGTTTTCGCTTCGATTGATTCGCGGCCATTGAAATTAGCATTATATTCTGGTTGTTTGTAAGCAAGTGGCACAACAATTACCTAAGAATCACGTGTAATGTTGGCCTCGAAATAGTAATTCCACTTTACTGTTATATGGCAAATGTATATTTTATTCCACGGTTTGTATTCCAACAGAGAGTAGGTATTCTCTCGCTTTGTTTCTTAGTGTGTCATTGACTTTGACGTCACTTCTTGTACAGTTTGGTTTTGGTTAACTGTTTACTCCATACACTGGGTATAACTGATCTCTTATCTTATACACCGGCCCTTTATTACTTACAAGGGGAGGCCGCCAATTGTGAAATTCAGATTCGATTCATACTGCGCATAACAAAAGCTCATGGCCAAAGGTGTAATGTGGCACGGCACCAAGATGCACTTCTCAGCCGTTGTCGAGAAAATCGACAGTTAAAAGAAACCGTTGCCGTGAAATACTCTCTACGATTTGGAACGTCCTACAGCGTCGTGGCGCAGTGGTAAGCGCTCGGGTTCGTAATCCGAAGGTCGCCGGATCCAATCTCGCGCCATGCAACTTTTTAGTATATTATATATAATTCCTGGCCATCAGTTGCAACAATTATGCATATAATAAGTTGTTGAAAGTCGTTTGTCGTGGAAAAACTGGCGACTTCGAACATGATTATGTTTTCTGCAAACAAAGTTGTATTTCACAAATGTAATTAATTGTCTTCATAATGTTTACACGTGTAGTTAACGGAAGACGTAGAAACGATATTCCAAAACGAATACGTATAGTGTAAGTCAAACGTTGGAATTAGAGACCCCATGACATATATATTAGGAACCCAAGCGCTTACCACTGCGCCGCGACGCTATAGGAAGCTATACATCGTAGAGAGCATTTCACCGCAACGGTTTCTTTTAACTGTCGATTTTCTCGACAACGGCTGAGAAGTGCATCTTGGTGCTTTGCCACTTTACACCTCTGGCCATGAGCTTTTGTTATGCGCAGTATGAATCGAATCTGAATTTCACAATTGGCGGCCCCCCCTTGTTAGCTCACAGTCACTGTTTTTTGTCTTTACACAGGGGCATGAAGATGGCGTAATGGAACACCGAAACTGGTGGTGTAAATAAATTGCCACGCCCGGGTTCCCGGGTTCGATTCCCGGCGGGGTCAGGGATTTTCTCTGCCTCGTGATGGCTGGGTGTTGTGTGCTGTCCTTAGGTTAGTTAGGTTTAGGTAGTTCTAAGTTCTAGGGGACTGATGACCATAGCTGTTAAGTCCCATAGTGCTCAGAGCCATTTTTTTAAATAAATTGCACTCAAAATACAGACTACTGTAGGTGTTTTTAATTTTACATTTCAGCGAGACAGGTCTGCAGTTGAGCGGATTACTCCTACGTCCTTTCTTGCGTATTGGTGTGACCTATGCAGCTTTCCCGTCATTAGGTACTGACCTTTGTCGAGCTACCGTGGTATCTAGAAATGTGGCTTTGTCATCAACAGTTTACTTGCTCCGAAAATATCCCCTTCCTTAAGCGGGCTCTGCAGCGTAATCTCGGAAAGTTGTAGTCGAGTCAAAGCGTATACTGTATTCGGATATCACGTTGCTTTGCTCTTCCGTTTTTCCTCTGTCATTTGAACTGACTTGGGCCGCGCGGGATTAGCCGAGCGGTGTAGGGCGCTGCAGTCATGGACGGTGCGGCTGGTCCCGGCGGAGGTTCGAGTCCTCCCTCGTGTGTGTGTGTGTGTGTGTGTGTGTGTGTGTGTGTGTGTGTGTCCTTAGGATACTTTAGGTTAAGTAGTGTGTAACCTTAGGGACTGCATACCTGCCAACTCTCCCGATTTAGGCGGGAGACTCCCGATTTTCCACTTTTTCTCTCGCCTCCCGATTATTCCAGTATTTCTCCCGATTTTTACTAGTTATCGGCAAGTTTACATTTGTTTTGAAGACCCGCCATTTCAGGTTTTTTGTTGTGTTTTCGCCAGTTGCCGGAATTCGTTGCGTATTAGTCGACCTTAATCGATACGTATCGAAGTTTATAGAAATCAGGAAGTCGCGCGCGATTTATATATCTATAGTTATTTTTCCTCTTTCCCGCACATTTTGTCGAAGATACACCCGTGTCCCGTAGTGCACGTGTAGTAACGTCGGTATTGCACAGTGTTCTGCTTGGACGTGTGTCGATGCATATTGTCGTAGTGTTTTGACTCGGGGCTTTGTTTTTAAACATGGCCAAAAAATATAACTCCTTCGTAAAACAATTATCGAAACACTTTCCATGCATTATCGAGTCGAGAAAAGGCCTGTTGTTCGCTTTTTGTACCGTTTGCCGATGTGATATTTGTGTATCACATGGTGGAAAAAGTGATGTTTCCAAACATGTGGAAACAAAAAAGGACCAATACAATTTGAAGTGCTTCAATAACAATAAAAAAACTGGAATTCAGCGACAAAAGTGAAAGTGATGGAGTGATAAATGCTGAATGTTTATTTACATCTTTTATTTTAGAATATAATTTGCCGATTAATTGCGCTGACCATGCGAGTCACCTGTTCCGGAAAGTGTTCCCGGATAGCAGTGTAGCGACAAAATACAGTTGCGGGGACAAAAACTGTCGCAATTATCGGGAAAATGGTAAAAAAAGGAAAAAGAAGAAATCGTAGACATTTTGTTTTACGGCTATCATACTTTTTTTCTAATGCCAAAAAAACATCCCAACCTAACAGCAATTAGCTGGGCGAAACTACAAATAAGGGTTACGGAATCAACATTTTGGGTATTTCGAATGTTTCTATACGTTATTTTTAGCCATTATATAGCTTTGTGGCGCCTTAAAGGAAAACCTTTCAGTTGTCTTAGGTGTATACGAAAATGAGCCACAGCTTTTTGATCTTTCATATCTCCTTATTTTTAAAACTGAATCTCCTGATTTTTGGTTTTTGAAGGTTGGCAGGTACGGGACTGATAACCTTAGCAGTTAAGTCCCATAAGATTTCACACACATTTTTTTGAAGGGCGTTTCAGGAGGAACAGTAAACAATTTGGGAAGTGGTAGTTTCTATGGACTGACTCGAGTACAATATTTTAAACTTCCAGCTGCGTCAGTACTCGGGGTGTGTGTGTGTGGGGGGGGGGGGGGGGGGGGTACCTTTGGTGTCACACACTGATTCCCCGTACTCTGTTCCACTCGGAGATGGCGCGAGGGGAGGATGCTTGTCGACGAGCCTCCGTATCTGCTCTAATTTCTCGAATTATCTCGCGAGGTGTATGCTGGGCGGAGCACCTATCAGAAGGCTAAACTACCGCCTTTTGCAGAGCGGTCCGCCTCCAGAGGTGCAGCCGGTGTCGGTCAGGTTCTGGAAGGATGTGGCCCCACAGATTGTCGGTCACGTTTAAATCCGGCGAGTTTTGTGGTCAGGGCAGTGCGGCAAAGTCGTCCCGGTGTCGTTCGGACCTCGCACGCAACACTGCGATCTGTGACGCGTTGCGTTGTCCTGCTGGTAGCTGCCATCGCGTGGGTGGACGTGGTCCCCGAGACCACATGGAAAGTGGAAACGAGCGTTTGGCGCCCCTGCGGGGCAGGTTCGGCCACATTGGGAGACCTGCGCGCCGGAAGGGCACGAAATGATGACGAAGGCAGCACAACACCCCGTCCCTGAGCGCAGAAAATCCCCGGCCCAACCGGGAATCGAACCGGGCCCGTAGGACGGCAATCCGTCGCGCTGGCCACTCGGCTATCGGGGTGGACCCCAAGACCAGATGAATGTAGGTGGAGTCTTACAGAGAAGGCAACAAACAGCCACTATTAATATTGCTATTTATTTAAGTAAATAGCGCCGTAGCCGGTTTCATCGTCAGACAGCTGTTAAGAAGAATCACTTCACATAATAGTTAGTTTTCGATTTTTATTGTCGCACTGTATCTGCATCTGCATCTACATCCATACTCCGCAAGCCACCTGACGGTGTGTGGCGGAGGGTATCTCGAGTACCTCTATCGGTTCTCCCTTCCATTCCAGTCTCGTATCGTTCGTGGAAAGAAGGATTGTCGGTATGCCTCTGTGTGGGCTCTAATCTCTCTGATTTTATCCTCACGTTCTCTTCGCGAGATATACGTAGGAGGGAGCAATGTACTGCTCGAAACTTTAACAAAAGCCCGTACCGAGCTACTGAGCGTCTCTCCTTCAGAGTCTTCCACTGGAGTTTATCTATCATCTCCGTAACGTTTTCGCGATTACTAAATGATCCTGTAACGAAGCGCGCTGCTCTCCGTCGGATCTTCTCTGTCTCTTGTATCAACCCTATCTGGTACGGATCCCACACTGCTGAGCAGTATTCGAGCAGTGGGCGAACATGTGTACTGTAACCTACGTCCTTTGTTTTCGGATTGCATTTCCTTAGCATGCTTCCAATGGATCTCAGTCTGGCATCTGCTTTACCGACGATCAACTTTATATGATCATTCCATTTTAAATCACTCATAATGCTTACTCCCAGATAATTTATGGAATTAACTGCTTCCAGTTGCTGACCTATATTGTAGCTAAATGATAAGGGATCTTTCTTTCTATGTATTCGCAGCACATTACACTTGTCTACACTGACATTCAATTGCCATTCCCTGCACCATGCGTCAATTCGCTGCAGAACCTCCTGCATTTCAGTACAATTTTCCATTGTTACAACCTCTCGATATACCACAGCATCATCCGCAAAAAGCCTCAGTGAACTTCGGATGTCATCCACAAGTTCATTTATGTATATTGTGAACAGCAACGGTCCTACGACACTCCCCTGCGGCACACCTGAAATCACTCTTACTTCGGAAGACTTCTCTCCATTGAGAATGACATGCTGTAGCGAAATATTCTTGGTCTGTTGCTGCCCTACGGTAGAAAACAATATCAGAAGCGCCCTATGTGAACATAACTAACCTCCAAACGATGTAATAAAAAGTAAACAAATACGTGAGTTTAAGTGGTTTTAGTACTTCCATCGAAAATTCCGCGAAATTGCGTTGTGAAGTTGCAGGATTGTATTTTTGAAATATTGCAAAGTATATGCAATACTTCTATGGACACACACACGCACACACGCACACACGCACACACGCACACACGCACACACGCACACACGCACACACGCACACACGCACACACGCACACACGCACACACGCACACACGCACACACGCACACACGCACACACGCACACACGCACACACGCACACACGCACACACGCACACACGCACACACGCACACACGCACACACGCACACACGCACACACGCACACACGCACACACGCACACACGCACACACGCACACACGCACACGCGCACACACGCGCACACGCGCACACGCGCACACGCGCACACGCGCGCACGCGCACACACGCGCACACGCGCGCACACGCGCGCACACACGCACACACGCGCACACGCGCGCACACACGCGCACACACGCGCACACACGCGCACACACGCGCACACACACACACAAACACAAAGTATTTGCCACATGTGAAGTTGACACAAAGATGGCGGTTTCACAAATACACCAGTGCCAGAGATCCAGAGATGTTCTCTCACAAATATTACAAGAAATAGATTACTTTGATTTCACAGTATGAATGTTTATAAAGAATAAACGTAACATCACAAACAATTAAAACACAGAGATAAACATCAGGTTAGCCTCCATTCAGAGGCTGTTGCACGCAGCGACCGTTATTTTGATTTGTAAATAATAGATTTCAGCTATCAGTCGTCCTTTGGAATATTTATTGGCAGATCTAGATTTCGGCTAGCAACTAGCCATTCTCAATGCACTATCCTTTTTTGGTCAATGCATGCAATGGCTTGTTGGTCTGGCTTTGTACACAGTGCATGGAATCCATGAAGTCTTTACAAAGCCAGACCAACAGGCATTACATGCATTGACCAAAAAAGGATAGTGCATTGAGAATGGCTAGTTGCTAGCCGAAATCTAGATCTGCCAATAAATATTCCGAAGGACGACTGATAGCTGAAATCTATTATTTACAGAGATAAACCTTACATTGTGAGCATATAATATTGCAGATGAAGTTCACAGGTGTTGTAACCAGTTTGTATGAATGCTACTTACCCGGTGTTATGTAAATACTGTGCTATATACAGGGGATAAAATAGAGGTGAGTTAAAATGAATAATATGACAGTAAAATAATATTAACATATTATAGCGCACTGGAATCAATTTTACAGTTGCAATAATGTGTGAGTGAGCAGGCAGCTATATTTTGGTGCCAAAGAAGTTCATGTGTTACAATATATACATTAATTTCATTTGACAGTACAATTTCTTACAAAGAATCAAGGTAACATTGTGAGCATTAATTACATATAAATTCGGAGAATGTAGTAACTGACGATTACATAAAGTGCATCCTGTGAACTTAATTCTACACACCAACGGTCTGACCATGTCAGCTTTAGACAGATACATGAATGAATGCTTGTGTTGATGCAATATCACATTCAGAACGTAGGTCACGCAGGGAATGGCACGAAAACAGTTCTCAGACAGTAATGGAGAAGAAATAAAAACTTTGAGGTTCGCCGATGGCATTATAATTTTACCAGAGACAGCAAAGGACCTGGAAGAGCAGTTGAACGGAATGCACAGTGTCTTGAAAGGAAGATATAAGATGAACATCAACAAAAGCAAAACGGGGATAATGGAATGTAGTCGAATTAAATCGGGTGATGCTGCGGGAATTACATTAGGAAATGAGACGCTTAAAGTAGTAAAGGAGTTTTGCTATTTAGGGAGCAAAATAACTGATGATGGTGGAAGTAGAGAGGATATAAAATGTACACTCGCGATGGCAAGGAAAGCGTTCGTGAAGAAGAAACACTGCGAAACACAACTAGCTGTTTATAGTCATGAAGTAATGAATGCTATCGACAGGGGATGTCCTATTGAGTCCATATTTCTAGTTTTGTGCCATTGACTGCCGTGCACTGTGTGATGTCGATCCGTCCTGTTGAAACCAGGTTTCTTGGACGTTTGGAAAATTGTTCAGTGCAGGTGCAACGAAAGTTCCTAACATCTCCACGTAACGATCGACATTGACAGTTATTGCGTTTCCGTGTTCATTTGCGAAGAAAGACGGCCCCATAATACCGTGTGATCAAACACCACACCATACTCTCACTTTACTAGCACTTTATGCTCATCAAGTAATGAGTGCTATCGAGAGGGGATGTCAGGTTGATTCCATATTTTTTGATTTCCAGAAGGCTTTCGACACCGTTCCTCTCAAGCGTCTTCTAACAAAACTGCGTGCCTACGGACTGTTGTGCGACTGGATTCGTGATTTCTTGTCAGAAAGGTCTCAGTTCGTAGTAACAGACGGAAAGTCATCGAGTAAGGTATTGTCATAGGCGCTCTGTTGTTCTTGATCTATGTTAACGACATCTGAGTAGCCGTCTTAGATTGATTGCAGATGATGTTGTCATTTACCGTCTTGCACAGTAATCAGATGATCAAAATGAATTGCAAAATGATTTAGATAAGATATCTGTGTGGTGCGGAAATCGGCATTTGGCCCTGAATAAAGGAAAGTGTGAAGTTATTCACATGAGTACTAAAAGAAATGCGCTAAGTTTCGATGACGTTGTAAGTCACACAAATTTGAAGACTGTAAATTCAACTAATTAGTTAGGGATTACAATTACAAATAACCTAAATTGGAACGATCATGTAGATAATATTATGGGTAGAGCAAACCACAGACTGCGGTTCATTGGCATAACACTTGGAAGGTGCAACAGGTCTACTAAAGAGACTGCTTACACCACGCTTGTCCGCCTTATTCTGGAGTATTGCTTTGCGGTGTAGGATCCGCATCAGGTGGGACTGACGGATGAGATCGAAAAAGTACAAAGAAGGGCAGCTCGTTTTGTATTATCGCGAAATAGGGGAGATAGTGTCAGAGACATGATACGTGAATTGGAGTGGCAATCATTAAAACAAAGGCGTTTTTCGTTGCGACAGGATCTTCATGATATTTTAATTACCAGTTTTTCTGTTCAGATTGCGGAAACATTCTGTTGTCAGCCACCTATATAGTGAGAACTGACGATCACGATAAAATAAAGAGTAATCAGGGCTCGCACAGAAAAAATTAACTGCTCGTTTTTCCCGCGCGCCGTTCGAGAGTGGAACGGTAGAGAGGCAGCTTGAACGTGGTTCATTGAACCCTCTGCCAGTCACTTTATTCTGAATAGCAGAGTAATCACGTAGATGTGGATGTAGAAGAGAGATTTGTTGACATAAAGTATAGAATTGTCAGCGAGCCTTTTGTGAAAGTATTTGTGTGGAGTGTTGTCATGCATTGCATGGAAGTGGAAGATTGACGATAAATAGTTTAGACAAAAATAGGTTTCGAAATGTGGTGCTCCAGGAGAATGCTGAAGATTAGGCAGGTAGATGACGTAACTGATGAGGAGGCGGTGACTGGTTTTAACCACGGCGGGACGCGCACCGTTTGCAAACGTAGCCGCCTCGGAAATGCTTTCACGTTTCGCCGAAGAGTCGTTCGACGCGCCCTCTTGGACGACATATAAATCGTTCCGCTTTCGCCTGACGACATCGACTGCACTGTTTTCGGCGTCCCTCCCTGACACGCATCGTGTATTCCCCGGCGCTGGTGCTGCCATCTGTGGGTGGTCTTCGCATCCTGACGCCGATCGCAGGCGCCGGTCACCAGAGATGGGCAGACTGGTTCATCCTTGGGAACTACTTCACTGCTGCTCGTTCTTTTTCGGGAACCGTTCATTTTTACTCGTTCACCGTTGATTTGTGCTTGGTATATGATTGTTATGAAAAACTGAAAACTAGTAGTGTAGGTGACTGAAGGATGGAGGGCACCAAGAGGGGGCACTTGCCTCCCTCCCCCCCCCCCCCCCCCTGGAGTATAGAGTTTTTATTCATTACAGAATTCTTACACACTTCTACAAGTAATTTCTGTGATTCTGCAGAACCTCTCGTTTAGCCAACTGTAGCGCTGTGTGGCTGATCTCAGGGAAATAATGCAGGCTGGCGCACGGAAAACCGGCCCCGAGTACAGACTGCTCGCCAATTACGGACGATGTGTTGCCCGTTACGAGCAGATACAACAGACAGACAAACAAACAAACATGATGTGTAGAGAGCTGGAGAAGAGAACATGAAAATCTCACGCGACGCGCATGGGCTATAGCTCATATAGTCTTGTAAACCTGTTGGTGGCTGTTTCCCAACTTAATAGACCACAAGTGTCTTGTATAAAATTCTTCGTTTCGACTTCCACTATATAGCTATGCTACGTTGTAAACGATAATCGTTTACACCCTATATGTAGTTTACGTTGTCTCTGAGTTCGTAGGCGAAGTAGACTTTAAGGAAGCATAAAATAAAATGTGGTTTTCTCATCATACTTCCGTCACATGCTTAGTAAAAATTAGGTTTTTATGTTGCATTATTAACGTTAATGCAGCAATAATAATAATAATTAAGTTCGCAGTAATAAAGTTTTGATTTGAAAGCTCCTTCTGAACAAATGTTTTTGAGATAATAAGTAAATACGATTCTATGGCAGTCTATGTCTTTTGAAATGGAGAGGCACCGCTTTTCCTACTGAGCCCATATGACCCACAACCCACTTTTTTTTCCAAAGAAACCAAAATAGCAGGTAATGCGAATTGGAAACTACCAAACTTATAAATAATTAGAGCCTTCCTAAATGTAATGTTTTGTATATGAAAGATACACGAAAATCGTTGTATATGAATTTTCTTACACTAAAAATTAAGCATATTATTGAAATTTAGCTGCTAAATCAAGTCGATGAAATCAAAAAATATATGAATAACAAAAACAACTTGCTTTGTTATAAGTATGTCTTCTGCTGTTCATCCATATAATGAAGTGAGCTGATACGCCCTTTTGTTACCTGAAAACACGTACCTATTACGACGTAATTTTTATGTAAGTATAAAATACTTCTTGACTGCCAGTCGTAGACGCTGAATAGACAGAACCAAGTGCAAGAACAGTTTGGAACACATGTAAAATGTCAGAGCGCAGTGGACGAAACGAGCAACTGGATACTGGAGTAACTAGGAGCAGCCGGCAGTGGAAGTGAGGCAGGCGGTCGTGCGAAGAACGACGGGGGAGGCCGAGGCTGAGGCGAGCACGCGACCCACGCTGGGACGAGGAACTGACAGAGTGACCGCCGCGACCCAAGTGAACTAGGGACCGATCTTTTCCTTGGAATTCGTTCCTCGGTCCTTTCGTTCATCTTGGTGAACCGTTCCTTTGCACCCGTTCGTTCGCCAACTACCCATCTCTAGTGGTCACGTTACTGCGACGGGACGCCGTGTGTGGTGCGACTCTTCCCAGGCAGTAGGAGACCTCTGCGCAACGCACAGCGGCTGTCCTGCATCTTGCGCCGCTGGATCTTTGTCGGGCTTCTCAGTAACGGGCCCGTCACACGTAGAGGCATTTGCACCGACTTGTATACACAGACCGTGTTTGCGCGGAGAAATCCTTGCGTGTGGATTACTCGCCGACTGAAAACTTGGTCTGGTCTGTGCAAAGTCTGGGGGCGCTCGAATTGACGCAGACCACGTGAATTGCTTTAGCTCACTACTGGCCATTGAAACTGCTACACCACGAAGATGACGTGCTACAGACGCCAAATTTAACCGACAGGAAGAAGATGCTGTGATACGCAAATGATTAGCTTTTGAGAGGATTCACACAAGGCTGGCGCCGGTGGCGACACCTACAACGTGCTGACATGAGGAAAGTTTCCAACCGATTTTTCATACACAAACACCAGTTGACCGGCGTTGCCTGGTGAAACGTTGTTGTGGTGCCTCGTGTAAGGAAGAGAAATGCGTACCATCACGTTTCCGACTTTGATAAAGGTCGGATTGTAGCCCTATCGCGATTGCGGTTTATCGTATCGCGACATTGCTGCTCCCGTCGGTCGAGGTCCAATGACGTTGGCAGAATATGGAATCGGTGGGTTCAGGAGGGTAATACGGAACGCCGTGCCTCGTATCACTAGCAGTCGAGATGACAGGCATCTTATCTGCACGGCTGTAACGGATCGTGCAGCCACGTCTCGATCCCCGAGTCTACAGATGGGGACATTTGCGAGACGACAACCGTCTGCACGAACAGTTCGACGACGTTTGCAGCAGCGCGGACTATCAGCTCGGAGACCGTGGCTGCGATTGCCCTTGACGCTGCATCACAGACAGGAGCGCCTGCGATGGTGTACTCGACGACGGACCTGGGTGCACGAATATCAAAACGTCATTTTTCGGATGAATCCCGTTTCTCTTTACAGCATCACGATGGTCGCATCCGCGTTTGGCGACATGGCACTGAACGCACATTGGAAGCGTGTATTCGTCATCGCCATACTGGCGTATCACCCGGCGTGATGGTATGGGGTGCCATTTGTTCGAACTGACGGCGCTTTGAACAGTGGACGTTACATTTCAGATGGCTCTACCCTTCATTCGAACCCTGCGAAACCCTACATTTCAGCAGGATAATGCACGACCTCATGTTGCAGGTCCTGTACGGGCCTTTTTGGATACAGAACATGTTCGACTGCTGCCCTGGCCAGCACATTCTGCAGATGTCTCACCAATTGAAAACATCTAATCAATGGTGGCCGAGCAACTGGCTCGTCACAATACGCCAGTCACTACTCTTGATGAACTGTGGTATCGTGTTGAAGCTGTGCGGGCAGCTGTACCTGTACACACCATCCGAGCTCTGTTTGAATCAATGCCCAGGCGTATCGAGGCCGTTATTACTACCAGAGGTGGTTGTTTCGGGTACTGATTTCTCAGGATCTATGCACCCAAATTGCGTGAAAATGTGGTATGATATATTTCTCCAAAGAATAGCCGTTTATCATCTGCATTTATTCTTGGTGTAGCAATTTTAATGGCGCGACATGTTTCCCGAATGATGTGGCGTGGGTGATGGTTTGAAAACAGCAGAAAAGTTGAGAACAGCGTAGCTTCTGGCCAGATACCTCAGTGTCGCTTTCGGACTTTAGAGTCGCTCATTACAGTTTGATTTCTTCTTATATGCAGAGTAATATACCACAAAAGGATAATGAATCTCTCTTTGTCCAAGGTAGTTAAACCACTACTCTTTACCAATATTTAGCTGCTTCAAAAGATCGTTAGAAGTTTCAGAAGTTACTCTATCCTCGGAATTTTTTTTAAGCAAGCACTAGACAGAATGACTATCTCATGAGCAAATTTACAGGGTGGCGCACGAAATGTTACCATTTCGTTTTTGAATATAAACTTTATTGTCAATACAATCTGAAAGGAACATATACTACAATGAAGAGCCGTCGACGGAGATTTGTTCTAACTCAGCACATGCTCAGTATGTCCATTTCGTTTCCTAACTTCCTTGAAACGAAAACTGAAATTAATCACCGTGCGGCACATGTCTTCCGTAATTTCATTGCAACCTTGAAGAATAAGTGTTCAGAGCTCCATTAAATGACGTGGACGTTTCGGGGAAATTTTTTTCCTTTAGGTACTCCCAAAGAAAAAGTCGCACGGATTGAGGTCTGGACTATTGGGGAGCCAATTTTGTCCGTCGTTGAAACGACCTGGAAACCCGAGTGAAATGATCCGCGTGTCGAAATGCTCGTGTAAAAACTCCAACACAGTGTTTGCAGTATGTGGCCTTGATCCATCTTGCACGAACCACTGCGTGTCGAAGGGCAAGACAGTAGCAAGAAGCTGTGGAATGAGGCTATTGCGAAGCGTGCTCAAATAACGCTCGCTGTTCACAGTTTCTTCAAAGAAAAAGGGTCCAATAAGTCCGTGACTGGAAATTGCTGCCCACGCTGTAATCCTCGGAACATAATGTTGTCGTTCGTGAAGCACTTGTGGTTTTTCAGTGGCCCAAAAGCGGACATTTCGTTTGTTAACCACACCGTCTAAATGAAAATGCGCCTCGTCTGAAACCCAAACGCTGTTGAGAGTTTCTTCCCTGTCCTCCGCCCACTGAGCAAACAGTAGTCTCTGCTGCTTGTATTTTTCACTCAGATTCTGTGCACAGGTCATCCTGTATGGGTACGTGTGGAGGTCACTTTTAAGAATGCGCTGAACGGAGCGTCTGGATATTCCCAGTTGCACTGCTGCCTTTCTACACCATTTCCCGGAACTTCTCTGTACAGCGACTCTTACCGCTTCAATATTCTCCGGCGAACGAACAGACTTAAGGCCTGGCCAGACAGAACGCGGCCTGACCGTCCGGCCTGTGGCCTTGAACCGCAGCCGGCAGGCCGCACTGTTGAATCGCTCGTTACTGTATGGCGGCGGTCACACAGAGTGCGGCTCTGACGCACCGGCATGCGGCCTGCCGCACCGGCCGCCGCCGGGTTGTCACAGGTTACAGATTCGCCGCAAGCCGGAGCGGCTGCTTGCATCCGTTGGCGCATTCAACTGCTCTGCTGTCACGCTGCAAGCAGCGGCGCGAGGCGGTTTTCGTCTTGCAGCTCGTAGTGCACGCATCATGGACACAGAAAGACTTATAGAGGAGGTGAGGGAATACAACTTTTTGTACGATACACGCGATCCTGATTTGGAGGTAGAATACTTTTGCCCTCGATATACTGTTGATAGAAAGCTGAATTCTCAGAAATAGTGTTGTCACTGTGGCGTCCATAACTTCCAACATCAACTACTGTAAACTCGGTAGTATGGATCAACGATCGCCAGGAGAACCAGCTAAAAGAATTGTTTGTAACAGAAGAACTGGGATCCACTATCCTTCGGGCATTTTAACCTGATAGGCTTTCCGTGTATGCTTCCAAGGCTGTCCGCAAACCCCCAAAGTTCTCCAAATCCTTCTTCAGATTTCTTCAACATCTCTGTTGTAGGAGTAGGTAAATACTTGGGTTGTAAAACAGTCCATATTGCCTGGCACACTTGTTTCACAATTTCTGACACTGTTGAACGTCCTAACCGAAAAGAAAAAGCTATGGTCTGGTGACTGTCGCCTGTAGTCAAGAATCTGGAAAGGATTTAAATAAATTATGCCAATAGAACGAATAGGAGACTTAACGATCAAAGATATGTTTGTTTAAATTCAATGACAATGTTGTGAATACAGTGAAACAAAACAATCTATTAAGTAGAAAGTTCTCTTTAGCGGGACGCACGGAACTAGATGTTACTATCGTTTGCTGTATTCGTAAACACTGCAGATAAATTTATCACTCCACTCGTAACTATGTTGTGGGATAGCACTTTCTTCCGCCGAATCTTTCATATCATACAGCAAAACTTAAATGGAATAATTTATATGACTTCTGTTTAAAGCAGAAAGAGGCAAAAAATGGTAAAACTTACCTCAAACAATTGGCTAGTCTGTGCCTTGTATCAACTGGCTTTCTCCAGTTCGTTGTGCACTTCTCGGTGCTACCTTTTTTATCAGGCGATGCAGTTCCTCGAAACATTCTCGCGACATACGAAAATATTTGAAGAACCTATCTTCGTCAGACTCTAGATCAATACACAGACGTCTAAGCTTTCTCTCTTGCTATTGATGTCGTGCACCCAACATCTCCTCTTCTTGGTGCAATTTCGTATCGCTAGTGCGAGCTACTCATTTCTGCACTAAAAAAAAAAAAAAAAAAAAAAAACGTGTAACAACTGACGCATCAAGAGTCGCTGCGGCCGGCCGTTGCCTGTGTGGCGTCCCTGGCCGCAGAAGGGCCCGGCCTCCCGCTGTGCCGTCCGTCTCAGCGGCAGGCCGGATTCTGTCTGGCCAGGCCTAGGCCGAGGTCGCTTCGCTTTCAATACTGTTCCTTCCTGTGCAAATGTATCGTATAACCTGTGGATGCTCTTCTTGCAAGGGACCCATCGTGTGTTAAACTGTTTTTGAAAACGCCTCTGGGTCACAACAAGGCTTTTCGTTTCATGAAAAAGTAACAAAATAGCCGATCGTTGCTGTGTCGTCTGTCTTCCATTGTCAGCCATTGCTGCTTACTAGACTTGACCACTCTTTCTACGTTTCGATACACTGTATCTATACGTGGAACTGTTTCAGTGTTTCGGAATGGCTGTGGTTCACTGTTTCGAAACAGTGGCGCTTCATTCCGCCCCTGTCTCGGATAACCGGACCGGATTCGATCTCGAGCCAGACACAGAAACTGTATCGTTGTTTCAGAATAAGGCTGTTTCAGTCCACCTGTGCCTGGAACGGACTAATTGTATCGAAACACTGATGTTTCATTCCGCACTGTGTCGGACGAGATTCGGGCTCGGCACAGGTACTGAAACACAACACACCACTTCGTGAAACACTTCCAAGAGTGTCGAAATCTTTTGACAAGCAATGGCATGAAGCTTAAGATATCCGAAAATAAAGCTTCGTTTCTAGCTGACTGTCCTATTCCGAAATGGCGTAACATCTGCTTTACAAACACTAACCAAACAATAAAACAACGCATACTTTCCACATTCAAAATAATAAATATGTGAAAATCATTCAGTTAAATTACTTTTTTTATAACATACGCTTCTCTGTTCATGTACAGTAATCATATTAAGAAACGCAACTAAGACTACAACATTTTGAATAAAAAAAAAGGCATAGAGTGACAGTTATTAGACATATACATAAATTTGATGTAGGTATAATTGCAAGCAATCTGTTAGACATATCACTGATAGTGTAATGGTGAACGGGAAGGGCTGGGAAGCATGGTGAATTTATAGTAACGGTTCGAAACACCTTGCAAGACAAATTTTTCCGTTATATTTTGTTATTTATTCGAATTATTTGACGTTATTTGCGAGTCTATAGTCACTGTGCCTATTATCCACAATGATTCACTTTGTGTGCGTGGAAATTAGCACAGGATGGGTATATTATCCATACTAACGGAATGTGGGAACCCCAGTAGCATATCCGTTGTTTCTGCAGTTTGCTCCCACCTCCAGTTCCGTTCGTGGTGCTCCTTCAGTCTTCAGCTATGGCTTTCCTCAACTAATTGAAAAGTATAAAAGTCACACGACACAAAAGCAGCGCATTTACTGCAGAAAATACGGAACTGTCAAGACGCCTAAGTGATAGTTTCATACTTTCTGCGATATGATTAGCGCTCTCGCACCTCATTTGTCTTTATATGGACATACTTATACAGTATAAAATGTGTAGGTTTATTAGATTACAAAACAGAAACTGTTTCACTCTTTCGAAACACCGTATCGAAACATTACATTGTAATGTTTCATTTGTTTCGAAACATTTACGTGTTTCAATTTGCCCATCTGTACTGCTTACTAGTCCCCTAGCGGCAGTATCATAAATTACACGTCATTTCGTAACTCGTTTGTTTTTCCAAGCTCTGCTGGTACTGCTGTAGAGATCTCTGCGGGATATCTAATGTGCGTCGTAAATTGTGAAAGAAACAATTGGTAACACAGTTCGTGCGCCACCCTGTAATTAATTTGATTGTGACCAGAAAATATTCTGTACTCTCCGACTACTGTTTCAGGACCGCGTGGTTGGAAGGTGTAAATGCGAACCCGGTCCTGGAGGCCAAACGTCCAAACGATCGTTGCGAACACGGGTTGCTCAGACGAACAAGAGCGTGGGAGGAAGATACATGTCCGGTGCAAGAATATGAGAGTTGACTCTAAATAATGAAAAGTGTGAAGTCTTCCGCGCAAGTACTAACAACAATCCCCTTAAGTTCGGCTACGCGATAAATCACATAAATGTGTGAAGGCTACCAGTTCAACCAAATGCCTGGGGTTTAAAACTGGAAACAAATTAAATTGGAACGACTACATACATAATGTCGTGGAGAAGACAAATCAAAGACTTCGTTTTATAGGCACAACACTTAGAAGATGCAACAAAAGTGTACTATGCCTATACTACGCTCGTCCATCCTCTTTTTGGAGCACTGCTGCTCGGTCTCGCATCGTTATCGGATAGGACTGACGGAGGATATCGAAAAAGTTCAAAGAAGGGCAGCTCGTTGTGTATTGTCGCGAAATAGGGGCGGGAATGGCAGTCATTAAAGAGAGGTTTGCTATCTTTTGGTTCAAAACATAGATTTTTAAAATTGCTTTTTTGAATCCATAAAAGTGTTGAGAATCCACCCCTGAAAAGGTTTTTCCCAATACGGAACGGAAATGCTTGTTATTCGCGGCTGAACAAAAGAAAATGCACCTGCCTGAAATCTGTCTTTTTCACGCACTACTTTTTTTTTGTCGGAGGACGAGTTATTGTGTCGGTGCTTGTGAGGAAAAACACAAAATTCAAACGAAAGTTTGAACGCGTGTGCATTTGCATTCTGGCGCGAAGGCTGTGGAGATGGCGACTTCCCTGGCAGTGAGCAGCTTCGACGAAGGGTATGCAGCAACTCTGGAGACCGTAACAACGATGGACGTCACCCCGGGACTGTTTTCGACGCAGTTCGCCGAGCATTCGGACGACCACCGGATTCCGGCTGCCGAGAACCGCTTTTGTCACCGGCCGTACGAGCGGCTCTGGAGCAGCGCAGGATGGCCCACACCGAGCAGAACGCCCTCTGTGAGGAATAGGGAGGACTAGTTTATGGACCCGGAATAGCAGGCTGAACGTACGTTGCACAATATTGCATTTATATGTAGTCAAAATTTCAAACGCGTTTTTCTCGAAATGACGTTTTCTTTATTGCGCGGTATGGTAACTTCAAATCTATTGAACCGATTAGCATGATTCTTTGTTTCCGACGAAGCTAACTAAATTGTCTAGGAGTTGTACCACTTTTATACCGATCCAGCAACTATAAATATTTTCACGTGGCAGACGAAGTCGAAAAATCGATGAAAAAAAACCCTATTTTTTCACATGGCCGCCATTTTGTTTCCTATGGTCTTAATAACTTATGCAAGTTAAAACTCCTAAAGAATCTTATATACTTCGCTAACGTCAACTCAGTTTTGATTTCAAACGAGCCGCCTGGCCTGTGGCATGCCGCGCGTGGAGGTCTACATCGAAATTTTGTTTTTCCGACGGCACTTCCGCCATTGCTCTTCGACATTTCCGGTCGAAAAAATTCCAGTTTGCAGAGGAAATGTCAGTAAACATTTTGAGCAAATGTGACATTAAACATTTTGAGCAAATGTGACATTGATATAACACATCCCGAGAAAAAGATTCTGTAAGAGCATGCTTTTTTTTCGTGCCAAAGATAGTAAACCTCCGCGTAAAACAAAGGCGTTTTTCGTTGCGGCGTTTTCACGAAATTTCAATCGTCGGCTTCCTTCTCCCGAATGCGAAAATACTTTACTGACGCAAACCTACGTGGGGAGAAATGATAATGGTAATGAAATGAGAGAAATCAGAGCTCGTAAGGAGAGATGCAAGTTTCATGCACATAGACTGAAGTGGCGACTGAAAATTTGTACCGGGGCGGGGAATCGAACGCGGGTCTCGTGCTTACTAGGCAGGTGCGCTAGCAGCTAAGGCCCGTATTACACTATCAAATTTCTTTGTCAAAGATTTGATCTGAGATGTCATCAAATACTCCGTCAAATATATTTGTCAAAGATCTTTGACGTAGCGCTAGAAGGGGTATTACACTGTCATCGTATTTTTCGTCAAAGTTCGAGATGGCTGACAACAACGACTTGTTATTAACCGCAGCAGTTGCGTGTACCACAATTGCACTGTGTGCACATGCGGAAGAGAAGCGGGGGACAAAAAGGAAACACCTGGGCGGAGACGTGGGTTTCACTACGACACGATAAAAGCATTCGACAAAACTTGTTACGTGAGCTTATAGTGGAGGACGTAAAGTCGTACATCAATTACTTAACAATGGATGATCATACATTTCTGTATGTGGTCAGTGATGTGTATCCTCATATCACAAAGCACAATACTCACTTAAGAACTGCTACATCTGCAGAAGACAGGCTCACTGTAACACTCCGATTCCTTGCTACAGGAGAGGGTTGGGTTAGGTTGGGTTGGGTTAGGTTAGGTCAGGTCTGCAATCTTCTTAATATATTTTTGTATTCAGGGTGCCTCACGTTGTAAAGCGCCTCATCAGCTCCATACATCTCTATTAATTTTGTAGTTGTCGGCACACACCAATTGTATTTACCGGCAATGTTTATAAAAACACTACAGACGACAGAATGCTGCAGCGATGCTAGCGCTCCATGTGGTAACATGTCACACTGCAGTGAACAAAAGACAAGAGACTTCTTTGATCAAATCTGCAGCGAGGCCATAGATTTTACCAAATATTGGACGATATTTGACAAAGTTCCCTATTACGCAATCAAATATCCTTGACAAAGTTTTTTGACAAAGAAATTTGATAGTATAATACCGGCCAAAGCCACCTCGTTGCAGCGGTTCAGACAACTGCACGAATCACGTTTGCGACCCTCCCCCCCCCCCCCCCCCTCCCTTGATACAAATTCTCAGTGCCGCCCCAATCTACTGCAAATTCCCCCCTCGCGCACGAAGACATTTGCCGAGTCTCTCCAGGTTGTGGAGCAGCACGTCAGTATGGGACGTAAATGGGAGATCGAGCCAGAAGCGCAGGTACTTGGAGGAATGAAACAACACAATTTCAGACACTTTACTGGTCTCATACAGATAGGATTGTATGTCCTGTTCGTGTGGGGGGCGCAGTTTACAGTATACTGGGCCGGCAGCGAGAATTTGTATCGAGTTGCGTGAACCACTGTGGCTTATTGGCTGGCCTTTCTGTGTAGATTCCCGGCCTCCGTACAAATGTCCTCTCGCCGCCGTGTAGGGCCCCCGCGAACATGCAGAAGCGCCGCAACACTCCGAGGCATGGACTCGACTAATATCTGAAGTAATGCAGCAATCATATACAACAGCTCGCTCACCGATAGGTCTGTACCTACAGATTAGAAAATTGCGCAGGTCGCACCAGTGTTTAAGAAGGGTAGTAGGAGTAATCCATCGAACTACAGACCTATATCATTGACGTCGGTTTGCAGTAGGATTTAGGGGCATATGCTGTATTCAAACATTATGAATCACCTCGAAGGGAACGATCTGTTGACACGTAATCAGCACGGTTTCAGAAAACATCGTTCTTGTGCAACGCTGCTACCTCTTTATTCGCACGAAGTAATGGCCGCTATCGACAAGGGATCTCAAGTTGATTCCGTATTTCTGGATTTCCGAAAAGCTTTTGACACCGTTCCTCACAACCGACTTCTAATCAAGCTGCGGGCCTATGGGGTATCGTCTCAGTTGTGCGACTGGATTCGTGATTTCCTGTCAGGGAGGTCGCAGTTCGTAGTAATAGACGGCAAATCGTCGAGTAAAACTGAAGTGATGTCAGGTGTTCCCCAGGGAAGCGTCCTGGGACCTCTGCTGTTCCTGATCTGTATAAATGACCTGGGTGACAATCTGAGCAGTTCTCTTAGGTTGTTCGCAGATGATGCTGTAATTTACCGTCTAGTAAGGTCATCCGAAGACCAGTATCAGTTGAAAAGCGATTTAAAAATGATTGCTGTACGGTGTGGCAGGTGGCAGTCGACGCTAAATAACGAAAAGTGTGAGGTAATCCACACGAGTTCCAAAAGAAATCCGTCGGAATTAGATTACTCGATAAATAATACAATTCTCGATGCTGTCAATTCAACTAAGTACCTGGGTGTTAAAATTACGAACAACTTCAGTTGGAAAGACCACATAGATAATATTGTGGGGAAGGCGAGCCAAAGGTTGCGTTTCATTGGCAGGGCACTTAGAAGATGCAACAAGTCCACTAAAGAGACAGCTTACACTACACTCGTTCGTCCTCTGTTAGAATATTGCTGCGCGGTGTGGGATCCTTACCGGGTGGGATGGACGGAGGACATCGGAAGGGTGCAAAAAAGGGCAGCTCGTTTTGTACTATCACGTAATAGGGGAGAGAGTGTGGCAGATATGATACGCGAGTTGGGATGGAAGTCATTAAAGCAAAGACGTTTTTCGTCGCGGCGAGATCTATTTACGAAATTTCAGTCACCAACTTTCTCTTCATAGTGCGAAAATATTTTGTTGAGCCCAACCTACATAGGTAGGAATGATCATCAAAATAAAATAAGAGAAATCAGAGCTCGAACAGAAAGGTTTAGGTGTTGGTTTTTCCCGCGCGCTGTTCGGGAGTGGAATGGTAGAGAGATAGTATAATTGTGGTTCGATCAACCCTCTGCCAAGCACTTAAATGTGAATTGCAGAGTAATCACGTAGATGTAGAACTGACACTGGAAATCCTGTAGGGCTGTCCATAAAACCCTAAGAGTATGAGGGGGTGGAGATATCTTCTGAACAGCACGTTCCAAGCCATCCCAGATTTGCTCATGTCTGGGGAGTTTGGTGGCCAGTGGAAGCGTTTGAACTCAGAAGGGTGTTCCTGGTGCCACTCTGTAGCAATTCTGGACGTGTGGGGTGTCGCATTGTCCTGCTGGATTTTCCGAAGTCCGTCGGAATGCACAGTGGACACGAATATATGCAGGTGATCAGACAGGACGCTTGAGGACGTGTCACATGTCAGAGTCGTATCTAGACGTATATCACTCCAACTGCACACGCCCCACACCATCACAGAGCCTCCACCAGCTTCAACAGTCCCCTGCTGACATGCAGGGTCCACCGATGATTCGTGAGGTTGTCTCCATACCCGTGCACCTCCATCCGCTCGATACAATCTGAAACGAGACTCGTCCGACCAGGCGACATGTTTCCAGTCATCAACAGTCCAATGTCGGTGTTGACGCTCCCAGCCGAGGCGTAAATCTCTGTGTCGTGCAGTCGTCGAGGGTACACGGGTGGGTCTTCGGCTACGAGACCCCATATCGATGTTGTTTCGTCGACTGGTTCGCACGCTGACACTTGTTGATGGCTCAGCGTTCAAATCTGCTGCAGTTTGCAGAAGGGTCGCACTTCTGTCACGTTGAAAGATTCTGTTCGGTCGTCACTGGTCCCGTTCTTGCAGGATCTTTTTCCGACTGCAGCGATGTCGGAGATTCGGTGTATCACCGGATTCCTGATATATCACGGTACACTCGTGAACTGGTCCCCACTTGGTCGCTACCTCTCTCCCATCGCTCGTGCGCCGCCTATAAGACCACGTTAATCATCATTATTTAAGGGGGGGAGGGGGTAGGACATCAAACGGACCGACTAGGAGCAGGAGAGACACCACAGGACATTTTAATTTCCACTGTCTATACTTTTACAAATAAATGGATAAAACTTTGTCAGCATCACCAGGAAGGATTCAGGATTCACACTGATTGCTGTGGAAGTTCGAAAACATAACACAATAAATTTTTTTACGTGTGAAATTTCATCATTTTTTCACTTATTAATGGCTGCATTTGTTGCTACAGGTACACTCTTCTTCATAAGTTAGAGACATTCTTCGATGAATTTTGCACTGCATACATACCATACTTAAAGGTGTATGAAACTTTAGAATTTACTTAATTTATGAAACAACGAATGATCTGTTGTATTTTAAACTTCATGTTTAGAAAAAACGCAAATTTTGTAGTTAATTACCTCAGTTTTTACCACAGTTTTTAATACATTTGGAAAATTCCAGAGTTTCATACAGGTTTAAGTATGGTTTGTTTGCTGTGCAAAATTAATCGAACCATCTCTCTTACTTACGAAGAAAAGTGTACCTATAGCAACAAATGCTGCCATTAGTAAGTGAAAAAAAATGATGAAATTTCACATGTAAAAAAAATTACTTCGTTATGTTTCCGAACTTCCACTGCTATGAGTGTGAATTCTGAATCCTCCCTGGTCATGCTGACAAAGTTTTATCAATTTATTTGTAAAAGTATAGACAGTGGAAATTCAAATGTGCTGTGGTGCCTCTCCTGCTCCAAGTCAGCCCGTTTGACGTCCTACCCCCCTTAAGGCTATGCCTTTCAGCGTTCAGTCTGGAGCAGAGTCCCCCTTACAAAATTCTTCCATGATCCACTACTCAGTGCTAACATTGGTGCCTCTTCTGATGTTAAACCTATTACTTCAAAATAATTCTTAGGTACCTTCTCCTGGGTCTGCCCCGACTCCTCCTACCCTCTACTGCTGAATCCATGAGTCTCTTGGGTAACCTTGCTTCTCCCATGCGTGTAACATGACCCCACCATCTAAGCCTGTTCGCCCTGACTGCTACATCTATAGAGTTCATTCCCAGTTTTTCTTTGATTTCCTCATTGTGGACACCCTCCTGCCATTGTTCCCATCTACTAGTACCTGCAATCATCCTAGCTACTTTCATATCCGTAACCTCAACCTTGTTGATAAGGTAACCTGAATCCACCCAGCTTTCGCTCCCATACAACAAAGTTGGTCGAAAGATTGAACGGTGCACAGATAACTTAGTCTCGGTACTGACTTCCTTCTTGCAGAAGAGAGTAGATCGTAGCTGAGCGCTCACTGCATTAGCTTTGCTACACCTCGCTTCTAGTTCTTTCACTACATTGCCATCCTGTCTGAATATGCATCCTAAGTACTTGAAACCGTCCACCTGTTCTAACTTTGTTCCTCCTATTTGGCACTCAATCCGTTTATATCTCTTTCCCACTGACATTACTTTCGTTTTGGAGATGCTAATCTTAATACCGTAGTCCATACATTTCTGATCTACCTCTGAAATATTACTTTGCAAACTTTCAATCGAATCTGCCATCACAACTGAGTCATTCAGCACGTCCAAACTCACTTAAATCTCGATAACCTTTAATTGTAGCAGCAGTAACGGATCTAACAATTGCGCCAGACACTGTTACACAGGCGTTGCCGCCCGCAGCGTCTTATTCCACCTTTGTGCAGATCTCCGTGTTCGAACTCGCACGCCTATACGAGTTTCTTTGGGGCTCGAGGGTAGAAAATGAGTATTAAGGTGGTTCGGCGAACCCTCTGCCAGCAGAGTTTAAATGTCAGCAGTGGAGTAGTCGTGCAGATGGAGACGTAGTGTTTCACAGCTGCAGAGGGGCTGGCGGAAATTGCGTTGATCTGGGGCGACGGATATCCAGTCTGAGGCTTGCAGAGCCTTCCTCCATGCCGCCTTTGCGACACTTGATTGCGGTCCCTCTCTCTCTCTCTCTCTCTCTCTCTCTCTCTCTGTGTGTGTGTGTGTGTGTGTGTGTGTGTGTGTGTGTGTGTGTGTGTGTGTGTGTGTGTGTGTCTGTGTGTGAGAGAGAGAGAGAGAGAGAGAGAGAGAGAGAACGAACATGACATGCGCCCATATTTCCCGGATGTGATTACAACAGGGATCAGCGTTCTCGCTCTTCCTGTCTGTTGCAAGCTTCGGTTTCGATTATAGCGAAGTGTTTCCGTTAGGCCGGTTTTACACTATCAAATTTCTTTGTCTAAGATTTGATCTAAGATGTGATCAAATACTCCGTCAAATCTATTTGACAAAGATCTTCGACGTAGCGCTAGAAGGGGTACTACACTGTCATCGTATTTTTCGTCAAAGTTCGAGATGGCTGACAACAACGACTTGTTATTAACCGCAGCAGTAGCGTGTACCACAATTGCACTGTGTGCACATGCGGAAGAGAAGCGGAGGAAAAAAAGGAAACACCTGGGTGGAGACGTGGGTTTTACGACGACACGATAAAATCATTCGACAAAACTTGTTACGTGAGCTTATCGTGGAGGACGTCAAGTCGTACATCAATTACTTAACAATGGATGATCATACATTTCTGTATGTGGTCAGTGATGTGTATCCTCATATCACAAAGCACAATACTCACTTAAGAACTGCTACATCTGCAGAAGACAGGCTCACTGTAACACTCCGATTCCTTGCTACAGGAGAGGGTTGGGTTAGGTTAGGTCAGGTCAGGTCTGCAATCTTCTTAATATATTTTTGTATTCAGGGTGCCTCACGTTGTAAAGCGCCTCATCAGCTTCATACATCTCTATTAATTTTGTAGTTGTCGGCACACACCAATTGTATTTACCGGCAATGTTTATAAAAACATTACAGACGACAGAGTGCTGCAAGGATGCTAGCGCTCCATGTGGTAACATGTCACACTGCAGTGAACAAAAGACAAGAGACTTCTTTGATCAAATCTGCAGCGAGACCCTAGATTTGATCAAATATTGGACGACATTTGACAAAGTTCCCTATTACACCATCAGATATCTTTGACAAAGATATTTGACAAAGAAATTTGATAGTGTAATACCGGCCTTAGCGATGGGACAAGCAGCTAGTGTTAACATATGAGTGTATTCCGGGGGGACGCGTAATGGGAAACGGGGTGATTTACCTGACGTCCGTAAGGGCACGATGATTGGCTGTCGGACCGAGAGTGGAAGCATTTCCCAAACGGCTAAGTTTGTAAACCGCTCGCGTGTCGCCGTGGTTCAAGTGTAGGCAGGTGTGGCGCACGGCCGACCGCAGTTGGCTGGGGTGCGAACGACTGCTGCGAATGTGTACACTAAATATCTTTGACAGATGTCATACCAACCAAACAAAAAAAAATTAAGGCTCGTTCACAACAAATGTTCCCTATCGACACATGAGTATCTTAACGCTCATTTCATACCGGTATACCTGGTATATTCGGAACTGCGCATACTTTCCCTGCTGCAAAATTGGTTGTATCCTGAACTTGACGAAGATTCTAATGATTTCATTTTTACGAGTGAGGTGCACCTTGAGGTGCGGCCATCCCACATCGCCGGATTTGATTAATCGGACGGGCGTGACCGACCAGTGTTCTTTCCCTAGCATGAGGACACACTTCCCAAGAATTTTGTACGCCGGTCGTAAATCTGCTCGCGCAGAGGCGGTTTCTTACTGAATGCACGTTGCACTTGAACAATGGGATAGTCTTCGCGTCAATTGCAGCACACAAAAAAAAAAAAAATGATTTCTCTGGGCTGCGTAGTCGCCATATTGCTGCAATCATTTGCGCAGCTGTGTCAAAACTTTGAACGTTTTCTCTATGAAGTGACATGCGCAATTGGTTTGTATCTTTTTCTGTCTGTATGAAACAAATACAGTCTGATCTTTCTTTCTGAGTCACGCGGTGTATAAATAACTTCAGGGAGAAATTTGAATGTGAGTGTATTATAATATTTTTCAATATCCCAGAGATGACGTCACAAAAATTGCTGAAACGTGTTTGGCAAAAGCAAGACAGACAGTGCCAGGCAAGATGCGGAATGTCTCTCCATGGTTTCGTCCCCGGCCGTTTGAACACTACGTCTGCACATCGCTATCCGTGACGTCAATAGTGATAGTGGTTCGGTTTCCTTCCTGATGCGAGCGAGCACTACGTTGCTTGCCGATGATTCGGGAGTTGCTGCCGGTGTCTGCAGCGAGGCCAGCGGTTGGCTAAACCAAACCACACGAAACCAATCCACTCCAGCAGTGCATTGCAGCAGCGGACGAGGAGGTAAGGGCACCCGAGGCTGTTTATCCTACACGGCGATTACAAACAATTGATAGTTCAATGTAACTGCGCTCTTCTCTCTTCTGAGCTATCCATAGAGTAAATATCTCTGGAGTGAGCATTCACATGCGCAGAACATATTTTGTGTTGTCAACATACATTGCCGGCGTGGTCACGTGATCTCGGGACGTCGTGTGTTTGTCCGTATAGCGCCCTGTATATTTAGAATGTCACTGCATCCCTAGTACAGACCGATTCTTTTCGTACGTGTCGTGGGTTATTTACATATGTTGCGCAGACATTTTAACAGTATCCATTTGATACCGGGAATGAACCAGCTACGTAACTTTTAAGGGCAAGTGATACTGCAGTCTGCTTCTTTGCGGTAGGTGTCACAGTTCAGATGCACTCGATTTTTGGTAGTTTTCGTTATGATACGGCACTTTATAGTATTACAGAGTCTGACGTACATTTTTGCAGTGATAGTCTTGCAAAACGACTTGACAGTACGCTAGTACTTTTGAAAGTGTTCGAAAAACACCGAATTTGCCACACATTAGCGGTTATATCCCTGCTAATTCGTCCTTTCTTTCTGCCATTTCTGCGTATTTACTTTCTCGTTTTTGCGACCTAAAGCACAATTTTTCTTACTGGTGACACTGAAGTATTTATTTAACGCATTTTACGTACTTTCTCCCAGTTTATTAAATAAATAGTAGACCGCGTAATCTATATACATGCTAGACAAGTCACTGATAAATGCATGGACGATAGTATTTGCTGAAACAACTAACCATTCCCTTTCCTGTTCCATTAGCAAATTTACGAGAGGAAGCGATTGGTTGCAAGCTTTTGTACGATCCGTAATATGTTATATAGTCATAAAATCGTAGAAAAATAGGTCTACAGAATCACGCCTTAATTATAATGCGTCTCGAAAATTTTAAACATATACAGTGTCTTAATAATATAACAATAATTAGAGCTACATGGTATGTACCCATGTAAAGTTACTATCCCTCCTTTCACATATTTTTCTTTGCATCCGTAGCAACAACAGTAATTCACCATCGCTATCACACTATCAACAAACGGTGAAACACAACAAAAACTCTTGATATTACAAACTTCAAACGCTGCAGAAGGCACACACGCACAGCGAAGTCCCGAAAACACGTGACAATCCTGGTTTAATGTTGACAACATGCGCAGAACGTAATGCTCACTCCAGAGATATTTACTCTATGACCACAGGCCCTGTAGACTACGCGCTGCATCAACGATCTTCTTCCACCGCCTTCTATCTCTTGCAGCCTCTGATCGTCCTGCGCTAAATAGAGCAATTCGGATTTTTTTTTCACATGGTAGCATAACTCGTACAGTTATTCGCGGTGAGTAAAAAAGGACTTTACAATTTCGGAATGACACAGAAATTTATTGGGATAGCTCACAGAATCGACAGACGAGTCATTTTGTAGAAAACAACATAAAGTTCGCTTCACGTAGTGCATCAGTACCCCATTCCGCCGCTAGGAGCGCCACCGTGGTGCCCACAGGTGGACCAAAGTTATTTTTTTATAACAGTTATTTTTAACATTACAAATAATGGTGGGCCTAACAGTTATTTTGGAGTAACAGTTATCACAGTTACAGCCACTTTTATATAACCGCTATTTTTAACGGTTATAAATAACGGTCAGTTATTTTTCACTACTGAATACTCCAGATAGGGTTACCGATAAATAACGAAGTTGGTTGAATTCATTAGTTTACTTACCAGTATAATTATAATTGCGAGTAGTGCAAAGCGGCAGGAATGTCGTATGAATCGTGCCGTAACCTTAAATAATTAACTGTCCGGTTCATTTCGGTTGATCTTTGGACGGTTGTTGGTGTTTCATATTATTTATATGAAGGTTATCCTCGCAGCTGCAACAGAAAGTACGCCGAACTTTGCCACTGCACTGTACCAGTGTAATGTTAAAAACTTGTTTTTTTTTTTTTTCAAAGTATGAACTAATACGTAAACTGAATACTGTAAGTAAAATTCGAAGCTTAATTTCCTGTGCTGTTCACTTAACAGAATCTACAATCTACAAATCTACATCTATACTCCGCGAGCCACCTTACGGTGTGTGGCGGAGGGTACTTATTGTACCACTATCTGATCCCCCCTTCCTTGTTCCATTCACGAATTGTGCGTGGGAAGAACGACTGCTTGTAAGTCTCCGTATTTGCTCTAATTTCTCGGATCTTTTCGTTGTGATCATTACGCGAGATATATGTGGGCGGTAGTAATATGTTGCCCATCTCTTCCCGGAATGTGCTTTCTCGTAATTTCGATAATAAACCTCTCCGTATTGCGTAACGCCTTTCTTGAAGTGTCCGCCACTGGAGCTTGTTCAGCATCTCCGTAACGCTCTCGCGCTGACTAAATGTCCCCATGACGAATCGCGCTGCTTTTCGCTGGATCATGTCTATCTCTTCTATTAATCCAACCTGGTAAGGGTCCCATACTGATGAGCAATACTCAAGAATCGGACGAACAAGCGTTTTGTAAGCTACTTGTTTCGTCGATGAGTCACATTTTCTTAGAATTCTTCCTATGAATCTCAACCTGGCGCCTGCTTTTCCCACTATTTGTTTTATGTGATCATTCCACTTCAGATCGCTCCGGATAGTAACTCCTAAGTATTTTACGGTCGTTACCGCTTCCAATGATTTACCACCTATGGCATAATCGTACTGGAATGGATTTCTGCCCCTATGTATGCGCATTATATTACATTTATCTACGTTTAGGGAAAGCTGCCAGCTGTCGCACCATGCATTAATCCTCTGCAGTGTACGGACATGTAATACAACACAAAAATGTTCGTAACGTGATACGTTCACTATTGTACGAGAGTCACTTACGTTCACTATTGTACGAGAGTCACTTCAGGAAAGTGAGAGTACTGTAATCCAAGTTGTATGTGAGATTTGAAGAACAACTCGATTTCTTCAGCTACCGTGAGGGTCCTAATTTTTTGGTGGGAGAATGACTGAATTACATTTCTCCAAACCTTCAGCTTGTTGTGTTTCTCTTACGTTTGGCGTTATTGAACGCAGAATTCCAGTGGATGATTGGTTGTGTTGATCACGTAAGGGTGACAGATTTAAACGCGTCAGACGTCATAACAATACCTTTTATACTCTATTGATATAATTCTTCTTAAGATATCCAGATTGTGGGAGTCTGAATTAATAATATTGGTATTGGGAATACTGATTTGCATTAAGGTTTCTTAAATTGCTCAATAACAAAATTTCCTGTCCTGAGGAATACTTTACCTGTCGATTCCATGTTTCGCTTTTTTTCACCTTCTGTCACACTCATGAGGCAATAGTAAACACTTTTATCTGTTTTTTTACAGTTTAGCATCATGACATTTAACTGTCTGAATATGTAAAAGATTAACTCACGAACGAGACAGGTGAGCATTCAAAATGAAGTTTTGCATATAATCGAACCTCAACATAGCAGTGAGTGCACCTGACAAAGTTTTTTAGTTTTTGTGTGTCCATCCTTCCGTCAGGAGGCCTTGGGGACGACGGCCGTTCACTATTGTGAGAAAATGAAACGCTTACAGCCGTCCTTACGATTTTATTTATTTTGTAGCCACCACTTTGGATGGTTGGAGAGCGGACTCCAAAGTTTTCAAACAGTCTATCACTGTTGGCCACTGATGCGGTACACACATCGTCAGCATCACACACTGAAGATGGCGCATCGAAGCGCCGAAACTGGTGGCTTCAAAATAAATAAAATCTTAAGGACGGCTGTAAGCGTTTCATTTTCTCACAAAAGTTTTTTAGTGTTGTTTAACATAATAGAAAATGCTGACGTGAGCTCTTTGAAAGCAAAAAGCATATAATATTGTATACTTTTATTTAGATACTACTGACAAACTATCTGGCCTGACCATTGTTTTAAGCATACCGTACCCGATGATGATGATGATGATGATGATGATGATGATGATGTGGATGTGGATGTGGTCTTCAGCCCTGAGACTGGTTTGATGCAGCTCTCCATGCTACTCTATCCTGTGCAAGCTTCTCCATCTCCCAGTACCTACTGCAACCTACATCCTTCTGAATCTGCTTAGTGTATTCATCTCTTGGTCTCCCTCTACGATTTTTACCCCCCACGCTGCCCTCCAATACTAAATTGGTGATCTCTTGATGCCTGAGAACATGTCCTACTAACCGATCCCTTGTTCTAATCAAGTTGTGCCACAAACTCCTCCCCAATCCTATTCAATACCTCCTCATTACTTATGTGATCTACCCATATAATCTTCAGCATTCTTCTGTAGCACCACATTTCGAAATCTTCTATTCTCTTCTTGTCCAAACTATTTATCGTCCATGTTTCACTTCCATGCGTGGCTACACTCCACACAAATACTTTCAGAAACGACTTCCTGACACTTAAATCTATATTCGATGTTAACAAATTTCTGTTCTTCAGAAACGCTTACCTTGCCATCGCCAGTCTAAATTTCATATCCTGTCTACTTCAACCATCATCAATTATTTTGCTCCCCAAATAGCAAAACTCATCTCCTACTTTGTCTCATTCCTACATTCCATTATCCTCGTTCTGCTTTTGTCGATGTTCACCTTATAGCCTCCTTTCAGGTCACTGTCCATTCCGTTCAACTGCTCTTGCAGGTCCTTTGCTGTCTCTGACAGAATTACAATGTCATCGGTAAATCTCAAAGTTTTTCTTTGTTCTCCGTAGACTTTTCTTTTGTTTCCTTCACTGCTTGCTCAATATACAGATTGAATAACACCGGGGAGAGGCTACAACCCTGTCCCCCTCCCCTCAACCAGTGCCTCCCTTTCATGCCCCTCGACTTTTACGACTGCTCTCTGGTTTCTGTACTGCGGAATTCAAACTGATCTTCCCCATGGCCGTCTTCGAGTTTTTCCATTCGTCTGTAAAGAATACGCGTTAGTATTTTAGAGCTGTGACTTATTTAACTGATACTTTGGTAATTTTCACACCTGTGGCTTACAAAACACTCGTTCGACCTATACTTGAGTATTGCTCATCAGTGTGGGATCCGTACCAGGTCGGGTTGACGGAGGAGATAGAGAAGATCCAAAGAAGAGCGGCGCGTTTCGTCACAGGGTTAATTGGGCACCGTGATAGCGTTACGGAGACGTCTAGCAAACTCAAGTGGCAGACTCTGCAAGAGAGGCGCTCTGCATCGCAGTGTAGCTTGCGGTCCAGGTTTCGAGAGGGTGCGTTTCTGGATGAGGTATCGAATATATTGCTTCCCCCTACTTATACCTCCCGAGGAGATCACGAATGTAAAATTAGAGAGATTAGAGCACGCACGGAGGCTTTCAGACAGTCGTTCTTCGCGCGAACCATACGCGACTGGAACAGGAAAGGGAGGTAATGACAGTGGCACGTAAAGTGCCCTCAGCCACACACCGTTGGGTGGCTTGCGGAGTGTAGATGTAGATGTCAACGCTTCCTTTCTTTGAGAATGCAATTACTATATTCTTCTTCGAGTCTGAGGGTATTTCGCCTGTCTCTTACATCGTGCTCACCAAATGGAAGAGTGTTGTGAGTGCTGGCTCTCCCAAGGCTGTCAGTACTTCTAATGCAAAGTTGTCTACTCGCGCGCCTTGTTTCGACTTAAGTCTTTCATACTCTTATTCCACTCTTGAACGGTGAGTAGAAAGAACGAACACCTACATATTTCCGTGCGAGCTCAGATTTTCCTTACTTTATTATGACAGGTCGGCGTCAACTTTTTCGCTTTCGGAGGAGATATTTGGTTATTGGAATTTCGTGAGGAGATATCGCCGCAACGAAAAATGCCTTTGTTTTAATTGTGCACACCCCAAGTCCTGTGTCATTTCAGTGACACACTGTCCCATATCTCGCGATAATACCATACTTACTGCCCTCCTTTCAACTTCCTCGATGTACTCCGTCAGTTCTATCTGGTAAGGATCCCACACCGCGCAGCAGTATTCTAAAAGAGGACGCAAAAGCGTAGTGTGGGCAGTCTCCTTAGTAGGTCTGTTACATTTTCTAAGTGTCCTGCAAATAAAACGCAGTCTTTGGTTAGCCTTCACCACAACATTTTCTATTATTTCTTCCAATCTAAGTTGTTCGTAATTGTAATTGCTAGGTATTAAGTTGAATTTTTGGTCCTCAGATTGATTGATTTTTCATGTAAGTCAAGTTCAACGGATTTGTTTTACCACTGAAACTTTTTTCCGTCTCGTTTTCATTTCACTCCCCAGTATATATCCCGAAACGTGTAGTAAATACACTACTGGCCATTAAAATTGCTACACGACGAAGATGACGTGCTACAGACGCGAGATTTAACCGACAGGAAGAAGATTCTGTGATATGCAAATCAGTAGCTTTTCAGAGCATTCACACAAGGTTGGCGCCGGTGGCGACACCTACAACATGCTGACATGAGAAAATTTTCCAACCGATTTCTCATACACAAGCAGCAGTTGACCGGCAGTGCCTCGTGAAACGTTGTTGTGATGCCTCGTGTAAGGAGGAGAAATGCGTACCATCACGTTTCCGACTTTGAGAAAGGTCCTATTGTAGCCTATCGCGGTTGCGGTTTATCGTATCGCGGCATTACTGCTCGCGTCGGTCGAGATCCGATGGCTGCTAGCAGAATATGGAATCGGTGGGTTCAGGAGGGTAATACGGAACGCCGTGCTGGATCCCAACGGCCTCGTATCACTAGCAGTCGAGATGACAGGCGTCTTATCCGCACGGCTGTAAAGGATCGTGCAGCCACGTCTCGATCCGTGAGTTAACAGATGGTGACGTTTGCAAGACGACAACCATCTGCACGAACAGTTCGACGACGTTTGCAGCAGCATGGAGTATCAGGTCGGAGACCGTGGGTGCGGTTACCCTTGACGCTGCAGTGGAAACAGGATCGCCTGCGATGGTGTACTCGACGAGGAACCTGGGTGCACGAATGGCAAAACGTCATTTTTCGGATGAATCCCGTTTCTGTTTACAGCATCACGATGGTCGCATTCGCGTTTGGCGACATCGCGGTGAACGCACATTGGAAGCGTGTATTCGTCATCGCCATACTGTCGTATCACCCGGCGTGATGGTATGGGGTGCCATTGGTTACACGTCTCGGTCACCTCTTGTTCGCATTGACGGCACTTTGAACAGTGGACGTTACATTTCAGACCCGTGGCTCTACCCTTCATTCGATCTCTGCGAAACCCTACATTTCAGCAGGATACTGCACGACCGCATGTTGCAGGTCTTGTACGGGCCTTTCTGGATACAGAAAATGTTGGACTGCTGCCCTGGCCAGCACATTCTCCAGATCTCTCACCAACTGAAAACGTCTGCTTAATGGTGGCCGAGCAACTGGCTCGTCACAATACGCCAGTCAGTACTCTCGATGAACTGTGGTATCGTGTTGAAGCTGCACGGGCAGCTGTACCTGTACACGCCATCCGAACTCTGTTTGACTCAATGCCCAGGCGTATCGAGGCCGTTATTACGACCAGAGATGGCTGTTCTGCGTACCGATTTCTCAGGATATATGCACCCAAATTGTGTGAAAGTGTAATCACATGTAAGTTCTAGTATAATATATTTGTCCAATGAATACCCGTTTATCATCTGCATTTCTTCTTGGGGTAGCAATTTTAATGGCTAGTAATGTAATACGAGGGTGAGTCAAATGAAAACCTTAAATATTTTTTTAATTATTACTGTGCAGAAGTGGTATAGAGCTGTATCACTTTTCAAAATAATCTCCCCCACGGTCAACGCAAGTCCTCCAGCGCTTACAAAGTGCATAAATTCCTTTCGAAAAAAATTCTTTTCGTAGTCGCTACAACCACTCATGCACCGCGTGGCGTATCTCTTCATCGGAACGGAACTTCTTTCCTCCCACTGCGTCTCTGAGTGGTCCAGACATATGGGAATAACTTGGGGGCAAGGTCTGGTGAGTATGGTGGATGAGGAAGACACTCAAAATACAGGTATGTGATTGTTGTAACTGTTGTACGGGCAGTGTGGGTCCTTGCATTGTCATGTTGCAAAAAGACACCTGCTGACAGCAGTCCACGTCGCTTTGATTTGATTGCAGGACGCAGATGATTTTTTTTAGGAGATCTGTGTACGATGCACTGGTGACAGTGGTCCCTCTAGGCATGTGATGCTCCAAAATAACGCCTTTCTCGTCCCAAAACGGAGTCCGCATAACCTTCCCTGCTGATGGTTCTGTTCGAAACTTCTTTACGGTTGGTGGAAGTGAACCCAGGTTTCGTCCCCAGTAACGATTCTTGCAAGGAAGCCATCACCTTGTCGTTCAAAGCGCCGAAGAAGTTCTTCACAAGCATCGACACGTCGTTCTCTCATTTCAGGAGTCAGCTGCCGTGGCACCCATCTTGCAGACACTGCGAAACAGGAGCACATGGTGCACAATGTGGTGTGCTGACCCGTGACTAATCTGTAAACATTCTGCAGTGTTATTCAGTGTAACTCGGCGGTTTTCCTTCACTATGGCCTCAACTGCTGCAATGTTGTGCCACAAACTCCTCTTCTCCCCAATCCTATTCAATACCTCCTCATTAGTTATGTGATCTACCCATCTAATCTTCAGCATTCTTCTGTAGCACCACCTTTCGAAAGCTTCTATTATCTTCTTGTCCAAACTATTTATCGTCCACGTTTGAGTTCCATACATGGCTACACTCCATACAAATACTTTCAGAAATGACTTCCTGACACTTAAATCTATACTCGATGTTAACAAATTTCTCTTCTTCAGAAACGCTTTCCTTGCCATTGCCAGTCTACATTTTATATCCTCTCTACTTCGACCATCATCAGTTATTTTGCTCCCCACACAGCAAAACTCCTTTACTACCTTAAGTGTCTCATTTCGTAATCTAATTCCCTCAGCGTCACCCGACTTAATTCGACTACATTCCATTATCCTCGTTTTGCTTTTGTTGATGTTCACCTTATATCCTCCTTTCAAGACACTATCCATTCTGTTCAACTGCTCTTCCAAGTCCTTTGCAGTCTCTGACAGAATTACCGAGCGAGGTTGCGCAGTGGTTAGCACACTGGACTCGCATTCGGGAGGACGACGGTTCAATCCCGTCTCCGGCCATCCTGATTTAGGTTTTCCGTGATTTTCCTAAATCGCTTCAGGCAAATGCCGGGATGGTTCCTTTGAAAGGGCACGGCCGATTTCCTTCCCCATCCTTCCCTCACCCGAGCTTGCGCTCCGTCTCTAATGACCTCGTTGTCGACGGGACGTTAAACACTAATATCCTCCTCCTCTGACAGAATTACAATGTCATCGGCGAACCTCAAAGTTTTTGTTTCTTCTCCAGGGATTTTAATACCTACTCCGAACTTTTGTTTTGTTTCCTTCACCGCTTGCTCAATATACAGACTGTATAGCATCGGGGAGAGGCTACAACCCTGTCTCACTCTCTTCCCAACCACTGCTTCCCTTTCATGTCCTCGACTTACAGGGTAACGGCGCGAAATTTGGATTTCTTATTAGAAAATTTAAGGTTTTCATTTGACTCACCCTCGTAGAAATGGGTTGTAAAAAGAGAAAGAAATCGCGACTAGAAGGAGCAAATGTTACTGTACAGGAAACCAAATCATTTAATTCTGCGCTAAGATACGTCGTGTTTCACCCAACATTACGTACTACCCTTTAATTGCAGTCTGCATTGTTTGTGCAGGGTGTGCCGCGAGGAGTGTCCAGTGTTCAGGGATGTTACAGGCGCGATTATTCCAAACAAAAAGTATGTTAAACATGGGCTCTGAAACAAGAGTACAGGGTGTTTCAAAAAGAACATACGTATTAAGAGCGCATATGTTTGTTAAATTTGAAGACATAGGAATATGAAACTTTACACACACATTTACGACCCTCTCAAGTTGAGATTACAAATGTTCGTCCTCCGTCAGCGACACGAACAGTATCACATCGATACTCGAATACCTCCTATATTCGGGCAAGCATGTCCTTCGTCACTGACGTTACGGCAGTACGGTTCCGGTTCTTCAGCTCTTCTAGGTTTTGTGAGAGTGTTGGTACACCAACGTTGTCTTTAACGAAACCCCCACAGGGAGAAGTCAGGGGATGTCAAATCCAGTGACCGTGGAGCCCACCTGAGACGTGCTAAATCGCCGGCTCCTTGGCGAACAATCCAACGGTTCGGTTCAGTTCCAGTCACGCACTTGGCGACTCCAGTGATTGGGTGCCCCGTCTTGTTGAAAAAAGAACTTGTTTCTAGAATGAGATTTTCACTGTGCAGCGGAGTGTGCCCTGATACGAAACTTGCTGGCAGATTAAAACTGTGTGCCGGACCGAGACTCGAACTCGGTACCTTTGCCTTTCGCGGGCAGGTGCTCTACCAACTGAGTCTCGGTCCGGCACACAGTTTTAATCTTCCAGGAAGTTTCAAAAAGAACTTGTCCTCGTGCAGCCTCGCAAACGACGACTTTTGTAACATGGCGAGATACTGCTGATCGTTAACCGTGTTTCTATCAGAGAAGAATACGATCGAGATGTCGCACAAAACACATGGAAAAATGGTTCAAAACTACATCTAGATCTGCATGGCTCTAAGCACTACGGGACTTAACGTTTGAGGTTATCAGTGTCCTAGACTTAGAAATACTTAAACCTAACTAACCTAAGAACATCACACACATCCGTGCCCGAGACAGGATTCGAACCTGCGACTGTAGCAGCAGCGCGGATGCAGACTGAAGCGTGTAGACACGCTCGGTCACAGCGGCCGGCAGAACACATTGACTGTGGGCGAATCTCGTACATGTTCAGTGGCTGCTGTAGGCCCCGAATTCGAACATTGTGTTTGTTTACCTGACTGCTAACATAGTCACTTCGCCACTGAACACAATGTCAATAGCATCAAGAAGCTAATTACTAAATGCCACACGTTTGCGTTTGTCATCAGGACGGAGAGCTTGTAACAGCTGTAACTTTTACAGCTCCATCAGCAACCGACGTCCCAAAATACGCCGGTTGTTGTTGTAGGTAGTTTTTAACTCGCGACTGGCAAGACAAGTTGATTTTGAAAGCAGTTTGAATTCGTGCGAAATTTTCTTCGGGAAGACGAGGGCGGCCAGAACTCTTTACGTACACATGCCGTGTCTAGAAACTGTCGATACCATCTGCGAATGTTCCACACAACCGGAGGATCAATTTGGTAGCTCAACCTGAAACGTCTTTGCACTGTAATCACTGAATTGCACTTCGCAAACTCGGGAACACAAACTGCGTAGTAGCCATTTTAAACATATTACGGTTACCAAGCAAAACAGAAGACAACTGACATCTACCGGCTACTGGTATCAACTAAACTATGTATTCGTTTCTCCAGTAGCGGAGCCGTGACGCAGCGATCGGTAGTTTGGACAAATTACGGGATGTACATAAAGTCCTACAACACTTTCAATTATTTATTGCACAAGAACTATACACTGTACAGATGTCATACATATCGCATTTTGAAGAGAAACTTTGAGAGTTTCCAAACGTTCGATATGTGAACCAGGAGTGACCCGGCAGGCGTCAATAATACGGTAATCGAATTCTTGCCGTTCCCTTTCCAGCATGGTATCGTAGCCCGTGGTTGTCGCTTCCCGTATTCTCTCCCGGAGCTCTCTCACACATCACGTGGTAGAGGAGGTACACACGCCACATCTTTAATGTGTCCCCACAGAAAAAGTGTCACACGGATCTGGTGATGGGGGGACGCCATTTCGTGAGTCGGCTGTCCCCTCGTGTGGCACGGCCTACGCGTCGATGCGGCAGCTCCGTGTTCGGGTACCCACCAAGTGCAATCCGGATGGTTTCGTAGACGGCCGCGCTGGCCGAGCGGTTCTAGGCGCCTCAGTCCACAACCATGCGACTGCTACAGTCGCAGGTTCGAATCCTGCCCCGGCCACGGGTGTGTGTGGTGTCCTTAGGTTAGTTAGGTGTAAGTAGTTCTAAGTTCTAGGGGACTGATGACCTCAGATGTTAAGTCCCATTGTGTTCTCAGCCACAGACAGCTTCTGCCGCAGGATACAGCTTGATAATAAATTCAACTGGGAGGAGCGCACCACAGAACTGCTGAAGCGTCTTAACAAATCTCTGTTTGCGATGCGAATTTTGTCAGACATAGGGGATATAAAAATGAAAAAGCAGGCATACTATGCTTACTTTCATTCCATAATGTCATATGGGATTATTTTTTGGGGTAATTCATCAAGCCAAGCTAAAGTTTTCCGGGCACAAAAACGTGCAGTAAGAGTTATATGTGGTGTGAACTCAAGAACATCCTGCAGAAGCCTGTTTATGGAACTAGGGATACTAACTACTGCTTCCCAATATATTTATTCCTTAATGAAATTTGTCATTAAAAATATATCACTTTTTCAAACCAACAGCTCAATACATGGAATCAATACTAGAAATAAGAATAATCTTCACAAGGATTTAAAGTCACTTAGTCTTGTACAAAAAGGTGTGCATTATTCAGGAACACACATTTTCAGTAACTTGCCAGCAGCCATAAAAAGCTTAACAACCAATGAAATTCAGTTTAAGAGAAGCCTAAAGGATTTATTGGTGGCCAACTCCTTCTACTCCATTGATGAATTTCTTAGTAAAACCAACTGATTTGTATATAAGTACAACATAACTTCTGGACAATTTCAGTGCAGTAATGTGTTCACTGAAAATTTGTGTGTGTGTGTGGTGTGTGTGTGTGTGTGTGTGTGTGTGTGTGTGTGTGTGTAAGTATAATCTAACTTCTGCACCATTTCAGTGCAGTAGTGTGTTCATTGTAAATAAGTATTACAGTAGTTGTATTACATGTTTATTACCTTATAAATAAATAAAAAACTTTTTTATTTTAAATTCAGTGCATTAGTATTTGTAAAATGACTCTTTAGTGTTCATTAAAAAATGACAATCAATCCACTTGGGACCTGTGGAATGGTACATTAGCTTATTTGTTTTAGTTGTAAATATTTGTCATGTATTGTTGTTTTTCTGACATGTTCCACATCCTGGAGGACCTCCTCATTACGGATCAATTGGAATGAAAGTAAATCTAATCTAATCTTTCCACACTATCATGGGAGCCATTCCGAGTTCACGGGATGCGCGCTTCTCTTTGCCGGGCGCAAGCAACCCGAATTTGTTGTGCCAGTGGTAAATGGCCTTGCTTGTTGTTGGCTTCTTACCGTACTCGGTTCTAAACATCCGTCCAACAGCTGTAGCTGTACGCCTGTTCTTGTCGAACTCCTTCAACACACAGAAAGCTCGCTCCGCACCGGAAGTCGCCATGTTTGCGACTAGCGCTGACTATCGGCAGATTACCGAACTACGCTGTGGCGGTGTACATGGAGGAAAAAAACTTTCAGGGTTTCTCTTCAAACTGGCATCTGTATGATATCTGTACAATGTATGCTTCTTGTGCAATAAATAATAGAAAGTGTTGCCGGACTTTATATACGCGCTGTACAGTAATACTTCGTAATACGTATATTTTTTTGAAACACACTGTATACATCTTCAGAGCTGTGAGATCGTCATCTTCGATTCTGTGACACGAACCCGTTTTACTGGTGGTCTGTGGTTCAAATGGCTCGAAGCACAATGGGACTTAACATCTGTGGTCATCAGTCCCCTAGAACTTAGAACTACTTTAACCTAAATAGCCTAAGGACACCACACACATCCCTGCCCGAGGCAGGATTCGAACCTGCGACCGTAGCAGTCGCTTGCTACAAAAAGTGCACTCTTATGGTCTATCCAGTGACATATGCGGTTGGACAGAAAGTTTTCCGACAGACAGGTAGCAGTAAGTCGTCCTGAACGGGGTAACTTCAATAGGTGTGCCCCAAGGCAGCGTAATAGGTCCTCTGCTTTTTAGGATTTACACAAACGGTCTGGTAGATGGTATTCTCAGCAGCCTGAGACTGTTTGCCGATGACGCTGCAGTCTGCAGGAAGGTAGTGTCACACGAAAGTTGTGAACAAATCTGTGAGGAATTGCAGAAAATAAATGCGTGGTGTAATGACTGGCAGTTCTCTCTCAATATTAGTAAGTGTAACCTACTGCGTATAAGAAGGCGAAAATCCCCATTAATGTACGAGTAAAAAATAAATGATCAGTCTTTGAAAGCGTAACATCAGTCAACTATCTGGGTGTGACTGTTCGAAATGATCTCAAATGGAACGATCGGATTACACAAGTAACGGGTAAGGCGAACTCTAGATTGCGGTGTATTGCTAGAATCCTGAAGCGATACGGTCCTTCGACAAAGGAAATTGCTTACAATACGTTAGTTCGTCCAGTCTTAGAGTATTGTTCGTCTCTATGGGAACCTTAACAGTTGGGTCTGATTAAAGAGATTGAGAAGGTCCAAAGAAGAACTGCAAGATTCGTGACTGGTACATTTGAAAGAGAAGCAGTGGTTGGGAAGGGAGTGAGACAGGGTTGTAGCCTCTCCCCGATGCTATTCAATCTGTATATTGAGCAAGCAGTAAAGGAAACAAAAGAAAAATTCGGAGTAGGTATTAAAATCCATGGAGAAGAAATAAAAACGTTGAGGTTCGCCGATGACATTGTAATTCTGTCAGAGACAGCAAAGGACTTGGAAGAGCAGTTGAACGGAATGGACAGTGTCTTGAAGGGAGGATATAAGATGAACATCAACAAAAGCAAAACGAGGATAATGGAATGTAGTCGAATTAAGTCGGGTGATGCTGAGGGTATTAGATTAGGAAATGAGACACTTAAAGTAGTAAAGGAGTTTTGCTATTTGGGGAGCAAAATAACTGATGATTGTCGAAGTAGAGAGGATATAAAATGTAGACTGGCAATGGCAACGAAAGCGTTTCTGAAGAAGAGAAATTTGTGAACATCGAGTATAGATTTAAGTGTCAGGAAGCCATTTCTGAAAGTATTTGTATGGAGTGTAGCCATGTATGGAAGTGAAACATAGACGGTAAATAGTTTGGACAAGAAGAGAATAGAAGCTTTCGAAATGTGGTGCTACAGAAGAATGCTTAAGATCAGATGGGTAGATCACTAATGAGGAAGTATTGAATAGGATTGGGGAGAAGAGAAGTTTGTGGCACAACTTGACCAGAAGAAGGGATCGGTTGGTAGGACATGTTCGGAGGCATCAATGGATCACCAATTTAGCATTGGAGGGCAGCGTGGAGGGTAAAAATCGTAGAGGGAGACCAAGAGATGAATACACTAAGCAGATTCAGAAGGATGTAGGCTGCAGTAGTTACTGGGAGATGAAGCAGCTTGCACAGGATAGAGTAGCATGGAGAGCTGCATCAGGCCAGTCTCGGGACTGAGGACCACAACAACAACAACAACATACATTTAGCCATCGCGAGAGCGTTACAAATCTGATAGAAAGTTTGAATTGGGACACACTTGCAGATGGACAACGGGTAAACGGAAGGGGCTGATCACTAAATTCCAAAATCCGATCTTCACCGAGGATGTAGAGCATATTACCACCAACTTGCAAATCGCGCAATGATCACCGTTCAAAGATAAGGGGAATTAAGAGCTCGTACTGAGGCGTTCAGACAGTCGTTTTTCCCTCGTGTGATCCGCAAGTGGAACACAGGGGGGGGGGGGGAGTAGGACTTTGGCGCGAATTGTGCCCTCCGCCACACCCCGCTTGGTGGCTAGCGGAGTATACAGGGTGTTACAAAAAGGTACGGCCAAACTTTCAGGAAACATTCCTCACACACAAAGAAAAGATGTTATGTGGACATGTGTCCGGAAAGGCTTAATTTCCATGTTAGAGCTCATTTTAGTTTCGTCAGTATGTACTGCACTTCCTCGATTCACCGCCAGTTGGCCCAATTGAAGGAAGGTAATGTTGACTTCGGTGCTTGTGTTGACATGCGACTCATTGCTCTACAGTACTAGCATCAAGTACATCAGTACGTAGCATCAACAGGATAGTGTTCATCACGAACGTGGTTTTGCAGTCAGTGCAATGTTTACAAATGCGGGGTTGGCAGATGCCCATTTGATGTACGGATTAGCACAGGGCAATAGCCGTGGCGCGGTACGTTTGTATCGAGACAGATTTCCAGAACGAAGGTGTCCCGACAGGAAGACGTTCGAAGCAATCGATCGGCGTCTTAGGGAGCACGGAACATTCCAGCCTACGACTCGCGACTGGGGAAGACCTAGAACGACGAGGACACCTGCAACGGACGAGGCAATTCTTCGTGCAGTTGACTATAACCCTAATGTCAGCGTCAGAGAAGTTGCTGCTGTGCAAGGTAACGTTGACCACGTCACGGTACGGAGAGTGCTACGGGAGAACCAGTTGTTTCCGTACCGTGTACAGCGTGTGCAGGCACTATCAGCAGCTGATGGGCCTCCACGGGTACACTTCTGCGAATCGTTCATCCAACAATGTGTCAATCCTCATTTCAGTGGAAATGTTCTCTTTACGGATGAGTCTTCATGCCGACGTGATCAAATCGTAAATTTTCACAATCGACATGTGTGGGCTGACGAGAATCCGCACGCAATTGTGCAATCACGTCATTGACACAGATTTTCTGTGAACGTTTGGGCAGGCATTGTCGGTGATGTCTCGATTGGGCCCCACGTTCTTCCACTTACGCTCAATGGAGCAGTTATGATTTCGTACGGGATACTCTACCTGTGCTGCTAGAACCTGTGCCTTTACAAGTACGACACAACATGTGGTTCGTGCACGATGGAGATCCTGCACATTTCAGTCCAAGTGTTCGTACGCTTCTCGACAACAGATTCGGTGACCGACGGACTGGTAGAGGCGGACCAATTCCGTGGCCTCCACGCTCTCCTGACCTCAACCCTCTCGACTTTCATTTATGGGGGCATTTGAAAGCTCTTGTATACGCAACCCCGGTACCAAATGTAGAGACTCTTCGTGCTCGTATTGTGGACGGCTGTGATACAGTACGCCATTCTCCAGGGCTGCATCAGCGCATCAGGGATTCCGTGGGACTGAGGGTGGATGCACGTATCCTCGCTAACGAACATTTCCTGTAACAAAGTGTTTGAAGTCACGCTGGTACGTTCTGTTGCTGTGTGTTTCCATTCCACGATTAATGTGGTTTGAAGAGAAGTAATCAAATGAGCTCTAACATGGAAAGTAAGCGTTTCCGGACACATGTCCACATAACATACACTCCTGGAAATTGAAATAAGAACACCGTGAATTCATTGTCCCAGGAAGGGGAAACTTTATTGACACATTCCTGGGGTCAGATACATCACATGATCACACTGACAGAACCACAGGCACATAGACACAGGCAACAGAGCATGCACAATGTCGGCACTAGTACAGTGTATATCTACCTTTCGAAGCAATGCAGGCTGCTATTCTGCCTTGGAGACGATCGTAGAGATGCTGGATGTAGTCCTGTGGAACGGCTTGCCATGCCATTTCCACCTGGCGCCTCAGTTGGACCAGCGTTCGTGCTGGACGTGCAGACCGCGTGAGACGACGCTTCATCCAGTCCCAAACATGCTCAATGGGAGACAGATCCGGAGATCTTGCTGGCCAGGGTAGTTGACTTACACCTTCTAGAGCACGTTGGGTGGCACGGGATACATGCGGACGTGCATTGTCCTGTTGGAACAGCAAGTTCCCTTACCGGTCTAGGAATGGTAGAACGATGGGTTCGATGACGGTTTGGATGTACCGTGCACTATTCAGTGTCCCCTCGACGATCACCAGTGGTGTACGGCCAGTGTAGGAGATCGCTCCCCACACCGTGATGCCGGGTGTTGGCCCTGTGTGCCTAGGTCGTATGCAGTCCTGATTGTGGCGCTCACCTGCACGGCGCCAAACACGCATACGACCATCATTGGCACCGAGGCAGAAGCGACTCTCATCGCTGAAGACGACACGTCTCCATTCGTCGCTCCATTCACGCCTGTCGCGACACCACTGGAGGCGGGCTGCACGATGTTGGGGCGTGAGCGGAAGACGGCCTAACGGTGTGCGGGACCGTAGCCCAGCTTCATGGAGACGGTTGCGAATGGTCCTCGCCGATACCCCAGGAGCAACAGTGTCCCTAATTTGCTGGGAAGTGGCGGTGCGGTCCCCTACGGCACTGCGTAGGATCCTACGGTCTCGGCGTGCATCCGTGCGTCGCTGCGGTCCGGTCCCAGGTCGACGGGCACGTGCACCTTCCGCCGACCACTGGCGACAACATCGATGTACTGTGGAGACCTCACGCCCCACGTGTTGAGCAATTCGGCGGTACGTCCACCCGGCCTCCCGCATGCCCACTATACGCCCTCGCTCAAAGTCCGTCAACTGCACATACGGTTCACGTCCACGCTGTCGCGGCATGCTACCAGTGTTAAAGACTGCGATGGAGCTCCGTATGCCACGGCAAACTGGCTGACACTGACGGCGGCGGTGCACAAATGCTGCGCAGCTAGCGCCATTCGACGGCCAACACCGCGGTTCCTGGTGTGTCCGCTGTGCCGTGCGTGTGATCATTGCTTGTACAGCCCTCTCGCAGTGTCCGGAGCAAGTACGGTGGGTCTGACACACCGGTGTCAATGTGTTCTTTTTTCCATTTCCAGGAGTGTATTTTCTATCTTTGCGTGCGAGGAATGTGTCGTGAAAGTTTGGCCGCACCTTTTTGTAACACCCTGTATATGTAGATGTAGATGGTGTTTGCTATCCATATTTCGAAATGTGGTATTATGGACAAAACCGAGGAAAAAAAATTCCAGGGCTCTAAAGTGCTTACCTTACGAGCTGTGAGTAGTTGTTGACTTTCGGAGCTGTCCAACACGTCTTCTACTGAACGAGTGCTTATAGGTGCTACGGTATGCGTTTTGGAGACCGTGAAAAAAATGCCATTTTTGCTTCGAACGATAGTTCCGGTCATGTCCCTGAAGTGTGACGGACTCTGTAGGCGTCGGAAGTGAGTGCAGAGAGGGAGCGGCGTGTCCACCGGATGGCTCGTATTCCCCTCGGCTCGGTCGCCGGACGTCAGAACGCTGGAGAGCCTGCCTGTACAGGGAGGGAGTGGCCAGCCGGACGATACGGCGGCCATTTTTCTGCCAGACTGCGGCCGGGACTTCTGAATGGCCGGTAGTGGAGTACACACTCACCGAATCAAAAGCACAAGACAGTACGGCGAAGTCATTCGTCAAGTGCCTTTCTTTGCAGCTGTAATATACTCATAGTAGCCTACTAAGTACAGCACAGGAATATTTGATGCAGTGGCTGTAAAAATTATTCGTTTCTTGCATTAACCTCCTTTAAAGTTCGTCTACTAGACACATTGCAATGAAATTATCGTAAATAAAGAAATATAGTGTATAGCATTTGTTTTGTATCGGAAGTGCATAACGCTAAAGATTTAACGTACCAGTATTACGTCAGATGAATGACAGTCGTAAGCAGTTGTTTACTTGTGACACGCAAGAAGTGTGATACGTATTAGTACTGCTTGTCACGTCTTCAAGCTTTTTGCAGGTCACAGGTAAACAACTGCTTACGACCTTCTCTCATATACTGAAAACCTCTCGTAGATAACAAACGAAAAAGATTACAGAAATCAGGTAATGTTATATGTAGGCTACTGTAGGCTACATGGGAGAGCCAGTCCTGACAAAACTCTACCATCTGGTGAGCACGATGTACGAGACAGGCGAAATACCCTCAGACTTCAAGAAGAATATAATAATTCCAGTCCCAAAGAAAGCAGGTGTTGACAGATGTGAAAATTACCGAACAATCAGTTTAATAAGCCACAGCTGCAAAATACTAACGCGAATTCTTTACAGACGAATGGAAAAACTAGTAGAAGCCGACCTCGGGGAAGATCAGTTTGGATTCCGTAGAAATGTTGGAACACGTGAGGCAATACTGACCCTACGACTTATCTTAGAAGAAAGATTAAGGAAAGGGAAACCTACGTTTCTAGCATTTGTAGACTTAGAGAAAGCTTTTTACAATCTTGACTGGAATACTCTATTTCAAATTCTAAAGGTGGCAGGGGTAAAATACAGGGAGCGAAAGGCTATTTACAATTTGTACAGAAACCAGATGGCAGTTACAAGAGTCGAGGGGCATGAAAGGGAAGCAGCGGTTGGGAAGGGAGTGAGACAGAGTTGTAGCCTTTCCCCGATGTTATTCAATCTGTATATTGAGCAAGCAGTAAAGGAAACAAAAGAAAAATTCGGTGTAGGTATTAAAATTCAAGGAGAAGAAGTAAAAACTTTGAGGTTCGCCGATGACATTGTAATTCTGTCAGAGACAGCAAAGGACTTGGAAGAGCAGTTGAACGGAATGGACAGTGTCTTGAAAGAAGGATATAAGATGAACACCAACAAAAGCAAAACGAGGATAACGGAATGCTATTTGGGGAGCAAAATAACTGATGATGGTCGAAGTAGAGAGGATATAAAATGTAGACTGGCAATGGCAAGGAAATCGTTTCTGAAGAAGAGAAATTTGTTAACATCGAGTATAGATTTAAGTGTCAGGAAGTCGTTTCTGAAAGTATTTGTATGGAGTGTGACCATGTATGGAAGTGAAACATGGACGATAAATAGTTTGGACAAGAAGAGAATAGAAGCTTTCGAAATGTGGTGCTACAGAAGAATGCTGAAGATTAGATGGGTAGATCACATAAGTAATGAGGTATTGAATAAAATTGGGGAGAAGAGGAGTTTGTGGCACAACTTGACTAGAAAAAGGAATCGGTTGGTATAACATGTTCTGAGGCATCAAGGGATCACAAATTTAGCATTGGAGGGCAGCGTGGAGGGTAAAAATCGTAGAGGGAGACCAAGAGATGAATACACTAAGCAGATTCAGAAGGATGTAGGTTGCAGTAGTTAGTTGGAGATGAAGAAGCTTGCACAGGATAGAGTAGCATGGAGAGCTGCATCAGACCAGTCTCTGGACTGAAGACAGCAACAACAACAGGCTACTGTAATAACGAGCAAACATAAGAAGAAAACTACCGTATGCCTTGTACCCCACAGTTAGTAGGCCTATTAAAACTGTCTTCAAGAGTACCTACAACAGTCAGTCAATAATACTGAAAACAAAATATTGCCTAGTGTTCTGTTTCGGAACTAAATAAAGTTTGACGCTATAAAGTCGAATGAGCACGGCACAACGATTACAGGAACTTTCCGTTTCCAGCAAGGACTGTCAGCTATTGGCTTAGGAAAAGCTTGTGATGCTACCAGTATGCAGGAACTGTTAAAGAAATGAGAGTTTAAAAATGCAGTAAATTGTAATAGGCCTACCTGTTTTGCGTGACTAAAAATATTTAAAAGAAAAAACAGCCCACTGCTTTCGTCTTTCTTCACGGCGTGGAAATGCTAACGTGCGAAACCCACCTTCGCCTCTGTTGGAACAACCAAACGCAGCACAACCTGGCATCGTTTACGAACGTCTGCACAACGAATTACAGGTGTAAAAAAAAACAATACAGTACAATTACTGACGTGTTTACTTCAAGCATGTAGGCCTACTGACTTCAACTCGTATTTAAGATCGCAAACGCTAATTACGTACTAAAAACGATATACAACTGAATCGAACATGCATGCACAACGCATAAGTCTGGGAGTAATTCGAATACCTTTTAATCGTTTCCAAAAGTCCTCTGAACTTTAACTCAAAAGCACGGCGAAGATGGGAAGCGCGACAGAGGTTTGGCAGAAAAATGGCGCCAAAGCTAATCAACGAATAACGGGCAACTTCACCTACGGCTACTCTGTCTGTATACAGTAGAGTTGGGCAACACGATTCTTTCTCCCGATTCGATTCCTACGATTCAATCTCACATTGAGAGTCGATTCCTACGATTCTTTCACGATTCATTCTAGTCTGCGATGGCACGATTCTTAACGGAATGCAGATAGTTCTACATCTCTTACTCACAGATGGCAGGACATGTCTGAAATTGTCAATGGGGTTAGAATCGAACTGTGTCATGATAAGATACGCCAGAAAGAGTTTATTTACGAGTAAACATGCATATGACGTTACAAGTGTGATTCTCGATTTATACGTGTAATGCGTTAATTGATGAAAGGTCACGTTTGATTTGATTGCATCTATTGTTTTATTTCAGTATGTCAGGAAAGAGGAGTCGATTTGTGTGGAATGTGGTGCAAAATTACGTGGTATGCCAGTTTGGTTGTGTGGCTTGAACGTATCTAACTACAGACGTCTGTTTTATAGTAACAAAATCTAGCAGTGAGGCAGACGTGGTTTGGCTCATATCATCCCAAGTTTTTCTGTACTAAGATGTCTTTCAAAGTCCACATCACCCTTTTAATTCGTAACGCAGCTGATAGCCCTCCCACACAGCAAATTTAGCTTAACTTTCATTTCTTCTAAATAGAAAGCATAGGTATTTTGCTTTTAATTTGTCAGAGAACTTGCCGCTGTCACTACTATTTACGTGAGAAGACGACATACTTCTAACCAGTAGGATTCAATCGTATACAGGTACGTTACTCCACTAAAATTTAATATGAATCTGAACACGATAACATTCGGATACTCGAACTGGAAATTTTTAATTAAAAAACTTTTGTTTAAAGACGGTATTACACGGCGATCCGCCAAGAAAGGTAATGGTTAGAGAGCCTACATTCTCTCTATATAGGCTCTGTAATACTGGTTTAGTGTGACAGCCATTTCATGGCGGCAGTGGTGGAAATAACAGAATTAGCAAATTAGCAGTGAAGTAATGTCGCTGTATGCGATTGTATCCTACACTTTAGAAGTATGTCGTCTTCTCGCATAAATAGTAGTGGCAGAAGAAAGTTCTCAGACAAATCAAAAGCAAAATACCTATGCTTTGTATTTCGACGAAACAAAAGTTTAGCTAAATTTGCAGTGTGTGAGGGCTGACAGTTGCTTTATAGTGAAATATAAGGTGCTGTGGAATTGGAAAGAGTACAGAAAAACGTAGGATGATACGAATCGGCGCATGTGCACCATATAGGGATGGGAAATGCGTTTACGCGCGTTCACGTCAGCCGCCGCGAAATGTCAGCTTGGTTTTCACGATAATATTACGGCCCACGAACTTCGTTTGTTCGTTCCGAGCTTCCTTTGTTCACACGCATCCTCCACTTGACTGCCATCTGGCGGTCGTAGTCATTCGGCACGACTCGGCACGATTCGGAAGTTGCCTTCGAAGCATAGCGTACTAAGAATGGATGAACCGTTGGAATCGTCACGACTCGGAAACACGCAATCGTTCTTACGATTCCTCTGAACGACGATTCGTCCGTATCACGATTCGATTCTTACGATTCTTCATGTAGAGTCGTTCAAATGAACGACTCATTCACGAATCGCCACAACTCTAGTATACAGGCTCCCTACAGAACGCAGGATGGGTGCCCCGCCCCCCGCCTTCTGACAAGGCCCTTATCGCACTTCCCGCGCCCTATCTGGTGGAAATTAAATTTAGCGCAGGGCGTGCTTATCGGTCACTTCGAGCTCTGCGAATTCTGACGCCGGCAGCGGCTGTGACCACCTGCGCTATCTTAGAGACGCCGAAGCAGCGGCGTGTGACGTGACGTGTGGCCCCAAGGAGCGGACAAAGGTCGGGGAGCCGACGTGTCGCCGACAGGGGGGCGTAGCCGCGTGCGCGCCCAAGCGCCGAAGGAAAATTTGTGACGAGGCCGGGATTCGAACCCAGAGATCCCGTTCACTAGGCAGGTGCTCCGACCACTACCCCACCCTGGCACTGTACGGACGACCCTGGGACGCCTCCCTAGACTAGATTCGTACTTGTTCCGTAGATCATGAATACGACACTTCGTAATGATGTGGAACGTGTCAGGTTAATACACTACTGGCCATTAAAATAGCTACACCAAGAAGAAATGCAGATGATGAACGGGTATTCATTGGACAAATGTATTATACTAGAACTGACACGTGATTGCATTTTCACACAATTTGGCTGCATAGAACGTGAGAAATCGGTACCCAGAACAACCACCTCTGGCCGTAATAACGGCCTCGATACGCCTGGGCATTGAGTCAAACAGAGCTCGGATGGCGTGTACAGGTACAGCTGCCCGTGCAGCTTCAACACGATACCACAGTTCATCAAGAGTAGTGACTGGCGTATTGTGACGAGCCAGTTGCTCGGCCACCATTGACCAGACGTTTTCAGTTCGCGAGAGATCTGGAGAATGTGCTGGCCAGGGCAGCAGTCGGACATTTTCTGTAGAGATCTGGAGAATGTGCTGGCCAGGGCAGCAGTCGGACATTTTCTGTTTCCAGAGAGGCCCGTACAGGACCTGCAACGTGCGGTCGTGCATTATCCTGCTGAAATGTAGGGTTTCGCAGAGATCGAATGAAGGATAGAGCCACGGGTCGTAACACATCTGAAATGTAACGTCAATGCGAACAAGAGGTGACAGAGACGTGTAACCGATGGCACCCCATACCATCACACTGGGTAATAGGGCAGTATGGCGAATGACGAATACACGCTTCCAATGTGCGTTCACCGCGATGTCGCCAAACCCGGATGCGACCATCGTGATGCTGTAAGCAGAACCCGGATTCATCCGAAAAAATGAAGTTTTGCCATTCGTGCACCCAGGTTCGTCGTCGAGTACACCATCGCAGGCGCTCCTGTCTGTGATGCAGCGTCGAAAGTAACCGCAGCCGTGATCTCAGAGCTGACAGTCCCTGCTGCTGCAAACGTCGTCAAACTGTTCCTGCAGATGGTTGTCGTGTTGCAAACGTCCCCATCTGTTGACTCGGGGATCGAGACGTGGCTGCACGATCTGTTACAGCCGTGCGGATAAGATGCCTGTCATCTCGACTGCTAGTGATACGAGGCCGTCGGGATCCAGCGCGGCGTTCCGTATTACCCTACTGAACCCACCGATTCCATATTCTGCTAACAGTCATCGGATCTCGACCGACGCGAGCAGCAATGTCGCGATACGATAAACCTCAATCGCGATAGGCTACAATCCGACCTTTATCAAAGTCGGAAACGTGATGGTACGCATTTCTCCTCCTTACACGAGGCATCACAACAACGTTTCGCCAGGCAACGCTGGTCAACTGCTGTCTGTCTATGAGAAATCGGTTGGAAACTTTCCTAATGTCAGCACGTTGTAGGTGTCGCCACCGGCGCGAATCTTGCGTGAATGCTCTGAAAAGCTAATCATTTGCATATCACAGCATCTCCGTCCTGTCGGTTAAATTTCACGTGTGTAGCATGTCATCTTCGTGGTGTAGCAGTTTTAATGGCCAATAGTGTATATAAATTACTTACGAATGGGTGAGAGTTTATGTCAGTATTTGCTCAGTAAAGTGGCTTATCATACTACAAAAGAGAATACTCTCTCGAGAAATGCTGTAGTCACACGGGGATTTCTTGAGAGAGCCACTCCAGTTTACAACACAGCACTCGAATATCACGTTGCACTTCAACCAAAATAATTCCAGAAACGTGCGAAACGATTTATAAAGCACTGGAAGGGGAATATGTGAAGGTACATAAATGTTCAGTACACTGTATCGGGAGTAAGAACTAGTTTTATTTTTGAATAATTCAGTTAATGGCATTACTGTTCCAACAACTGCAAAATTCATAAAAATTACGAAACAGATGAAGCGCTTTTTAACTTGTGGCATCCATAGTTCAAAAATGGACAAAGTAAAATGGAAACTTTTTGTTTTAGAGTTTGACCACATCGTGCACTGCGGCTTGCTGAAAAGCTGCCTCGATCGTTCCAAATGTAGAGGTGGGTGGTTGTAGCTGTGACTGTGGACGTGGAGTTGCCTGCAGCGCATTCGACGTGCCCAGTAATACACAATTAATAGCGTGGACAGTGACCCTCTCTCACCCCGCACCCTAGTCGAAACAAGTATATTAAAAGAAGGAAAAGAAGAGAGTCTAAGGAACACACCAACTGTGAAGCCATGTTTACGAACACACTACACAGACGTGAAATAGCTGTAGCGACGGCAGCTCTCCAAGCGGTCACATTTCACACTGCAGTGAACAGAAGACGAACGACTTCTATTATCAAATCTACGGCGAAGACCTATATTTGATCTGATTTATTTGACGACAGGCCAGATTTGACAAAGTTCCCATTACACCATCAAATTTGTTTGACATAAATGTTTGAGACATCAGTTGCAGGGGCGCGACGTGACACGGCGTCAACAAGCCGTCTGAAAGTCCGCTGCGTAAATACGAGGGCCGTCTGAAAAGTCCGTCCAAAAATAAAAACTACTCACGTGTTTGGGGTAAACCTTTTTTATTTTTCGACATAGTCTCCTTTTAGACTTACACACTTCGTGCAACGCTATTGTAATTTGTTGATCCCTTCCGAAGAATAGTAATTGTCCAAGTCTTCAAAATAGCTGTTTCTTGCTGCAATCACCTTCTCGTTTGAATAAAATATTTCTCCCGCCAGTCATTTCTTCAAATTGGGGAACAAATAGTAGCGCGAGGGAGCCAAGTCTGGAGAATAGGGCGGATGTGAAACGAGTTGGAATCGTATTTCCATTAATTTTGCGACCAAAACTGCTGAGGTATGTGCTGGTGCATTGTCGTGATGGAAAATGACTTTTTTGGGGTCCAATCGCCAACGTTTTTCTTGCATCTCGGTTTTGAAACGGTCCGGCAACTATGAATAACGTACCCCTGTAATAGTTTTACCCTTTTCCAGATAGCCGAATCCCAAGAAGCAGTCGCCATAACCTTTCCGGCCGCCTTTTTTGGTGCAGATTCTCCCTTGGTAACCCATTGTTTAGATTGTTGTTTGGTCTCAGGAGTACAGTAATGTATCCATGTTTCATCCACAGTGACGAAACGACGCTTAAAGTCATGCGGATTCTTCCCGAACAGGTGCGAACCACCCTTGCAACACTTCACACGATTCCATTTTTGGTCAGGCGTGAGCAATCGCGGAACCCGTCTTGTGGATAGCTTTCTGATGTCCAAATGTTTACGCAGAATACTGTATACCCGTTCATTCGAGATGCCCACAGGACTAGCAATCTGACGCACCTTAACTCTTCTCTCGTCCGTCACCATATCGTGCATTTTGTCGATGATTTCTGGAGTCGTAACCTCCACAGGGCGCCCAGAACGTTCAGCATGACTCGTGTCCATATGGCCGCTCCGGAAATTTTGAAACCACTTATAAACTGCTGCAATCGAAGGTGCAGAGTCACCGTAATGTTTATTAACCTTCTCTTTAGTCTCCTGAGGCGTCTTGCCTTTCATGAAGTAATGTTTAAATCACCACACGAAATTCCTTTCGTCCATTTTTTGACAATCACTCGACTTCCTCGATTCACACGAACGCCAAACACAAAAGAAATAGACAAATATGGCTGAAAGTTGGTGTGCGTTCTTTCCGTGACGTGACCTCGATACTCGCCGGCGATGCCATCTCTCGGACTTTGCACGGACTTCTCAAACGCCGCCTCGCCTTGAGCCACGCTGCCCCTATGGCCGTCCATAACTGCGAAAGTCTTACCGTTGCGGGATGTCGTGCACGACCTGGCCTCTCCATTATGTGCCATAAATATTTGATCATTGGCGATATCATTCGGTCCAATTGTGCAGAATGTTCTTCAAACCAGTTGTGAATAATTGTGATCTGGTGACACGGTGTATTGTCATCTAGGAAAATTCCAATGTTGTTTGAGGACACGAAGTCCACATGGGACAGCAGATGGTCCCAACTAGCCGATCATAACCATTTCCCGCCAGTGATGTGCCCCGTCAGAGCAGAGGCCCTGTGCAAACACAGCGGAGGCAGTTACGGAGCTGCCACCAGCTGACACAGCGCCTTGCTGTCGACTTGGGTTCTCGGGGTCTGTACCACACTCCAACCCAACTGTCAGTTCTCACCGTGTGAAATCGGGACTCATCTGACCAGTAGTGTCGGGTCCAACTCGTACAGTCACGAACCCAGGACTCGCGCTGCAGGCCGTGTCGTGCTGTTAGCAGAGGCGCTCGCGTCGGTTGTCTGCTGCCACAGCCCACTGACGGCAGATTTCGCCGCACTGTCGTGGCAGGTACGTCCGTCGCACGTCCCAAATTGATTTCTGCGGTTGTTTGACGCAGCGTTGCTTGTCTGTCAGCACCGACAACCCTGCGCAAACGCCGCTGCTCTCGGTCGTTAAGTGAGTGGCGTCGGCCACTGCGTTGTCTCCGGTGAGAGCCGATGCCTGGAATGTGGCGTTCTCCGCACAGTCTCCACACTACTGTCGATGTCGCAGTATTGAATTCCTTAACGTTTTCGGAAATAGAATGTCCTATGCACCCAACTGCAACTACCATTCTCTTACGAAACTTGCTGGCAGAAACATCCTGTGCCGGACCGAGACCCGAACTCGGGACCTTTGCCTTTCGTGGGCAAGTGCTCTACCAACTTTTTTTAACATTTATTTATCGGTATTGTATTTGGATACAAAATTAGGCAGTTCACAAACACTAAATGAAATCATCCTCTAAAAAAAAAAAAAAAATTGGAAAACAAATCACGAATTTAAAGGAACAGGGATGTTGTTCTTTTTATTTATTTATTTTCAATAAAGATCACTGTGTTAAAAGGAACATGTAGATCTTTCCATGGTATAGGATGTGCACTACATATTGAGTGGTGAGAGAAACGTGAGGTTCATCATCAGCTGTCAAATGCGCACACCGACTGCACCCGGCACATCCCAACTGTGTGGGGGGGGGGGGGGGGGGGTCGCGGAAGACTGCCTGAACATAGTTGGCAAAGGTTTTCCGATAGTGTGACCATCTATGGACCTCATTGTCGGCTTGCTGCAAGAAATACCAAAAGTGAAGTCGCGACTTGGCAGCATCCCCATAGAGGTACGCCGTCGTCCAATCTTTGACCCAGATGATCGACTGTGAGTTAGTCGCCGGAAAGTAGTCACTCTCCGGATGTAAGAAGGAAGCAGGTAGCGAGCCACCATCTGCCTTCCTAGGAGCCACGCGTCCTCCACCGCGATACAAGTTAAGCGGTGATGGTCGTCATCCGCTTGGCGACATTTCGGGCTCAGTGGAGTCTCCACTAGTCCAATTGCATGGAGCCGTTGGTTGGTGTTGAACTCGCCACAGGCACAGAGAACCACAGTGCCCGAACGAAGGTAAGAAAGGAATTTTTGGTGCACATGTCTCCAAATCTTTGGCCAATGCAACCTGGGGTGTTTGATTTCAATGGCACTACGGCTTATCCGTCGTAGCAGCCAAACATAAAAATCCTTCACGCATGGCGGTCTCGTCCGCGGAAGTTCGTCTCTGGTAGAACGATGAATGTCGAGACGTGCGCAAAATGTGGCGTGATGTTGCCCACCGCCACCGGAGGTGTGAGGGACGCTGGAACCAGGAGACCGAGTAGGCGCGATGTGAGGGAATCACGCCCGCTACGCCACTGCTTGTACATCGTGGCCAGAAGTGAGCTACCCAAGCACGACTCGCGGCCCGTCCCGCCAGGAAGTCTCATATCTGCGCACACTCCGCTGCCCGAAAATCACATTCTGGCACCATACTGTTGTTCTACGGCCTGTGAACTCCCATAGTACGACCGTAATGAGGCCAGAAACCTTTTCACACGAATCACCTGAGACGGCTCCGCAAATGCGCCGCCCTTCTACACCTCGTGCACACAATACTACCACCTGCTGTATGTGTGCACATCTCTGTCGCATGACTTTCGTCACCTCAGTCTATATAAATATACACTGTGTGATCAAAAGTACCCGAACAGCAGGCAGAAAACTCCTTCCAAGTTCGTGGCGCGCTGCATCGATATTGCTGGTATGGTGTTGGCCCACCCTTAGCTTCCACTCTCGCAGGCATACGTTCAGTCGGGTGCTGGAAGGTTTCTCGGGGAATGGCAGCCCATTCTTCACGGAGTGCTGCACTGAGGAGTGGTATCGATGTCGGTCGGTGAGGCCTGGCAAGAAGTCGGCGTTCCGAAACATCCCAAAGGTGTTCCGTAGGATTCAGGTCAGGACTCTGTGCAGGCCAGTCCATTACAGGGAGGTTATTGTCGTGTAACCACTCCGCGACACGCCGTAGGCGATGATGTCTCTGTCGACGAAACTTTCCAGGCCGGGAACATTGGGAACTCCAGTACCACCACGTACAATTGCGACTGTAAGGCATCCGTTACCATGTCAGAATGAATCGTTAAGATCAATGCTGAAATTTAGTCTGCATCCACAGAATACAGCAGGTCCGTCGAGTAGTGCAGTAGCAGCAGTATTCTTCAGGGCATTCTTCTTCTTGTCTGCAGCAGATGTTGAGAATTCAATGTTCTCGATGGTTTTATACACTGTTTGTCTGGTACGACGACGGTAGCGTCTGTTGGGCATCTTGGCAGCGTGAACAGGTGCTCGATCGTATTGAAAGATGCAATCGCCATCCCCGAATTGCTCTTCGACATTGGGAAGCAAGAATGTGCTTAAAACATCAATGTAGGCGTGTGCTGTGATAGTGCCACGCAAAACAACAAGGCGTGCAAGCCCCCTCCACGGAAAACACGACCACACCGTAACACCACCGCCTCCGAATTTTACTGTCGGCACCACACACGCTGGCAGATGACGTTCACCGGGCATTCGCCGTACCCACACCCTGCCATCGCATCGCCACATCGTGTACCGTGATTCGTCACTCCACGCAACATTTTTCCAGTGTTCAATCGTCCAATGTTTACGCCGCTTACACCGAGCGAGGCGTCGTTTCGCATTTACCGGCGTGATGTGTGGCTTATGAGCAGCCGCTCGACCGTGAAATCCAAGTTTTGTCAGCTCCCGCCTAACTGTCATAGTACTTGCAGTGGATCCTGATGCAGTTTGGAATTACTGTGTGACGGTCTGGATAGATGTCTGCCTTTGTGCTGTACGTGTCCCTTCACGCTTCCACTTCACTAATCGAAAACAGTGGACCTAGGGTTGTTTAGGAGTGTGGAAATCTCGCATACAGACGTATGACACAAGTGACACTCGATCACCTGAGCACGTTTTAAGTCCGTGAGTTGCGCGGAGCGCCCCATTCTGCTCTCTCACGATGCCTAATGACTGCTGAGGTCGCTGATATGGAGTACCTGGCAGCGCAATGCACCTAACATGAAAAAGGTATGTTTATGAGGGTGTCCGGATACTTTTGATCACATAGTGCATTTCAGTAGAATTACGGATGTCAGATTTTTTTTCTCGAGTGGTTGGGACCTGTGGTACAGAACGTGCCACACCAAGACTTGTGTCTGTGTGTGTGTGGGGGGGGGGGGGGCTGTACTTGGCACGCCTGCCGGAGCCGGCTATGCAACCCGCGACGCGCGTGCCGCCGCTGCAGTGGCTGCGAGGGACGTGGCCGCCAGGCGTCCTCGGGCCCGCGCGCATCTCGTGCTCTGGTAGGAGCGCAGCGAACGTCGGCGACGGCCGGTTTGTCGGCACCTGCGTCGTGGCGAGCCCGTCGCAGTGGGCCGCGCTGTGAGCCGGAAGCTACGCCGGGCACCAAGGACCACTGCAGCTCCAGTCACTCCACAGAGTATTCGCCTGAAACAGGGGCGGTCAGGAATCCTGCAGCTGCGCGCTGCGCTTGCTCGTGTGCAGTTAGCAGGTGTTCTGCGTGCACGCAGGGGCGAGCTGGCCACCCGCTTCTCCCCCCTCTCCGCACCTTCCTCTGCAATGCGTTCTGTTTCCTACTGTGCTTTGTTGAATGAAGGAATAAAGTTAGTAGGAGTGCTTGAAAGAAATCGTGGTTTGAAAGAGTACCTATTACCTACCATACGTTTTATTTAATTATCACAGGTGGAGTTTACAATACGCTTAATGGCTGGAAGACATTTCACAGATTAGCTGATTTTCTCCTTCCAAACCTGTGTTCAGCTCATTCGTGTGTCCGGTAATCTAACCTATAAATGCAAGGTCGGCAACCCACTCTGGATCTTCTCACTTTTGATCGTACCTTCCTTTGTCGTTTAAAAACTGATTTGTTGGTATTCTCAGCTAGAAAAATCTTTCGAGTACATTACCGTGGCTAAGCCAGCGGCCATCACTGTGTTATGGTACGTCACCGTACTCTTCCCCAATTTGAGCTAAATATGTGTGAAACTGTCTACAGAGTGTTACAAAAAGGTACGGCCAAACTTTCAGGAAACATTCCTCACACACAAAGAAAGAAAATATGTTACGTGGACATGTGTCCGGAAAAGCTTACTTTCCATGTTAGAGCTCATTTTATTACTTCTCTTCAAACCACATTAATCGTGGAATGGAAACACACAGCAACAGAACGTACCAGCGTGACTTCAAACAGTTTGTTACAGGAAATGTTCAAAATGTCCTCCGTTAGCGAGGATACGTGCATCCACCCTCCGCCGCACGGAATCCCTGATGCGCTGATGCAGCCCTGGAGAATGGCGTATTGTATCACAGCCGTCCACAATACGAGCACGAAGAGTCTCTACATTTGGTACCGGGGTTGCGTAGACTTTCAAATGAAAGTCGAGAGGGTTGAGGTCAGGAGAGCGTGGAGGCCACGGAATTGGTCCGCCTCTACCAATCCGTCGGTCACCGAATCTGTTGTTGAGAAGCGTACGAACACTTCGACTGTAATGTGCAGGAGCTCCATCGTGCACGAACCACATGTTGTGTCGACCTTGAAAGGCACATGTTCTAGCAGCACAGGTAGAGTATCCCGTATGAAATCATGGCGGTGAATCGAGGAAGTACAGTACATACTGACGAAACTGAAATGAGCTCTAACATGGAAATTAAGCGTTTCCGGACACATGTCCACATAACATTTTTTTTTTATTTGTGTGTGAGGAATGTTTCCTGAAAGTTTGGCCGTACGTTTTTGTAACACCCTGTATACGTAAGCCCGTGGGATCTCAAATAATTAACTGTGCGAATAACCACTTGCATTACGTCCCCCAGTTTTGCTCCTTTTGCACACAGTACTTCTTGGTGCAAAATGCAGTGGATGCTGTACAATGATTCTTCTGTACGCAGTAGCCTTTTTCTTAGTAATCCAACGAATCCCATTTGTTCCCCTTTCATTGCAGCTGCTCCGTCTGTTGTCACTGACACAAAACTTTCCCACTTTAAGTCGTCTGAATCGACAGCTTCTTCACTGGCTTTTAGGATGTCCGCGCCGGTGCTCGCCCTTTTTTTTTCTTTTTTATTTTTGTTTTTTCAGGTATCATATCTAAAAAATACAGGGAGCGAAACGCTATTTATAATTTGTACAGAAACCAGATGGCAGTTACAAGAGTCGAGGGACATGAAAGGGAAGCAGTTCTTGGGAAGGGAGTAAGACAGGGTTGTAGCCTCTCGCCGATGTTATTCAATCTCTATATTGAGCAAGCAGTAAAGGAAACAATAGAAAAATTCGGAGTAGGTATTAAAATCCATGGAGAAGAAATAAAAACTTTGAGGTTCCCTGATGACATTGTAATTCTGTCAGAGACAGCAAAAGACTTGCAAGAGCAGTTGAACGGAATGGACAGTGTATTGAAAGGAGGATATACGATGAACATCAACAAAAGCAAAACGAGGATAATGGAATGTAGTCGAATTAAGTCGGGTGCTGCTGAGGGAATTAGATTAGGAAATTAGACACTTAAAGTAGTAAAGGAGTTTTGTTATTTGGAGAGCAAAATAACTGACGATGGTCGAAGTAGAGAGGATATAAAATGTAGACTGGCAATGGCAAGGAAAGCGTTTCTGAAGAAGAGAAATTTGTTAACATCGAGTATAAATTTAAGTGTTAGGAAGTCATTTCTGAAAGTATTTGTATGGAGTGTAGCCATGTATGGAAGTGAAACATGGACGGTAAATAGTTTAAACAAGAAGAGAATAGAAGCTTTCGAAATGTGGTGCTACAGAAGAATGCTGAAGATTAGATGCGTAGATCATATAACTAATGAGGAGGTATTGAACAAAATTGACGAGAAGAGGAGTTTGTCGCACAACTTGACCAGAAGAAGGGATCGGTTGGTAGGACATGTTCTGAGGCATCAAGGGATCACCAATTTAGTATTGGAGGGCAGCGTGGAGGGTAAAAATCGTAGAGGGAGACCAAGAGATGAACACACTAAGCAGATTCTGAAGGATGTAGGCTGCAGTAGGTACTGGGAGGTGAAGAAGCTTGCACAGGATAGAGTAGCATGGAGAGCTGCATCAAACCAGTCACAGGACTGAAGACCACAACAACAACAATCTAAAAACCCTCTGTTATGTGCAGAGCAGTGTCCACACCGCGCACATAAACCACTAATTCCGCGGTGTCCGAAATATATGTGGACTCATCAAGTGCAATAGAAAATGCAATAAACTCCTGCACTGCACTCCTTAATTGACGGCAAACGTCACCTGCCATGGCAGTTATACGACGACTTACAGTCCGCCGAGAAAGAGCGATAGCTCGAGACTGATTTGCATTCAGTGGGCAAAGTAAATCAGCAGCGTCATTGATGCACTCCTTTATAAACTCACTTTCAGCAAATGGTTTCCCAGCTCTCGCTATATTAAGCGCAATCTTATAAGTTGCAGATACCGCTGGGCTATCATTGTTGCCGTCCTGAAAAATGAAAAACGGTGTTCCATAAAATGTTAAACCAGTTAGATGAGAGACACGACGAAAGAACGTCGCAGATCTCTCGTGACAACGGCAGCATACGTCAGATTCGTCTAGTGTCGTCAGATCGCTCTTCTTGAGCTCAGTCAGTTTCCCCCATCCGCTCAGAATCCGACAATAAATTGTAATCGTCCTTGTGAAATTTATTATAATGGCGTTCAATAGTGAGCTTCCGCTGACCAGCGGGAATACTGCCACCTGTTAAACATTTGGAATTTTCACGTTTTTGCACAAAGAAAAAATGATTCTCCCATTCCTTTTTAAAAGATAGCAAATTTACGATTGTCCGTTTCCTTGACCACTCTGTATTTTCCGGTTCTTCAAATACAAAGTTCACTACGTAGCGGTCGCTTCGCTTCGACGCCCGCAGCTTAGCCCGGCACTGCACTGCCGCAACCTGCCCGCTGTCGCCACTGCCCCGGCCCCGTGCTACGTTTGCCCGCCACTGGTCTAAAACATGATTGTGTGTTGAGGAGGGTAGAAAGGGAGGAAAACTGGTGGATTGAAGTAAAGCACTGACAAGCAGGACGTCTTTACTGACCAGTGAATACGAGAACACAATAAAGAAACACAGATTGCTACGTAAACAAACATGGTTAACAAGTCAGAAGTTGTTGTTGTTGTTGTGGTCTTCAGTCCTCAGACTGGTTTGATGCAGCTCTCCATGCTACTCTATCCTGTGCAAGCGTCTTCATCTCCCAGTACCTACTGCAGCCTACATCCTTCTGAATCTGCTTAGTGTATTCATCTCTTGGTCTCTCTCCACGATTTTTACCCTCCACGCTGCCCTCCAATACTACATTGGAGATCCCTTGATGCCTCAAAACATGTCCTACCAACCGATCCCTTCTTCTTCTCAAGTTGTGGCACAAACTCCTCTTCTCCCCAATTCTATTCACTACCTCCTCATTAGTTACGTGATCTACCCATCTAATCTTAAGCATTCTTCTGTAGCACCACATTTCGAAAGCTTCTATTCTCTTCTCGTCCAAACTATTTATCGTCCACGTTTCACTTCCATACATGGTCACACTCCATACAAATACTTTCAGAAACGACTTCCTGACATTTAAATGTGTACCCGATGTTAACAAATTTCTCTTGTTCAGAAACGCTTTCCTTGCCATTGCCAGTCTACATTTTACATCCCCTCTACTTCGACCATCAGCAGTTATTTTGCTCCCCAAATAGCAAAACTCCTTTACTACTTTAAGTGTCTCATTTCCTAATCTAATTCCCTCAGCATCACCCGACTTAATTTGACTACATTCCATTATCCTCGTTATGCGTTTGTTGATGTTCATCTTATATCCTCCTTTCAAGACACTGTCCATTCCGTTCAACTGCTCTTCCAGGTCCTTTGCTGTCTCTGACAGAATTACAATGTCATCGGCGAACCTCAAAGTTTTTATTTCTTCTCCATGGATTTTAATACCTACTCCGAATTTTTCTTTTGTTTCCTTTACTGCTTGCTCAATATACAGATTGAATAACATCGGGGAGAGGCTACAACCCTGTCTCACTCCCTTCCTAACCGCTGCTTCCCTTTCATGCCCCTCGACTCTTATAACTGCCATCTGGTTTCTGTACAAATTGTAAATAGCCTTTCGCTCCCTGTATTTTACCCCTGCCACATTCAGAATTTGAAAGAGAGTATTCCGGTCAATATTGTCAAAAGCTTTCTCAAAGTCTACAAATGCTAGAAACGTAGGTTTGCCTTTCCTTAATCTTTCTTTTAAGATAAGTCGTAGGGTCAGTATTGCCTCACGTGTACCAACATTTCTACGGAATCCAAACTGATCTTCGCCGAGGTCGGCTTCTACCAGTTTTTCCATTCGTCTGTAAAGAATTCGCGTTAGTATTTTGCAGCCGTGACTTATTGAACTGATATTTCGGTAATTTTCACATCTGTCAACACCTGCTTCCTTTGGGATTGGAATTATTATATTCTTCTTGAAGTCTGAGGGTATTTCGCCTGTCTCATACACCTTCCTCACCAGATGGTAGAGTTTTGTCAGGACTGGCTCTCCCAAGGCTGTCAGTAGTTCTAATGGAATGTTGTCTACTCCCTGGGCCTTGTTTCGACTTAGCTTTTTCAGAGCTGATTTCATTTCATATAATTTAATAATTGTCGTCCTGTATGTACGACCATAGTTTTTTGTCTTAAATCAGAGAATAAAATAATCAGAAAATAATTATAGTTAGATGATGAGGATTCTAATAGGATAACAAAAAATTGTCTTCGCAGAGTTGCTACATAACACGCGCCCGCGAAAGGGTTAAGCCGCAGCTGGCGCAACAATCCGTGTTCAGTGGCTGCTATGATCGACATTACTGAGCATACTTGGGGCGTCTCGCAAGTTGCTGCTCAGAAGAGATCTCCACCCGCACCGCTTTGCCTTCCAGCACTGCTTCAGACATCAGTCGAGTCGACGGCAGTTCCGCGTGTTCACGGGGGCGCTGCGCGACATTAGGCAGGTGTGCCGGTTTCTTTGGCTCTTCAGGTTAAAATCAGAGGGAACCGAGCTGTGGCGGAGGAATGCCGGGCCTTTGCCACGCCTGCCCCTTGGCCAGGCAGCTCGAGTAGCGACCCCTCAGATAAGGGACGCCCTTCCTCGTACTTCTTCTGTCCGCTTTCGAACCGCCGTCTCCACATCTCACTCGATACAACCAGTAAGTAAGGGTCCTCCTTCTTCGGCATCTTGGCCAAATACAGAGCTTCTTTTCCGAAATCGAAATATTTGTATCTTTTGGGAAACCAAAGCAATACCGACGATTATGCCAGTATGTAATTAGTTCTGCCAGGTATAAATATAGATCGGTCTGCCTGTACGGTAGCTTCCTTTCACGCTTACCGATCGCGATAGAAACAGTCCATCGGCACGGGAGCAACAAGAAAGGAACGCTGTAAAGAGAATGCGAATGTACGCTAATCGTTTCTTTTTGATCGCTGCATTTGTGTCTACTTAATTACTACAACTGCATGTCCAAAAGACAATGAGGAAAGAAGAAATGGGTATGTGAATGTTTGAAAAGAAGAACGAGATACTCCATATTAATTTACTCTCTAAAAACATTAGCTAATAAAGCGTGGCCGGACAATGTTCAAAACATAACGGAAAATACGTTCACTAAATAGAGATAAGAACATCTGTGATTGACACGTCATCTACAGTCGACGTACAATTTTAAAATGTTAGAAATAACGAACTGAAGTTACACAGAGTGCTATGCTTGTAACGTACGTTGTTGTTGTACATTGTTTAGCTGTGGTATTTACAGGGTCACAGAGAAAGCATCCTAGGCTTTGGACGGAAAAGCCGTAATTGTAATGATCTGCACAACAACAGAAACAAGAAGCACAACTTAAGGAAAAATAATGTAATGTGTGTTCCAGGTCACAAGTCACATTGAAGCAGATAGTTCGTGTGACTTAGTATGGGCTGAGGTTATATTCGACAACCGGAATAAATTAATAACTGGCTCCATTTACGGACCCCCGGTCTCAGATGAAACAGTTGCTGAACATTTCAAGGAAAACTCGAGTCTCATCGCAAATAGGTCCGCTACTCATAGACTTATAGTTGCCAGTGACTTCAATCTACCTTCCCTATGTTCACAAAAATAAATTTTCAGACCCTATTGTACATAGAAAACAACTTCCGTAATTGTTCTAAATGCTTTTTATAAAATTATTTTGAACAATTAGTTCACGAGGCCATTCAAATTGTAAATGGTTACGAAAACACACTCGACCTCTTAGCCACAAATAATCGTGAGCATCACGACGGATACAGGGATCAGTGAACACACAGTCGTAGCGGGGCTCAATTCCTTGAACAAAGAAATTCACCAAAACTAAACGCGAAATATATCTGTTTATAAAAGCAGCTAAAATTTCGCTTGACGTCTTTCTAAGAAACAGTCTCCAATCCTTCCAAACTATGTAAGTGAAGACCATATGTGGCTTAAGTTCAAAGAAATAGTATCAACAGCACTCCAGAGATTCATACCAAATAAATTAATAACAGACGGAACTAATCCCCCACGGCACACAAAACACGACAGAAAGCTGCTGCAGGGGCACCGAAAAAGGTACGTACAATTTAGACGAACGCAAAATCTCGAAGATTGGCGAAATTTTATTGAGGCTCGAAATTTGGTGCGGATTTCAATGCGAGACGCATTTAATAGTTTCCACAACGAAAGTCTCTCTAGAAATGTGGCGGAAAATCCAAAGAGCTTCTGGTTCTATTTTAAGTAAACGAACTGAAAGGCTCAGTAAGCGAGGAGGAGGAGGAGGGGGGGGGGAGGGGGAGGCAAGGGACCCAAGCCTTCTGAGCAGGTGAAATCGTGGCGAATGTCCGCCGTGGCAAATGTCCGCACACCGCGGCGCAGGCTTACGATGGATCGTCCGTCCTGCCCCTGAACACCGGAAGCTGACGGCCCGCACAGCACGCCCCCCCCCCCCCCCTCGTGCAGGCTGTGTGCGCGGCGCGGCGCGGTACCCCACCCCCACCCCCGCGCGCGCTGACGTCACCGGCGCCTACGTCACGCCGGGTCCCTACTAGCCCCGCTGGCGGCTTCACTCCACCCTAGGCGGCGGTGCCGGGATCGATACCACGCGCGGGGCAGCCCCACAGCCCCACTAGCCTAGCCCGCGTTCTGCAGCCGCTCCGGGACCCCTCCCACCGCACGTACAGGGAATCACTTCAGTATTCGGACACTGCGGTATGTTAACCTTGTCTAGCATCACAACTTCATTACTAACAAAACAACCAAAACGTAAAACCGAGTATTTTATACACTGATGTGGTCAAGTAAATAATAGCACAAACTTTATTAAGATAACGTACGTCAAGATCTTTTATACACTACTGGCCATTAAAATTGCTACACCCCGAAGATGACGTGCTACAGACGTGAAAATTAACCGACAGGAAGAAGATGCTGTGATATGCAAATGATTAGTTTTACACAGCGTTCACACAAGATTGGCGCCGGTGGCGACACCTACAACGTGCTGACATGAGGAAAGTTTCCAACCGTTTTCTCGTACACAAACAGCAGTTGACCGGCGTTGCCTGGTGAAACATTGTTGTGATGCCTCGTGTAAGGAGGAGAAATGCGTACCATCACGTTTCCGACTTTGATAAAGGTCCTATTGTAGCCTACCGCGGTTGAGGTTTATCGTATCGCGACATTGCTGCTCGCGTCGGTCGAGATCCGATGACTGTTAGCTGAATATGGATTCGGTGGGTTCACGAGGCTAATACGGAACGCCGTGCTGGATGCCAACGGCGTCGTATCACTAGCAGTCGAGATGACAGGCATCTTATCCGCACGGCTGTAACGGATCGTGCAGCCACGTCTCGATCCCCGAGTCAACAGATGGGGGCGTTTGCAAGACGACAACCATCTGCACGAACAGTTCGACGACGTTTGCAGCAGCACGGACTGTCAGCTCGGAGACCGTGGCTGCGGTTACCCTTGACGCTGCATCACAGACAGGAGCGCCTGCGATGGTGTACTCGACGACGAACCTGGGTGCACGAATGGCAAAACGTCATTTTGTCGGATGAATCGAGGTTCTGTTTACAGCATCACGATGGTCGCATCCGTGTTTAGCGACATCGCGGTGAACGCACATTGGAAGCGTGTATTCGTCATCGCCATACTGGTGTATCACCCGGCGTGATGGTATGGGGTGCCATCGGTTACACGTCTCGGTCACCTCTTGTTCGCATTGACGGCACTTTGAACAGTGGACGTTACATTTCAGATGTGTTACGACCCGTGGCTCAACCCTTCATTCGATCCCTGCCAAACGCTACATTTCAGCAGGATAATGCACGACCGCACGTTGCAGGTCCTGTACGGACCTTTCTGGATACAGAAAATGTTTGACTGCTGCCATGGCCAGCACATTCTCCAGATCTCTGACCAATTGAAAACGTCTGGTCAATGGTGGCCGAGCAACTGGCTCGTCACAATACGCCAGTCACTACTCTCGATGAACTGTGGTATCGTGTTGAAGCTGTACGGGCAGCTGTACCTGTACACGCCATCGGAGCTCTGTTTGACTCAATGCCCAGGCGTATCGGTGCTGTTATTACGGCCAGAGGTGGTTGTTCTGGGTACCGATTTCTCAGGATCTATGCGCCCAAATGGCGTGAGAATGTAATCACATGTCAGTTCTAGTATAATATATTTGTCCAATGAATACCCGTTTATCATCTGCATTTCTTCTTGGGGTAGCAGTTTTAATGGCCAGTAGTGTAATATGTCCTGTGGTGCCTCTCCTGCCCCCACTTACGGAATTCAGTCGACGTGCAGCGCCTCTTGACAGTGGACCGTGCGTTGTGTGTGCGAGAATTTCACAAACTCAGCGACTGCAGAACGGAGCAAATTTTGCAGTGATCCTGAATCGCGTAATGTAAACGATGTTCCTAACGTGTTCCTTTACGCGAAAATGGATCAGAACGGTTGAGGAGACCGGTTCGACACTGGCCAGATCGAATTGTCAGAGAGGTGACAGTTCGTAGTCATTGACGGAAAGTCATCGAGTAAAACAAAAGCTGTTTCTGGCATTCCCCAAGGCAGTGGTACAGGCGCTCTGCTGTTCGTTACCTGTACAGACGGTTTGGGAGGCCATCTGAGCAGCCGTCTTTGGTTGCTTTGAGATGACGCTGTCGTTTATCGACTAGTAAAGCCATCAGAAGATCGAAACAAATAGCAAAACGATTTAGAAACTATATATATATATATATATATATATATGGTGCGAAAATTTGCAATTGACCCTACATGAGGAAAAGTGTGAGGTCGTCGTCATGAGTGCTAGAAGTGAGGGTAAACTTCAGTTACACGATAGATCAGTGAAATCTAAAGAGCGTAAATTCAACTAGATACCTAGGAATTACAATGACGAACAACTTAAATCGGAAAGAACACGTAGAAAATGTTGCTGGGAAGCTAAACTAGAGAGCGCGTTCTATTGGTAGGAGACTTCGGAACTGTAACAGACCTACTAAGGAGACTGCCTACACTACGCTTGTCCGTCCTCTTTTAGAATACTGTTGCGCGGTGTGGGATCCTTACCAGGTAGGACTGACGGAGTACATCGAAAAAGTTCAAAGAAGGGCAGCTCATTTTGTATTATCGCGAAATGTGGGAGAGTGTGTCACTGAAATAATACAGGATTTTATGTGGACATCGTTAAAAGTAGTTGTGAAATACGTTAAACATACGGGAAACACATTTTACACGTGCGTAGGTGGGTAGAGCCACGCGGGTAAAAAGCTCATCCTGAACCCCAGCAATGATATCATCCAAATTTGGTACACTCAGTCGTTACGGTCTGGAAAAGGTGAAAATCACCAGCCTGCTATTGCTATGGTAGTGATAGAATGAGGAAATAAGGGGGAGGGGGAGACGGACAGAGCGGAGGAAGGGAGGAGGGGGTGGTGGGGGGAGCGAGGGCGGGCTGGCGGACCGGTATAGGGTGTCTCAAAAGGAATTTGTATCTGACGCGTCAAAAGAAAACACAGGTTAAAGTCTGTCGACAAAATCTTTATTCGTTTTTGAAACATACCGTTTACGAATGTACTTCATAAAAATGTCGTTTCAACACAATCCAGCTCACCCACGGCACTCATTTAAACGACGAACAAAATTTTGCGTGGCGGTTCGGCTCTAGGCCGTGGGGTGGCTGCCACTTCGCTACGGATATTTTCTCCAGCGAAGTCAAATTATTGACGTCAACTTTGGATTCGACATACACTACGTGACCAAAAGTATCCGGACAGCTGGCTGAAAATGATTTAAAAGTTCCGTGGCGCCCTCCATCGGTAATGCTGGAATTCAGTATGGTGTTGGCCCACCCGTAGCCTTGACGACAGCTTCCACTCTGGCAGGCATACGTTCAGTCAGGTGCCGGAAGGTTTCTCGGGGAATGGCAGCCCATTCTTCACGGAGTGCTGCACTGAGGAGAGGTATCGATGTCGGTCGGTGAGGCCTGGCGCGAAGTCGGCATTCCAAAACATGCGAAAGGTGTTCCGTAGGATTCAGGTCAGGACTCTGTGCAGGCCAGTCCGTTACAGGGACGTTATTGTCGCGTAACCACTCCGCCACAGGCCGTGCATTATGAACAGGTGCTCGATCGTGTTGAAAGATGCAATCGCCATCCCCGAATTATTCAACAGTGGGAAGCAAGAAGGTGATTAAAACATCAGTGGAGGCGTGTGCTGTGATATTGCCACGCAAAACAACAAGGGGTGGAAGCCCCCTCCATGGAAAACGCGACCACACCGTAACACCACCGCCTCCGAATTTTACTGTCGGCACTACACACGCTGGCAGATGACGTTCACCGGGCATTCGCCTTACCCACATCCTGCCATCGCATCGCCACATTGTGTACCGCGATTCGTCACTCCATACAAAGTTTTTGCACTGTTCAATCGCCCAATGTTTACGCTACTTACACCGAGCGAGGCGTCGTTTGGCATTTACCGGCTTATGAGCAGCCTCTCGACCATGAAATTCAACTTTTCTCACCTCCTGCCTAGCTGTCATAGTACTTGCAGTGGATCCGAATGCAGTTTGGTATTCCTGTGTGATAGTCTGGACAGATGTCTGCCTATTACACATTACGACCCTCTTCAACTGTCGGCGGTTTCTGCCAGTCAACAGACGAGGTCTGCCTGTACACTTTTGTGCTGTACGTGTCCCTTCAGGTTTCCACTTCACTATCACATCGGAAATTGTGGACTTAGGGATGTTTAGGAGTGTGGAAATCTCGCGTACAGACGTACGACAGAAGTGACACCCAATCACCTGACCACGTTCGAAGTCCGTGAGTTCTGCGGATAGCCCCATTCTCCTCTCTCACGATGTCTAATGACTACTGAGGTCGCTGATATTGGGTACCTAGCAGTGGGTGGTAACACAATGCACCTGATATGAGAAACATGTGTTTTTTCGGGTGTCCGGATACTTTTGATCACATGTCGTCTACTGCAATATTTTCTTGTGGATAATAAGTTGCTGTATAATTTCTCTGGAGGTATTGAGTGGTAGGTTGTATTTTGAAGAGTGTGCCATTAGTACGATGATTCTCATTATCAGTAAAGTGAAGGAATTTGATTAGGGTAAGAAATCTTTTATAACAGCTGACGGTTGAAAAGAATGCGATGCGGACGGATTTTCGTATGGACCGATAGGACTGACAAAAAGATTTTCGAATCTGGCCCATTATAATACACACAGAAAAAAAACATCCAACTCATTTGCAACTGTTCCAAAGCAGTAATTTATAGATTAACAATTCGGTTTGCTGTTGTAAAACTGACTAAAATATTTGTTTCTATTGCCTACAAGGGCGAGAGTTACCGCACAATTGGCTTAACAGCTGATGCATCCTAGTTACTGCCAAGAATAATACGCATAAGAATGGAAAAGAAATTTGAGAATGTGCTAGATGACGATCGGTTTGGCTTTAGGAAAGGTAGGGTCACCAGAGAGGCAGTTCTGAAGGTGCGGTCGATAATGGAAGGAAGACAAAAGGAAAATAAAGGTAAGTTCTTTGGATTTGCCGATCTCGAAAAAGAGTTGGACAACATAAAATGGTGCAAGATGTTCGACATTCTGAAAAAAAGGGATAAAGTATAGGGGCAGGCGGGTAGCACACAATATGTTCAAAACTGAGAGGGAACAACGAGAGTGAAAGACCAAGAACAAAGTGCTCGGATTAGAAAGGGTGTGAGACGGTGATGTAGGCTTTCACCGCTACTCTTCAACCTCTACATCGAGGTACCAATGATGGAAATAAAGGAAAGGTTCAGGAGTGGAATTCAAATTCAGGGTGAAAGGATATCGATGGTAAGATTAGACAGTGGTCAGTCAGCGTGAAGAAGAATTACAGAGTGTGATGAATGGAATGGACAGTCTAATGAGCACCGAATGTGGATTAGAGAAAATTGAAGAAAGACTGAAGTAAATGGAAGTAGCAGAAATGAGAACGGCGAGAAAGTTAACATTAGGTTTGGTACTCACAAAGTAGGCTAAGTTAAGGAATTATGCTACCTAGGCAGCAAAATAACCCACGAGGAAGACATAAAAAGCGGACTACCACTGCCAAAGAGGACATTGCTGGTCGAGACAAGTCTACTAGTATCAAACCGTAGGCATTAATTTGAAGAAGGAACTTCTGAGAATGCAAGTTTGGAGCACAAGGTTGTGTGGCAGTGAGTCACGGACTGTGGAAAAACTGGAACTGAAGAGAATCAGACCATTCGAGATCTGGTGCTACAGACGAATGTTGGAAATTAGGTAGAGTGATGAGGTAAGGAATGAGGAGGTTTTGCGCAGAATGGGAGAGGAATTTGTGGAAGAGTGTCACAAGGAGAAGAGACAGGACGATTTTATTTATTTACTGTTCCGTGGGACCAAGTTAAGGAGAAGTCTCCATGGTCATGGAACGAGTCAATAGATGGAATTATAACACGACAGTAGAAACAGATAAAATGAAATATAAGAAACATGTTCAGGCGACAATTCGTAAGTTTAAATAAAGAAAATCAACAATGTATCACTGGAATTTGCTTAATTTTTCAGCTCTTCCAGGAACTCCTCGACAGAATACAAGGAGTGAGCCATGAGGAAACTCTTCAGTTTAGACTTAATAGCGTTTGGGCTACTGTTGAGAGTTTTGAGTTCTTGTGGTGGCTTATTGAAAATGGATGCAGCAGAATACTGCACTCCTTTCTGCACAAGAGTCAAGGAAGTGCATTCCACGTGCAGATTTCATTTCTGCCTAGTATTAACTGAGTGAAAGCTGCTAACTCTTGGGAATAAGCTAATACTGCTAACAACAAACTACATTAAAGAAAATATGTACTGTGAGGGCAATGTCAGAATTCCCAGACTACTGAATAGGGGTCGACAAGAGGTCCTCGAACTTACATCACATAGCTCGAACAGCCCGTTTTTGAACCAAAAGTACCCTTTTTGAATCAGAAGAATTACCCCACAAAATAATACCGTACGACATAAGCGTATGAAAATATGCGAAGTAGACTACTTTTCGTGTTGAACTGTCACTTATTTCAGAGACTGTTCTAATGGTAAATAAAGCAGCATTTAGTTTCTGAACGAGATCCTGAACACGGGCTTTCCACAACAGCTCACTATCTATCCAAAAGCCTAGGAACTTGAACTGTTCCGTCTTGCTTATAATATGCCCATTCTGTCTGATCAAAATATCGATTCTTGTTGAATTGTGAGTTAGAAACTGTAAAAACTGACTCTTATTGTCATTTAGCATCAAATTATTTTCCACAAACCACGAACTTATTTCATGAACTACATTATTTGATAATGTTTCAGTATTACACACAAGATCCTTCGCTACCAAGCAGGTGTAATCAGCAAACAGAAATATTTTTGAATCGCCTGTAATACTAGAAGGCATATCATTTATATAAATAAGAAACAGCAGTGGCCCCAGCACCGACCCTTGGGGAACGCCCCACTTAACAGTGCCCCATTGGGACTGAACATCACTACCACTCTCAGTATTGCGGAGAATTACCTTCTGCTTTCTGTCCTTAAAGTAAGAGGCGAACCAGTTGTAAGCTACTCCACTTACTCCATAATGGTCCAACTTGTGCAGTAATATTTTGCGGTGAACACAGTCAAAAGCCTTCGTTAAATCAAAGAAAACACCTAGCGTTGGCAACCTTTTATTTAATCCGTCCAAAACCTCACAGAGAAAAGAGAGTATAGCATTTTCAGTTGTTTAAACCATTTCTAAAACCAAACTGTACCATCATCTGTTAAGACGTCAGGGAATAACTTCCATGTTGCTAGAGGTAAAATCTGTGGAGGAAGACAGAGATTGGTATATTTGCAGCAAATAATTGAGTACGTAGGTTTGCGAGCGCCGCTGAGAGGTGGAGAGGTTGGCGGGCCGCGCCAGGCCGGTTGGAAAACTGACGACTCGGAAAGTTGCCGTGCTGTGTCGCTCCACACATCGTCTCGTGTGAGTTTGGGAGCAACACGATTGTGGCGGGGGGGGGGGGGGGGGGGGCGGCGGGTGAGAAGCGAGTGTAAGCTGCCCGACCGCCCCCCTGTGGATAGTACCTCTGCTGCCACGCAGAGTGAAAGTCTGACGGTCGGCTAAATGTTTGCGCCATTTCGACGTGTCCCCTTCGAGTTTCTCTCTTGGCTGCGTACTCGGTGCGGCCGCTGTCACACGACGCCGATTCCGGACTCACACACTGAACCCACCTCCACAAGTAGCCTTACAACCAGCTCTTCTGTTCACATTAGCGCTAATTTTCTCGTACGTAAGGCAGCGCTGCGAAAATGTTTGCTTACGCGACGACATTCCGATTCTAGAATGAAATTTTCACTCTGCAGCGGAGTGTGCGCTGATTCGAAACTTCTTGGCAGGTTAAAACTGTGTGCCGGACCGAGACTCGAACTCGGGACCTTTGCCTTTCGCGGGTAAGTGCTCTACCATCTGAGCTACCCAGCCCTAGGCAGAGTTTTACAGCAGCTCGGTGCACTGTATCTGTTAATGTGTTTCTTCGACCTGATGTGATCAACTGTGTCGGAACGTCCACCGTGACTTATACTAATAAAACAGTTACATACGGAACACACTGCTTCGTAATCAAAACGACGTTTCTTAACCCAGATAACCCTGACGTCCTTCTGTAAGGACGGCGTCACTCACTGTTGAAATTATTTATTTTTGTCAAATAACGGAGTGTTGCAACGGACTGTGACGCATTGTTATATGAAGCAGGCAGTCAGTTGCGCGCTGCGACATTCAGTTCGACGCTGTCGTCCATAGTGAGTGAGAAACTGTGTTTTGAAAATAGGGCCGATTTTACCATGGACGAACTGACTGACCTTGTCATCGGTGGGTATGTATATTTTCTTTCATATTGCGTCAATAATTCTGAAACTCGTCATATAACATCTTAAAGAATTAACCTGTATTATTTGTGGGCTCATATTACGATTGAAAGTTTTCGTCAGTTGTAATTCAATAATGTTTTCAACCGTCCTTGCAGAAGGACGTGAGGGTAATGTGTTGTCATTTTGTATTCACAGAAAACGATGTACACTGATGGAACTTTTGGCCATGTTAGAATCAAAAGATGAGGAAACACCTGATACTGGTGTGAATGTAACATTACACCCTCCTCTGAATTCAACTGATGACGTAACAGATGAAGATTCGGGTGCTGAAGAAAATCCGAGTGTAGATAAATTACCAGCAAGTCAGCTCAATGCTACTGCGCTGCGTGACCTAAAAGACAGGGGCGTCGAAGGAATGGGAACAATAAGAGGAAACAGCGTTAAGAATTGTACTCTATCATTTGCAGATAAAATTGTAAAAGAAAATAGAGGATCATACGAAATTTGTTCTGACTCAGCATCCGGGATTTCCATTGCACGTTGGAATGACAGCAGTGTTGTTACTGTACTGTGACAGAGTGCAACCACTACGCTCTGTAGCAAGATTTTCCAGGGGACAAAAGAAAAGGATTACGTGCTTCAACCTAACTTATTACACTCCTACAATACTCATATGGGAGGCATAGTCGAACTGACCAAAATGAATCCCCGTATAGAGGCTCTGTAAGAGGGAAAAAATGGTATTTCCCGATCATTGCACATTTTATAGACATTGCAGAGCAAAATGCCTGGGGTCTTTACAAGCACAACGAATAACCCATAGATCATCTGACATTTCGTCGTCGAATTGTCACTGCAATTCTTGAAACTAACAAAAGAGTCACAAGCAGCAGAGGACCTCCTAGTAAGAGGGCAAAATTAGATTCTAGGTTTGATGGAAGAGAACATTATGTTGCTGAATTACCAACGGACGAGATAACAAAAAAGAAGCAGCAGCTGAAATGTCGAAGTTGCCACAAAAAAACTACTACTATGTGCGTAAAATGTGACGAACCACTTCATGTTTGTTGCTTTTTGTCGTATCATGCTAGTGCATAAAATATGTGTATAGGTTATTTTCTTTGTTTTTTGTACTTACTAGCTGTTTTAGACCATAATTCAAATTTGTTTATTTGAAAGTATAAAAACCAAAGCAAGTTAATTGCGCAATGTCATATACTTTAAAAACATGTTCCGATATTGTCCTGACGTCCTTCTGCAAGGACGCCTATTTTTGGAAGTACTAAATAAAAATAAATACTCAAATTTGTTTTTACTTTCTTCCTTACAACCGTGTGAATGAATATAGATAAGATATAAAACAATTTTGAAAAAAAAATAATTCAGGACTATCTGGGTTAATGAAATTCCATTCCTTGGAATAACAGTCACTGAAGTTGCAGACACGTTTCGGCATTGCGTTTCACAGTACTGCAGCAATAATACCACTAATATGAGAAAAAAAACTATTGCAGTTCGTCTGACAAAACATCAACTACTACACTGTTCCGACAATGAGTGTGTAAGTGGCGCGACAATCGGACTGTTTCATAGCTCTGTTACAATAATACAACTTACTGCTTGTTGGCCAAAGTACCGCTCAAAGTAAATTATTGCCCGAGTGTATCAATACTGATACAGTTGATTACTAGTATGGGACAATGGAGGTTTTAGACAAATAAACTAATATATATTAATTTCTTCTGTTGTATTTCCTTTAATATAGCGAAATCCCAAAAATTTGAGAAAGTTTCACGAAATGTATTTAAAAATTGAATTCCGGGACTTTTGAGCGTCCCGAAACAAATTTTCGGGACACCGGAACACAGGGATGAAAACCGGGACAATCCCGGTTTTCCGGGACGTTTGGTCACCCTATTCTAGCGGTCATTCCTTTTCGAAATTATATGTTCATCGTACACACAAGATTCACTAAAACTTAGGTTGTAATTATTTCGGTTCTTGGCTAGAGCTTCGATCACTTCGGTTTGGATCATACCTTTTTCACACATGTTTCGAAATACGAATTTTATACTGTTTCTGATGCTGTTGCATGCAATTTCTTGAACCGCATAAACCAACTCGGAGAAGTTATGGATTCTTCTGCTCCGAAATTGTTAGTAATATTTGTAACCTAGTCGCGCAAGATGGTACCTCTAAGACACAATAACTTCTGTGTGGCTTCTAAAAAAAAGTCAAAGAAATTCTCGTTTGACGTCAGCTATATTTCCGATCGTCCATTAAGTCGCACTGCAACTTAGTTTTTCCTCCGTATATATTTCAGGTTGAGAAAAGGTGCATTTATCTATACTTCTATCGATATGGCTGTAAGAAAACTGACGAATAATTCGAAACGTGAAATGTTGGTAATATGACTCACTTCAGTTGTTTCCCTAGTCAGCGACGTTTCCCTATCCATTCAGGTTCTGGTCTTAATACAGTTTGTGTCTGTACTAGTATTAGTAAAAATTGTAAAACGAAAAATACTATTTTATATACATGCCGGATATTATGGATAAAAGGTAATGTTATTTTTTAAACAAGTTATATATATTTTAGAGATATTGTGTGAAGGTAAGCTATGTCTCCGCAATATCCTTTCTTCCAGGAGTGCTAGTTCTGCGAGGTTCGCAGGAGAGCTTCTGTAAAAAAAAATTGTTCAAATGGCTCTGAGGACTATGGGACTTGACAGTTGTGGTCATCAGTCTCCTAGAACTTAGAACTACTTAAACCTAAGTAACCTAAGGACATCACACACAACCATGCCCGAGGCAGGATTCAAACCTGCGACCGTAGCAGTGCTTCTGTAAAGTTTGGAAGGTAGGAGACGAGGCACTGGCAGAAGTAAAGCTGTGAGGACGGGGCGTGAGTCGTGCTTGGGTAGCTCAGTCGGTAGAGCACTTGCCCGTTAAAGGCAAAGGTCCCGAGTTCGAGTCTCGGTCCGGCACACAGTTTTAATCTGCCAGGAAGTCTCATTCTGATTGTGACTACTGTGCCGTCGAAATACACCGGAACTCGTTCAACTTTATCTCGATCTTTACGATAGAGCTGACAGGCACAATCGAATGTTCTAAGAACAGCGTGAAAGATCGATTTTTCTTTCTTTTCCACCATACACTGACGGAAAAAAAATCGCAACGCCGAAAAATAATTAATGTAGAGCAATGAAACGTCGGGAATGCATTTCTCTAGGTAATGTATTTAAATGATTAGACACAGGTTAATGTAAGCGCGACGTACGCCGTTGCAAATGTGAGGTGCCGGTGTTTCAATGGCAGGTGCATCTGCCAGAGACTCACGTGCAGTCGTGCAGGCATTGCGTAGTACAGACGGCGGGTTGTCTGATGGAGTTCCAACCAAGCCTGCCGCACCTGGTCCGTCAGTAGAGGGACGGTCAGTGCTCGATGCCACCAGATTTCTGTAACAGCCTCTGTGGCTGCCACCCTGTGTGAGTGTCACTGTAGCAGTCCGGGTTGCGTAGCCCCGTGTGTGACAGATGCCTGTCTACTCCAGCACATAAGGGTCCCACTCGACTTCTTTAGCAACCTGCCGATGCGGTTTCTCTTTTGGCAGCTTGTGTGCAAAGCCTGTATTTGTTTCTACCCTGAACAGGGGCCAGTTTCTAGGATGGCCTTTGGCTGTGCGTCTGAGGTATGACTTTTGAGGTTATTTTATTGAGGTCCTAATAACTGTACCGCAGTGGCGTGCACTCCGGCGAAGAATTGATTGTGTTACGTTCGTGACCCTGGGCTTGGTGGCGACTGTCAGTAAGGCTTTCATAGTCTGCTATTCAGAGTCCCACAGCGGAACGGAGGTTGTACGCCATCCTGCAGTGTCCAACAAATAATACGAGCGTCGTAACAATAGATTAATTATTCTGCAGCTGTTTTAGTGTTGGAAGAACTGTGGTATTATAAGCCTAATTTGGATGATTTAGTGCTGGCTCAGTTTAGGGACGCTTATAGAGAATATGTCTTTATCCCAAACGGTATAAGCTGTGCAAACAGGTACTCTGATTTTAGGCAAGGTCGTTATAGGCCACTGTGGTACAATTGTTAGAACCTCAATAAAATAACCTCAAAAGTCATACCTCACACGCACAGCCGAAGGCCATCCTAGAAAATGGTCTCACGGGTTGTGAGTGTAATATCTCTTTATATTCGATGAATATACATGATATATATACGCTACAATTCTACCCTTGAATGACGTTTACTAATTTTCTATCTTCATACTCGCAGAATCCATGCGCAAAGTAGTTTCATACAATAGCTATGCCATGAGCGCATAATTATTCTTTGTGGTACTCTCCCTGGTGGTTGTTAGGAAAAAAGCTTCTGGGATTGTCTTCGTGCCGATTAGCCTGAGCATTGTTTGAAGAATTGTAATCTGAATATTGAGATTCATGACAAAAGATAACTTATACGAAATTGTACGATTAAAAGGGAAATATATATATATATATATATATATATATATATATATGTATTGCTCCTTCATACAAAACGTGTGTATTGGACATTTGAGAATTAATGATATTCATCGATATATTGCACAGTTGTAAATCAGAAGGGAACTTCCGAAAGACTGGATACGAACCTGCATTTAATAATCCAAGAGCTCCATTACTTCTTCGGAAGGTTAAACTTCATCAAAGCCAAATGTCCACTTGATCTGAGGTTTCCCGACTGATTATACAACGCTCCCAAAATTACGAGGCATTTTATTTCTACAGATTAGCAGACTGCCGCAAAGCACGAGCCTGCGGAGAAGAAGAATCATCACCTGATTTCATTCTAACAAGTAAAATTTCTGAATAATTTTGAGTGACTGAGTTATGATTGTTTCTCCTATTATGAATAATTGATTGCTCGAACGAATTGAGAACTACATAATTACATAGCAGGAAAAATTACATGAGGTCTCCTGTTGAGGGTAGAAAGAAATACAGGCTTTGCACACAAGTTACCAAAAGAGAAACCGCATTGGCATTGTAAATGTTCTAATGAATTTTGTTTGCATTTAAGGTGGTGGTTGTTATTACCACGTTTGTATTATTTGTTGGACATTTCAGGATCGCATATAACCTGCATTCCGCTGTGGGATTCAGAAGAATAGACTATGAAACCGTTACCAATAATCACCAACAAACCCAAGATTATGAACGTAACACTGTTAATTCTTCGCCGCAGCACTGTCGTGAAGCACCGTGCATGGTTGTCGCCCAACTTTTGCGGGACTCTGTGTGGCTGTCATCCGTCTTGTGCAGCACGCTGCGTACTTGTTGCCCAACTTGCATTGTAGTCTCCTTCCCCGTGGCTCAACTTGTGTAGGGCCCAGTGTCATTGTTATCCAATATGTGTAGAATCATGTATGATTCTCACCTACCTTCTGTAGCACAATGTGTGATTGTCACCCGACTTGTGTAGCACCCTGTGCCGTCGTCGTCCAACTTGTGTAGCACCCTGTGCCGTCGTCGTCCAACTTGTGTAGCACCCTGTGCCGTCGTCGTCCAACTTGTGTAGCACCCTGTGCCGTTGTCGTCCAACTTGTGTAGCACCCTGTGCCGTTGTCGTCCAACTTGTGTAGCACCCTGTGCCGTTGTCGTCCAACTTGTGAAGCACCCTGTGCCGTTGTCGTCCAACTTGTGAAGCACCCTGTGCCGTTGTCGTCCAACTTGTGAAGCACCCTGTGCCGTTGTCGTCCAACTTGTGTAGCACCCTGTGCCGTTGTCGTCCACATTGGGTAGCACCCCTTCTTGGTCGTCGCCCGATTTGTGTAGCACCGTATGTGATTGGTGCGACCATGTGAAGCACTGTGTCTGATCGTTACCCCACTTCTGTGACACCTTGTGCGAATCCCATCCAATTTGTCTAACACCCTATGACAGACCCACCTGACATATTTAGCATCCTGTGTGATTGTCACCCGACTTGTGTCGAACCCTGTGTGATTGTCACCCAACTTGTGTAGAACCGTGTGTGATTGTCACCCGACTTGTGCAGCACCCTGTGCCATTGCCGCCAGGTGCCCGGCACGGCAGCAGAGCGCGGCGGGCCGGCCGCCCGCGCCGCAGCTCGCGGGATGACGTCACGCGCCGCCGCCGCCACCGCCCCCGCCGACGCGCCCCCGCAGCCAGCGGCCGCCTCCGCCCCCGCCGCCCCCAGCGCAGAGGCCGGCCGGCGCGGCCGCAGCCTCTCCACCAGCACCGCCCCGCAGCCGCAGCACGTAGCACCCGCCGCCACACACCTCCAGTCGCCGGCAGCAGCGTAAGTAGACACCGCTAAAACCAGTTTGTCAAATTGCCGTCCATTGTCAACAGGTTTCTTAGACGAGGGTGCAGACGTAGCAACGAAGTTTGTGGAACTGAACCTCGCTTTTGAAGCAGCCGTCAGTTTGTGCATATTCTAACAATACCACCACTTGCAAAGTAGGTTAGAAATGAGGTTAATAATGTTGCTCACGCAGCGTATGTTCGCTTTATCGGGCAACAACAAAGTTATTGACTGTGGATGGTATCGTCAGAATGGAAATAATGAAGTCACTGTAAAAAAGGTCATTAATTTTGGCAGTTATCTCGAATGGATTCCCACGTAGATTTCGTCGAAGTTGTTATGGTTCATCTTCTTGATTCTCTAGGGTGATCCCACTTCGACTGCTAGAAGGTAGAGATCTGTATTTTAGCAATATTTGAGGACCTAACAAAGGCGTTTTTCAGGAAATTCTTAATGATCAAACTATCCCAGGTCAGAACAATACTATGGTAGAAATTATTTTTTACTTGGTGTTCACGATCCACATTTTTATTAAAGAGATTAGAGATTAGAGATTAGATTAGTACTTGTTCCATAGATCATGAATATGACACTTCGTAATGATGTGGAACGTGTCAGGTTAATAAAAGGTGCCTATACAAGGTATTACATTAGACAAAATATTACATGACACTTTTTTTTTTTTTTTTTTTTTTTTTTTTTTTTTTTTTTTTTTTTTTTTTTGGAGGTTGGGGAATTACTCACTTACTATATTCAAAAATTCATCTAATGAATAGGAGTTGACATTAAGAAATTCTTTTAATTTCCTTTCAAATGCTATATGGCTATCTGCCAGACTTTTGATGCTAGTAGGTAAGTGGCCAAAGACTTTTGTGGCAGCATAATTTACCTCCTTCTGAGCCAAAGTTAGACTTAGCCTTGAGTAGTGAAGATCATCCTTTGTCCTAGTGTCTGCAGGATGATCTTGGATGAGCTCCAGCAATTATTCTGATTACACGCTTTTGTGCAATGAACACTCTTATACTAAATGATGAATTACCCCAGAATGTGATGCCATACGAAAGCACAGAATGAAAATAGGTGTGGTAAGCTAATTTACTGAGATGTATATCGCCAAAATTTGCAATGACCTTAATAGCATAAGTAGCTGAACTCAAACGTTTCAGCAGATCCTCAGTGTGTGTTTTTTCCAGTCCAACCCCTCATCAATGCATACACCTAGAAATTTCGAATATTGTACCTTAGCTACCGATTTCTGATCGAAGTCTGTAGTTATTAATGGGGTCATTCCATTTAGTGTGTGGAACTGTATATACTGTGTTCTGTCAAAGTTTAATGAGAGCCCATTTGCAGAGAACCAGTTAATGATTTTCTGAAAAACATCGTTTACAATTTCTCCAGTTAATTCTTGTCTGTCGGGTGTGATAGCTATACTTGTATCATCAGCAAAAAGTACCAGCTTTGCATCTTCGTGAATATAGAATGGCAAGACATTAATATATATATTAAGAACAGCAGAGGACCCGAGACCGAACCTTGCGGCACCCCATTCTTGATTGTTCCCCAGTGCGAGAAATCACCAGTTTTTTGCATATTATGTGAACTGTTTATTTCAACTTTCTGCACTCTCCCAGTTAGGTGTGATTTAAACCATTTGAGCGCTGTCCCATTCATAGCACAGTACTTGAGCTTATCTAGAAGTATTCCACGATTTACACAATCAAAAGCCTTTGATAGATCACAAAAAATCCCAACAGGTGACTTCCGGTTACTCAGAGCATTTAATATTTCATTACTGAAAGTATATATAGCATTTTCCGTTGAAAAACCCTTCTGGAAACCAAACTGAAATCTTGTTAAAACTTTGTTTTTACAAAGGTGTGAAGCTACTCTACAATACAGTACTTTTTCAAGAATTTTGGATAGGGCAGTCAGAAGAGAGATTGGGAGGTAGTTGTTGACATCAGACGTATCCCCTTCTTTATGCAGTGGTTTAACAATGGCATACTTCAGTCTATCTGGGAAGATACCCTGCTTCAGAGAGCTATTACATATGTGGCTAAGAATCCCACTTACTTCTTGGGAACAAGCTTTTATTATCCTGCTGGAAATGCCATCAATCCCGTGTGAGCTTTTATTCTTGAGAGAGTTTGTTATCTTCCTAATGTCAGTAAATTCACATATACTTCTTCTTAATTGTCACATCATCAAGAAAACAGTTTTGTATCAATCTTCATATATTTAATTTCCACTTTAACCAAACACAAGACTTGACGGTTCTTTTACAAAGCGGAATAACAACTTAACTTCTGCAAAGTGAAACAAGGACTGCTCTGTGCGCATTCGCGCCAAAACGGTTACAAGTAAGTCACAGATTATGACAGCCTCACAGAAATGAATACACACAAGAAGCATATCACTGTAATATATCGATACATCGGAGTAACTATAGGTTAATAAAACCAAATGTGAACATTGTCACAAAAATGTTACATCAGCTTCAAAAACGGACGAGAACGTCGAGCGTGTGCGCGCGCTCTCGCGGAATCTGACCGACGTTTCGTAATAAGGATGACGGGCGACCTGTTAAACGCCTTCACCGTACAGAGGACGAATCGGACCGACAAGTGGGTGCTGCATCGTAACAGCTCCACATCCATCACCGGAACTTTTGACCCTGGTCAGCTGACCTGACCGAGCAGTGGTCAACACACACTGGACTCGCATTGGGGGGGACGCCGGTTCAAACCCGCGTACGACCGTCCTGATTTCCGTTTTCTGTGAGTTCCCTAAATTGCTTCAGGCAAAGCAGGGCTGACTTCTTTGAAAGGGCACGGCCAATTTGCTTCCCCATCCTTCCCTAAACGGATGGGACCGACGAGCTCGCAGTTTGGTTCGCTCCCCCTCCCTCCCCCCTCCCCCCTCCCCACCCCAACCAACCACCTGATCTGAGTCCTTGCGACTGTTTTGTTTTCCGGAAATTCAAAAACGTCATTAGAGCCCGTCATTTTGTGACTTTGGAAAAGATTCAAAAGAATGTGACCGACAAGTTAAAGGTGCTGCCTTTGAGCTGTGCTACCGAGACTGCCAACGGCTACTCCGCCGGTATATATACCAGGTCTAGAAGTATGAAACCGGAATTTCTGAGCAATAATTATACGTCCGTTGTTTGTAACTTACAATCAGTAGGTGGCCGCTGTGCCCGAGCGGTTGTAGGCGCTTCAGTCTGGAACTGTGCGACCGCTACGGTCGCAGGTTTGAATCCTGCCTCGGGCACGGATGTGTGTGATGTCCTTAGGTTAGTTAGGTTTAAGTAGCTCTACGTTCTAGGGGACTGATGACCGCAGAAGTTAAGTCCCATAGTGCTCAGAGCCATTTGAACTTTTTTTTTTTTTTTTTTGTTTTTTTTTTTTTTTTTTTTTTTACAGTCAGTATTTTATCGAGAATAATCTCCATTGCTATTTATACATTCCTCCCACCTCTCTGGCAGGCTGTGAATACCGCGCCGAAAAAAATTCTTCTTTTGAGGCGAACCACTTAGGGCGCCATTTTCGTACATTTTCATACGAACTGAAGCGTTATTCAGCGAGACTGTTGTCCCAGTATCGCAAATACGCTACTGCCTATTAAATTTGCTACACCAAGAAGAAATGCAGATGATAAACGGCTGTTCATTGGACAAATATATTATACTAGAACTGACATGTGACTACATTTTGACGCAATTTGGGTGCACAGATCCTGAGAAATCAGGACCCAGAACAACCAAGAACTATATATATATATATATATATATATATATATATATATATATAGTGTGTGTGTGCGATGCCACTTCGTCACGGGACAATTGCATTTTTTTCATAATTATATTTTTATCATTCTGGTTGGCGCGGCTTTAAATACTGTGGACTAGCATGAGAGTGTCAACTTACACCGCGATAACACTCGTACGGAAATCGGCTGCCCCGAAGTACGTACGATATGATATGATATGTTTTAAACACAACGCGTGACTCACCGCCTTCGCTATTCATTAGAATAGTTTTGCGTTAGCGCTCCTATTTAGAGAAGAAAATATGCGGAAGCTTGTTGAATGTAATGATTTTTAATGTTTCTTGTTCATTATTTGCAAGGCAGTCCAGGAGAGAATTTCATCTGCCGTTAGGCGGCCAAACTGGAACATACTGTACTCATTCAGTGCTGTGGATTTTACTAACTGGAATTTATTACTACGCTTTTTAACTTTGAAATTAATGAAAGCTCAAAATTGAGGAGTCTCTCGCATTTACATGTAATAACATAAGTTGTCAGCGTAATGGCCGACTAAATCCTACTATGGGAGATGAGCTCCCTACACTACGAATTTCTGTAAGAATTTTGTTAATTATAATTAATGGTTGCGATCATGCGAGGTGACAACTAAGTCATTAATACACACTTTCTAATAACAATTATGTTTTGCTAAATTACAAGCAAACTTACTTTAAATATTATCCAGCGCTACAATAGCGGCGTACCTCTAGACGAAACAGAAACAGGAAAGCTCCCCATGAAGCAGTAGTCTCTGGTCATGTTCATTTTCATTACACAGATAAAAAAATTTTCTTTTACTTTTATATCACATCGCTCTTTGTGTTTTTTTGGTGGTATTATTTAACTTTCTTAATCTTTCTTATACATCGCGCACACACATACAGTCTTGAAATAATTTATAATTCACAAGTTGCACAGCAAAAACTTCCTTTCCCTTTCTCTACATGTCCATTTTTGTGACGTACCGTCACAGCGAGCAGGATTTCACAAGCGGTCTTTCGATTCGCTTGCCGTCTTTCATTGAGTCCAAGCGCGACTCAGCGCCTTACCCGTAGCTTTCAAGCGAAGAGAAACGGCGTCCAGCGTAACATTCAGTTGCCGTTGTGGCTCAGTATCACCTTCGTCCAGTGAGGCCTGTATTTCGGTGTCTTCCAAGTCTTTCGGTCGTTTCCGCGCTCGCCGTTTCTCACGTCAAAATCACGACTTTTTAATTGTTTCAACCGCTCGAAACACCGTGTTTTCCGTACAGCACGTTTGCCGAAAACTAGGACAAGCGTTCGATGCGATTGTGCAGCAGTTTTCTCCAAATGATAACAGAAAACCAACGCTGTCCGCAAATCGTAGTTCGTAATCAGCGATACAGATGGCCGTACCGTAGGTGCAACCACAATGGAGGGGTATCTGTTGAGAGGCCAGACAAACGTGTGGTCCCTGAAGAGGGGCAGCAGCCTTTTCAGTAGTTGCAAGGGCAACAGTCTGGATGATTTACTGATCTGGCCTTGTAACAATAACCAAAACGGCCTTGCTGTGCTGGTACTGCGAACGGCTGAAAGCAAGGGGAAACTACAGCCGTAATTTTTCCCGAGGACATGCAGCTCTACTGTATGATTAAATGATGATGGCGTCCTCTTGGGTAAAATATTCCGGAGGTAAAATAGTCCCCCATTCGGATCTCCGGGCGGGGACTACTCAGGAGGACGTCGTTATCAGGAGAAAGAAAACTGGCGTTCTACGGATCGGAGCGTGGAATGTCAGATCCCTTAATCGGGCAGGTAGGTTAGAAAATTTAAAAAGGGAAATGGATAGGTTAAAGTTAGATATAGTGGGAATTAGTGACGTTCGGTGGCAGGAGGAACAAGACTTCTGGTCAGGTGACTACAGGGTTATAAATACAAAATCAAATACGGGGAATGCAGGAGTAGGTTTAATAATGAATAAAAAAATAGGAGCGGGGGTTAGCTACTACAAACAGCATAGTGAACGCATTATTGCGGCCAAGATAGACACAAAGCCCATGCCTACTACAGTAGTACAAGTTTATATGCCAACTAGCTCTGTAGATGATGAAGAAATTGATGAAATGTATGACGAGATATAAGAAATTATTCAGGTGGTGAAGGGAGACGAAAATTTAATAGTCATGGGTGACTGGAATTCGTCAGTAGGAAAAGGGAGAGAAGGAAACATAGTAGGTGAATATGGATTGGGGGGAAGGAATGAAAGAAGAAGCCGCCTTGTAGAATTTTGCACAGAGCATAACTTAATCATAGCCAACACTTGGTTCAAGAATCATAAAAGAAGATTGTATACCCGGCAGAATCCTGGAGATACTAAAAGGTATCAGATAGATTATATAAAGGTAAGACAGAGATTTAGGAACCAGGTTTTAAATTGTAAGACATTTCCAGGGGCAGATGTGGATTCTGACCACAATCTATTGGTTATGAACTGCAGATTGAAACTGAAGAAACTGCAAAAAGGTGGGAATTTAAGGAGATGGGACCTGGATAAACTGAAAGAACCAGAGGTTGTAGAGAGTTTCAGGGAGAGCATAAGGGAACAATTGACAGGAATGGGGGAAAGAAATGCAGTAGAAGAAGAATGGGTAGCTCTGAGGGATGAAGTAGTGAAGGCAGCAGAGGATCAAGTAGGTAAAAAGAAGAGGGCTAATAGAAATCCTTGGGTAACAGAAGAAATATTGAATTTAATTGATGAAAGGAGAAAATATAAAAATGCAGTAAATGAAGCAGGCAAAAAGGAATACAAACGTCTCAAAAATGACATCGACAGGAAGTGCAAAATGGCTAAGCAGGGATGGCTAGAGGACAAATGTAAGGATGTAGAGGCTTGTCTCACCAGGGGTAAGATAGATACTGCCTACAGGAAAATTAAAGAGACCTTTGGAGAGAAGAGAACCACTTGTATGAATATCAAGAGCTCAGATGGCAACCCAGTTCTAAGCAAAGAAGGGAAGGCAGAAAGGTGGAAGGAGTATATAGAGGGTTTATACAAGGGCGATGTACTTGAGGACAATATTATGGAAATGGAAGAGGATGTAGATGAAGACGAAATGGGAGATAAGATACTGCGTGAAGAGTTTGACAGAGCACTGAAAGACCTGAGTCGAAACAAGGCCCCGGGAGTAGACAACATTCCATTTGAACTACTGATGGCCTCAGGAGAGCCAGTCATGACAAAACTCTACCATCTGGTGAGCACGATGTATGAGACAGGCGAAATACCCTCAGACTTCAAGAAGAATATAATAATTCCAATCCCAAAGAAAGCAGGTGTTGACAGATGTGAAAATTATCGAACTATCAGTTTAATAAGTCACAGCTGCTAAATACTAACGCGAATTCTTTACAGACGAATGGAAAAACTTGTAGAAGCCGACCTCGGGGAAGATCAGTTTGGATTCCGTAGAAATGTTGGAACACGTGAGGCAATACTGTGAGGCAATACTGACCTTACGACTTATCTTAGAAGAAAGATTAAGGAAAGGCAAACCTACGTTTCTAGCATTTGTAGACTTAGAAAAAGCTTTTCCCAATGTTGACTGGAATACACTCTTTCAAATTCTGAAGGTGGCAGGGGTAAAATACAGGGAGCGAAATGCTATTTACAGTTTGTACAGAAACCAGATGGCAGTTATAAGAGTCGAGGGGCATGAAAGGGAAGCAGTGGTTGGGAAAGGAGTAAGACAGGGTTGTAGCCTCTCCCCGATGTTATTCAATCTGTATATTGAGCAAGCAGTAAAGGAAACAAAAGAAAAATTCGGTGTAGGTATTAAAATTCAAGGAGAAGAAGTAAAAACTTTGAGGTTCGCCGATGACATTGTAATTCTGTCAGAGACAGCAAAGGACCTGGAAGAGCAGTTGAACGGAATGGACAGTGTCTTGAAAGGAGGATATAAGATGAACATCAACAAACGCAAAACGAGGATAATGGAATGTAGTCAAATTAAGTCAGGTGATGCTGAGGGAATTAGATTAGGAAATGAGACACTTAAAGTAGTAAAGGAGTTTTGCTATTTGGGGAGCAAAATAACTGATGATGGACGAAGTAGAGAGGATATAAAATGTAGACTGGCAGTGGCAAGGAAAGCGTTTCTCAAGAAGAGGAATTTGTTAACATCGAGTATAGATTTAAGTGTCAGGAAGTCGTTTCTGAAAGTATTTGTATGGGGTGTAGCCATGTATGGAAGTGAAACATGGACAATAAATAATTTAGACAAGAAGAGAATAGAAGCTTTCGAAATGTGGTGCTACAGAAGAATGCTGAAGATAAGGTGGGTAGATCACGTAACTAATGATGAGGTATTGAATAGGATTGGGGAGAAGAGAAGTTTGTGGCACAACTTGACTAGAAGAAGGGATCGGTTGGTAGGACATGTTTTGAGGCATCAAGGGATCAATAATTTAGCATTGGAGGGTAGTGTGGAGGGTAAAAATCGTAGAGGGAGACCAAGAGATGAATACACTAAGCAGATTCAGAAGGATGTAGGTTGCAATAGATACTGGGAGATGAAGAAGCTTGCACAGGATAGAGTAGCATGGAGAGCTGCATCAAACCAGTCTCAGGTCTGAAGACAACAACAACAACAATCACAAAATTCGGCACGTTCACGGGTTTGAAACAGACGCGGATGGGTTATTGTGTGACGACATTCGTCGTAAGCCGTTGCAGGGAGCAGAGGGCCCTACATATATATTGAAACATTATCAAATAATGTAGTTCCTGAAATAAGTTCGTGGCTTGTGGAAAATAATTCGTTGCTAAATCACAGTAAGACTCAGTTTCTAACTCACAATTCGGCAAGAACCGATATTTTGATCAGACACAATTGGCATATTATAAGCGAGACGGAACAGTTCAAGTTCCTAGGCGTTCCGATAGATAGTAAGCTGTTGTGGAAAGCCCATGTTCAGGATCTTGTTCAGAAACTAAATGCTGCTTTATTTACCATTAGAACAGTATCTGAAATAAGTGACAGTTCAACACGAAAAGTAGTCTACTTCACATATTTTCGTACGCTTATGTCGTACGGTATTATTTTTTGGGGTAATTCTTCTGATTCAAAAAGAGTATTTTTGGCTCCAAAACGGGCTGTTCGAGCTATGTGTGGTGTAAGTTTATTTTCTTTAATGTCGTTTGTTGTTATCAATATTAGCTTATTCCCAAGAGTTAGCAGCTTTCACTCAGTTAATGCTAGGCAGAAATCAAATCTGCACGTGGAATGCACTTCCTTGACTCTTGTGCAGAAAGGGGTGCAGTATTCAGCTGCGTCCATTTTCAATAAGCCACCACAAGAACTCAAAACTCTCAACAGTAGCCCAAACGCTTTTAAGTCTTAACTGAAGAGTTTCCTCGTGGCTCACTCCTTCTATTCTGTCGAGGAGCTCCTGGAAGAGCTGAAAAATTAAGCAAATTCCAGTGTTACATTGTTGATTTTCTTTATTTAAACTTACGAATTGTCGCCTGAACATGTTTCTTATATTTCATTTTATCTGTTTCTACTATCGTGTTATAATTTCATGTATTGACTCGTTCCATGACCATGGAGACTTCTCCTTGATGTGGTCCCACGGAACAATAAATAAATAAATCAATAAAAATGAATAAATACCTCCTCTGCATTACTGCAGATGACGTGTCACTGAGCACATTTGTTCTGCGCATGCAGTACACGTGAGGCGCCCAGTTGTTTCCACTGCCCTGTGTGGAACGCGAAGGTTCTGCTACAGTTCACTGGCCTGCTGTCTTCAAGTTGATGTCCCCAGCGCAGAACACAGCACGCAGGTCGCAGGTCGTAGGTTGGAGGCTGGAACTGACTTTTAGCGAGGTTCTGTTCTGAAGTAATTATCACTTCTTTGGAATGCCACTCGGGTATTTCAATATAGCCACAAGAGAAGACTACACAATCTTAACACAACACCTTCTGATACAGCAAAGTACACGATCAAACACAATGTTTACGAAAATGTACCTTTACACTATTTGTGGCACGTGTCTGTGCCTCATGACTACCGGAGTGAATATTTTAACACTGAATGCTGGCCAACACACCCTGCCACAGACAACATGACTGTACATCTCGACTGCCTCATCCAGAGTGACGAACAGGAACTTAAATAAAAACTGGAAACACATCTCACGACAGACGACATGTCTGTTCTTCTCGACTGCCTTATCCAGAGTGACGAACAGCCCGAAACACTTCGCACGACATACCAGAAAAGGTGTGACCCGAACGCTTCCGAAGTGCTTCGTCTGCAATTTCGTCAGTCTTTTGTTTTTGATTTAAATTGTTTTTAATAATTCTAAAATGACCGACTGATAGTCAGCTGTTGAGAGATATTTATATTAAAAAGCGAAGTCATTCCAATGAGTAGTTTAACGAATAATAATAATAATAATAATAATAATATAAAAAATAAATCCTAAATTAATACAGTTCCTAAACAGTAATGAAAAATTGGAAAACCACACTTAATATCCAAACAAATTCAGATAACATCACATCACAGCCAATACAGATTAAGCGTGGAATATACCAAGGAGACTCATTAAGTCCTTTCTGGTTCTGCCTTGCTCTGAACCCACTATCCAACATGCTAAATAATACGAATTATGGATACAATATTACTGGAGCATACCCACACAAAATAACACATTTCCTATACATGGATGACCTAAAACTACTGGCAGCAACAAATCAACAACTCAACCAATTACTAAAGATAACAGAAGTATTCAGCAATGATATAAATGTGGCTTTTTGAACAGATAAATGTAAGAAAAATAGCATAGTCAAGGGAAAACACACTAAACAAGAAGATTACATATTGCATAACCACAGCGACTGCATAGAAGAGATGGAAAAAACAGATGCCTATAAATATCTAGGATACAGACAAAAAATAGGCATAGATAATACAAATATTAAAGAAGAACTAAACGAAAAATATAGACAAAGACTAACAAAAATACTGAAAACAGAATTGACAGCAAAAAACAAGACAAAAGCTATAAATAATTATGCTATACCAATATTGACCTACTCATTTGGGGTAGTGAAATGGAGTAACATAGACCTAGAAGCACTCAATACACTTACACGATCACAATGCCACAAATATAGAATACATCACATACATTCAGCAACTGAAAGATTCACATTAAGCAGAAAGGAAGGAGGAAGGGGATTTATCGACATAAAAAAACCTACATTATGGACAGGTAGACAATTTAAGAAAATTCTTTCTAGAACGAGCAGAAACTAGCAAAATACACAAGACAATCACTCGTATAAATACATCGGCTACACCACTGCAATTTCATAACCACTTCTACAACTCTTCAGATCACATAACATCAACAGATACAAAGAAAGTAAGTTGGAAAAAGAAAACACTACACGGCAAGCACCCGTGTCCTCTAACACAGCCACACATAGATCGAGACGCATCTGACACATGGCGAAGACAAGGCAATGTATACAGTGAGAGAGAAGGGTTCATGATTGCAATACAGGATCAAACAATAAAGACCAGATATTACAGCAAGCATATTATTAAAGATCCCAATACCACAACAGATAAATGCATACTTTGCAAACAACAAATAGAAACAGTAGATCACATCACAAGTGGATGTACAATACTAGCAAATACAGAATACCCCAGAAGACATGACAATGTAGCAAAAATAATACACCAACAGCTTGCCTTACAACATAAACTAATAAAACAACACCTTCCCACATACAAGTATGCACCACAAAATGTACTGGAGAATGATGAATACAAATTATACTGGAACAGAACCATTATAACAGATAAAACAACACCACATAACAAACCTGACATCATACTCACCAATAAAAAGAAGAAATTAACACAACTAATTGAAATATCCATACCCAATACAACAAATATACAGAAGAAAACAGGAGAAAAAATTGAAAAATACATCCGACTGGCTGAGGAAGTCAACGACATGAGGCATCAGGATAAAGTTGACATTATCCCGATTATACTATCAACTACAGGAGTCATACCACACAGTATCCACCAGTACATCAACGCAATACAGCTACATCCAAACATATATATACAACTAGAGAAATCTGTAATTATTGATACATGTTCAATTACCCGAAAGTTCCTGAATGCAATATAACATATACCGTACAGTTAAAAGGAAGTCACGCTTGATCAAGGTCCGCGTCACTTTCCATTTTTGACCAGACATAACGTCTGAGAAAGGAAAGAAATAATAATAATAATAATAATAATAATAATAATAATAATAACCACACTTTGACGTTTTGGCGGCCTTGCTCCGAACACAGCAGCCAATCACAGAGCAGTAGCATTATGCAGGCGGTTTTTGTCACGGGAATGGTACCGGATCTAACGTCTGTCACAGGTACCTCACACCACATTTCGTCATCTATACACTTCTTGCATTTCCACTGCTCTGGGAACAGCTTCTTGGAGTCTTAATATGATGGCTGACCAAGCCAGAAATACTACTAGAGGCGTTTATTCGCAGCTCATTACCTGTGGTGGTTGTTCCCACCAATCTGCAGAAGAGGCTGGTTGGTCGGCTGATAAATTAGTATGTGTATAGAGCCCTGTAGTCGAAGCACCTTGCCTGTGGTGGTTGTTCCCAGTGGTCCACAGAAGAGGCTGCCACAAAATTGGTTGGTTGGTTGGTTGGTAGGTTCATTGGTTGGACGGTAAGTTGGCACGTGTGTAGAGTTGCTCAGCAGTGGTGGTTGGTCGGCCGATAAATTGGTATGTGTGTAGCGGCCTTTATTCGGAACTGCTTACCTGAGGTGGTTGTTCCCACCATTCTGCAGAAGAGGCTGCCACAAAATTGTTTGGTTGGTTGGTCGGCTGATAAATTGGTATGTGTGTAGAGCCCTTTAGTCGAAGCTCCTGAACTGTGGTGGTTGTTCCCAGTGGTGCACAGGAGAGGCTGCCACAGAATTGGTCGGGCGGTAAGTTGGGTTGCTCAGCAGTGTTGTTTGTTGCAGCAGCCCTCAGGAGAGGCAGCGCAGCCGCAGCCAGTCGGACCGCCGCGGCAGCCCCACCTCGGGCCACCGCCCGCACCACAACAACCACCACCACCACCACCACCACCAGGACTGGTTGTCCGCCTGGGGTCGCCTCGTCGGAGCCATAACGGGGGGCGGCAGGAAGCTGGGCGTCGGCTCAGGTACGTCTCTCTCTCTCTCTTTCTCACTGTCTTTGTAGTGTAAAGGCTACGATATTTGTAGGAAAATTAAAGGTGTTGTTTGCAACAGTTGTGCACAGTGCTCCCTATTAGTTCTTTGAGCTATGGTACTTTTCCAACACAACTATGACCTGTTATACCCTTTGTTCGTGTATCGAAGCTCTTTCTGCGTTCGCTGTGCACCCTTTGAGACTGAAGCCTTTCTTTTTTTTTCTGACACCCTCTAACCTAAACAACCACCAAGTCCACGCCACACATCCCCTGGTACCTGTGTAGCCACCTCCTGGATGTAGTGGGCATCCGACCTATTCAGCAGAACTCGAAACCCCACCACCCTACGGCGCAAGCATCTGAGCCTCCGATTCAGATGCTCCACTCGGGTCTGTACCGGAGGTCCGCAGTTGGTCCTGTCGACTGTGCCGGAAATGGTGAGCTCTGCTTTCATCTCACTAGCGAGACTGGCAGCCTTTACGCTTATTTCGTGAGATATTTGGCCCGGTCACTATCAATGGACCAACCTCTGTATCTCAGCCCCCCCCCTCTCTCTCTATATCTCTCACTCTCTCTCTCTTTCTCTCTCTATATCTCTCTCACTGTTTCTCTCTCTCTCTATCTCTCTTTCTCTCTATAGATATCTCTTTCTCTCTATACAGAGTGACTCACCTAACGTTACCGCTGGATATATTTCGTAAACCACATGAAATACTGACGAATCGATTGCACAGACCGAACGTGAGGAGAGGGGCTAGTCAAATTGGTTAATACAAACCATAAAAACATGCACGGAAATATGTTTTTTAACACAAACCTACGTTTTTTTTAAATGGAACCACGTTAGTTTTGTTAGCACATATGAACATATAAACAAATACGTAATCAGTGCCGTTTGTTGCATTGTAAAATGTTAATTATATCCGGAGATATTGTAACCTAAAGTTGACGCTTGAGTACCACTCCTCCGCTGTTCGATCGTGTGTATCGGAGAGCACCGAATTACCTAGGGATCCAAAGGGAACGGTGATGGACCTTAGGTACAGAAGAGACTGGAACAGCACATTACGTCCACATGCTAACACCTTTTTATTGGTCTTTTTCACTGACGCACACGTACATTACCATGAGGGGTGAGGTACACGTACACACGTGGTTTCCGTTTTCAATTACGAAGTGGAATAGAGTGTGTCCCACTGGAAACGCGTCGACGTGTGTGGTATCAGCATGACGGTGCACCTGCACATTCCGCAGTCAACACTAGGCTGACCCTTGCCGGGATGTTCGATGGGCGTTTCATAGGACGTGGAGGACGCATAAATTGGCCAGCCCGTTCTCCTGACCTTACACCTCTGGACTTCTTTCTGTGGGGTACGTTAAAGGAGAATGTGTACCGTGATGTGTCTACAACCCCAGACGATATGAAACAACGTATTGTGGCAGCCTGCGGCGACATTACACCAGATGTACTGCGGCGTGTACGACATTCATTACGCCAGAGATTGCAATTGTGTGCAGCAAATGATGGCCACCACATTGAACATCTATTGGCCTGACATGTCGGGACACACTCTATTCCACTCCGTAATTGAAAACGGAAACCACGTGTGTACGTGTACCTCACCCCTCATGGTAATGTACATGTGCGTCAGTGAAAAAGAGCAATAACAAGGTGTTAGCATGTGGACGTAATGTGCTGTTCCAGTCCCTTCTGTACCTTAAGGTCCATCACCGTTCCCTTTGGATCCCTACGTAATTCGGTGCTCTCCGATACACGCGATCGAACAGCGGGGGAGTGGTACTCGAGCGTCAACTTTAGGTCACAATATCTCCGGATGTAATTAACATTTTACAATGCAACAAACGGCACTGATTAGGTATTTGTTTATATGTTCAGATGTGCTAACAAAACTAACGTGGTTCCATTTAAAAAAACGTAGGTTTGTGTTAAAAAACGTACTTCCGTGCATTTTTTTATGGTTTGTATTAACCAGTTACACTAGCCCCTCTCCTCACGTTCGGTCTGTGGAATCGATTCGTCAGTATTTGATGTGGTTTACGAAATACATCCAGCGGTAGCGTTAGGTGAGTCACCCTGTATATACAGGGTGATTCAAAAAGAATACCACAACTTTAAAAATGTGTATTTAATGAAAGAAACATAATATAACCTTCTGTTATACATCATTACAGAGAGTATTTAAAAAGGTTTTTTTTCACTCAAAAACAAGTTCAGAGATGTTCAATATGGCCCCCTCCAGACACTCGAGCAGTATCAACCCGATACTCCAACTCGTTCCACACTCTCTGTAGCATATCAGGCGTAACAGTTTGGATAGCTGCTGTTATTTCTCGTTTCAAATCATCAATGGTGGCTGGGAGAGGTGGCCGAAACACCATATCCTTAACATACCCCCATAAGAAAAAATCGCAGGGGGTAAGATGAGGGCTTCTTGGAGGCCAGTGATGAAGTGCTCTGTCACGGGCTGCCTGGCGGCCGATCCATCGCCTCGGGTAGTTGACGTTCAGGTTGTTACGGACAGATAAGTGCCAATGTGGTGGCGCTCTTTGAAACGAAAGATTCATCTGTTTCCATTTGAGCAAGGATAAAATCACAGAAATCGATTCTTTTAATCTTATCAGCTGCAGACAGTGCTTGAACCAATTTCAGACGATAAGGTTTCATAACTAACCTTTTTCGTAGGACTCTCCATACAGTTGATTGTGGAATTTGCAGCTCTCTGCTAGCTCTGCGAATCGATTTTCCTGGGCTGCGAACAAACGGTTGCTGGATGCGTGCTACATTTTCATCACTCGTTCTCGGCCGTCCAGAACTTTTCCCTTTGCACAAACACCCATTCTCTGTAAACTGTTTATACCGACGTTTAATACACCACCTATCAGGAGGTTTAACACCATACGTCGTTCGAAATGCACGCTGAACAACTGTCGTCGATTCACTTCTGCCGTACTCAATAACACAAAAAGCTTTCTGTTGAGCGGTCGCCATCTTAGCATCAACTGACGCTGACGCCTAGTGTATATAATCTCACTCGCTCTCACACACACACACACACACACACATTCCGGCACCCATTAGCCGTGTCACCGTGTAGCCAGCCAGACCCGCAGCGCCGGCCCGGTGTCTGGTTTACGCTGCCCCTGCGTGTACGCCGGCTGAGTCAGCGCTCTAATTGCTGTGTCCTCGCCCCGCCCCGCCCCGCCCCGCTGCCAGCGGTCACGAGGTGCGCTGCCTGTCGCTCTGCGTCCACCGCCACTGAGTGTCTGTCACCCACTGTGCAGGTAGTGTAGTTTAGTCTAGTGTGTAGTGTAGTGTGCATATGTGGCCGGCGGCTCCTGACCACACTCTGCCCCGCTGGTGCGTCTCTCTCTCTGTCTGTCTTCTCGTCTGTCCAACTCCGCAGCCTTATCTCTCAGTTACACCGCAGCTGGACTCTTGCTAACAGACTTTTCCACACTCAGTGGCTGTGACTTCAACTTCTGCTTACGAACTCTTAGTATTGTCAGTACGCTCGCTCCACTCGCAATGTTGTATTCTCTCGTTTTATTCCACCGAGTTTCCGAATTATACCGAGGTGACAAGAGTCATGGGACACGTCCTAATATCGTGCCGGCGCAGTGCAGCTACTCGCCTCGAATAATGGAGAATTGAAATTAAAAGAAAGCTCGGCGTTGGCCGTAATATTGGTGGTTTATTGATAGCTAAATCCATTTTCAATCACATAGTGAGATAACTTGGTACCAGTGTCTATGAGCTTAATTTGTACTCGACAGCACTGAAAATGACCACCGTGTGATTGAAAATCGATTTTGCTACCAATAAACCACCAATATTACGGCCAACGCTGACCTTCCTTTTAATTTAACGTACATGGTCGTTGTGCACAGCCGGCGGCAGTCGCCGAGCGGTTCTAGGCGCTACAGTCTGCAACCGCGCGACCGCTACGGTCGCAGGTTCGAATCCTGCCTCGGGCACTGATGTGTGTGATGTCATTAGATATACTTGAAAAAAGAGGCAGCATTGGTCGTATATTTTTCTATTGCAAAATCGATTTTCTGTCACTGAGTGACCATCTTCAGTGCTATATCAGTGCAATCACATAGTCCATGTGATTGCCGTAAGCCTAGTAACAACAGTGCATCACAATTTGTTATACAATATAGCACTGAAGATGGTCACTCAGTGACAGAAAATCGATTTTGCAATAGAAAAATATACGACCAATGCTGTCTCTTTTTTTCAAGTATACCTGTTACCTGGTCGTAGTGCACAAGACAACATGGAGTCGCCAATCAATGATGTCATTAGGTTAGTTAGGTTCAAGTAGTCCTAAGTTCTAGGGGGCTGATAACCTCAGAAGTTAAGTCCCATAGTGCTCAGAGCCATTTGAACCAAGCCGTTCTGCACACGGCACTCCGTGGAGTAGCCAACCAAAAATGCAGAATTACTGTGAAGGTGGTTCGGTGAACCGCCTGCCAGCCACTTAAATCTGATTTGCGGAGTATCCGTATAGATGTAGATGAAACGCGTTTTTGCTGCGTCATGATCTTCCCACGAAATTTCAATCCCCGACATTCTCCTCCGAATGCGAGAATGTTTGTTGGCGCCCACCTAGATAGGGAGGAATGATCGTCATAATACAATAAGGGGAATCGGAGCTCGTACACGAAGACTGCAGTGGAACATGTCCTGTATTCTAACACTATGAAGTACCTCGAAGAAAACTATTTACTGACTGGTAGTCAGCACGGATTCAGAAAATATCGTTGTTGTGGAACACAACTATCTCTTTATACTTACGAAGTAACGAGTGCTATCGACAGGGGATGTCAAATTGATTCCATAAATTTGAATTTCCAGAAGGCTTTCGACACCGTTCCTCACAAGCGTCTTCTAACCAAACTGCGTGCCTACGGAGTATCGTCTCAGTTGTGCGACTGGATCCGTGATTTCCTGTCAGAAAGGTCACAGTTCGTAGTAATAGACGGAAAGTCATCGAGTGAAACAGAAGTAATATCTGGCGTTCCCCAAGGGAGTGTTATAGACCGTCTATTGTTCCTAATCTATATAAACGACATAGGAGACAATCTAAGTAGCCGTCTTAGATTGTTTGCAGATGATGCTGTCATTTACAGTCTTGTACAGTCATCAGATGATCAAAATGAATTGCAAAGTGATTTAGATATCTGTATGATCCGAAAAGTGGCAATTGAGCCTCAATAAGGAAAAGTGTGAAATTCACACGAGTACTAAAAGAAATCAGCTAAATTTCGATTACGGGATAAGTCACACACATCTGAGGGCTGTTAAATTCAACTAAATACGTAGGGATTACAATTACAAATAACCTAAATTGGAACTATCACATACGTAATATTGTGGGCAGAGCAAACCACAGACTGCGATTCATTGGCAGAACATTTGGAAGGTGCAACAGGTCTACTAAAGAGACTGCTTACACCACGCTTGTCCGCCCTATTCTGGAGTACTGCTGTGCAGTGTGGGATCCCCATCAGGTGGGACTGACGGATGACATCGAAAAAGTACAAAGAAGGGCAGCTCGTATACTCCTATCGCGAAATAGGGGAGATAGTGTCCGAGACATGATACGTGAATTGGAGTGGCAATCATTAAAACAAAGGCGTTTTTGGTTGCGACAGGATCTTCATGATATTTCAGTTATTAGTTTTCTCTTCAGATTGCGGAAACATTCTGTTGTCAGCCACCTATATAGTGAGAACTGACGATCACGATAAAATAAAGGGAAATCAGGGCTCGCACAGAAAAAATTAACTGCTCGTTTTCCCCGCGCGCCGTTTGAGAGTGGAACGGTAGAGAGGCAGCTTGAAGGTGGTTCAGTGAACCCCCTGGCAGGCACTTCATTGTGCATAGCAGAGTGATCACGTAGATGTGGATGTTAGGCGCCGTTACATTCAAGAAAAAAGTGTGCGAGACAGTTAAGTGTGAATTGCAGAGTATTGCTGTAGATGGAGATGCAGATTGTAGGCGAGGGACGACGCCATCTTGGGCAAAAAATGTCTGCATTCAGCTGGAGGAAGTGGGATGAAGGTGAGGCGCGAAGAGACGGGCTGACGTCCGAGTACAGAACAGGTGAGCGGAGAATGTCGGAGCAGTTCCAAGCGCGAAACAAAGATGGGAGCGAGGTGTGTCACAAGGATGCAGGGCGGCTCGTTGGCCAATAAGATACGGAATGCAACAAGAGTAGCGGTGAACGGGGGGACGAAAGAAGCCACGGGGGGGTTGGGGAAAGGATTGCAGTGTGGGGAAAAAATGCGTACACAGCAGTGCAGGCTAGCTCCAGGTATAGGACGAATGCAGTGGTGGGTCGTGGGTGGAGCGATATCAGAACGGAAATGAAGTTATATTATAACGAATTTGCTTGAGACAGAGAAGTAGCTGTCAGTGCATCAGCACGGCTTTAGGAAGAATCACTCCTGCGAAACGCCACTCGCCCTTTTTTCACACGATGTCTTGCGAACCGCGGACGAAGGGTATCAGACGGATGCCATACCACTTGACTTCCGGAAAGCGTTTGACTCGGTGCCCCACTGCAGACTCCTAACTGAGGTACGAGCATATGGCATTGGTTCCCATATATGTGAGTGGGTCGAAGACTTCTCAAGTAGTAGAACCCAGTACGTTGTCCTCGATGGTGAGTGTTCATCGGAGGTGAGGGTATCATCCGGAGTGTCCCAGTGGAGTGTGGTAGGTCCGCTGTTGTTTTCTGTCTACGTAAATGATCTTTTGGATAGGGTGGATAGCAATGTGCGGCTGTTTGCTGATGATGCTGTGGTGTACGGGAAGGTGTCGTCGTTGAGTGACTGTAGGTGGATACGAGATGGCTTGGACAGGATTTGTGATTGGCGTAAAGAATTCCAGCTAACTCTAAATATAGATAAATGTAAATTAATGCACACGAATAGGAAAAAGAATCCCGTAATGTTTGAATACTCCATTAGTACTGTAGCGCTTGACACAGTCACGTCGATTAAATATTTGTGCGTAACACTGCAGAGCGATATGAAGTGGGACAAGCATGTAATGGCAGTTGTGGGGAAGGCGGATGGTCGTCTTCGGTTCATTGGTAGAATTTTGGGAAGATGTGGTTCATCTGTAAAGGAGGCCGCTTATAAAGCACTAATACGACCTGTTCTCAAGTACTGCTCGAGCGTTTGGGATCCCTATCAGGTGGGATTGAGGGAGGACATAGAAGCAATTCAGAGGCGGGCTGCTAGATTTGTTACTGGTAGGTTTGATCTTCACTGCGAGTGTTACGGAAATGCTTCAGGAACTCGGGTGGGAGTCTCTGGAGGAAAGGAGGCGTTCTTTTCGTGAATCGCTACTGAGGCAATTTAGAGAACCAGCATTTGAGGCTGACTGCAGTACAGTTTTACTGCCGCCAACTTACATTTCGCGGAAAGACCACAAAGATAAGAGAGATTAGGGTTCGTACAGAGGCGTACAGGCAGTCATTTTTCCCTCGTTCTGTTTGGGAGTGCAACAGGGAGGGAAAATCCTAGTTGTGGTACGAGGTACTCTCCGCCACCCACCGAATGGTGGATTGCGGAGTATGTATGTAGATGTAGATGTCGGAATAACTTCGGTAATTCAAGAGAGAAATGAGCAGCGAACAGTTCTAACGTTTCTTCCAGCGGTACATTTGTGAACAAAGAGACCACATCTAGGCTGATCATAATGTCATTCGGGCCTATCCTCGTCTCCTTTATGATGTAACAAACATTTTTGAGTTATTGATGTGATGGCTACAGTAGCCGACTATAGGTGCTAATAATTTGGTTAAGTATTACGCTAACCGAAATGTAGGAGACGCAGTAGCACTGACAACAGGTCTCAGAGGGACCCCATCCTCGTGGACCTCGGGTAGACCGTACGACCTGGGTGGCCGTGCAGCTCTTGGTCCTGGGTTCTTGACCAGTTCTTCTGGGGGGCCAGAGTCCCTCAGTAGCTCCCCTGTCTTCCCGCTAAGTGCTGCTGTGGGATCCTCCAATAATAGGGCCACTTTCTTATGATAAGAAAGGTGACGAAGATGGCGGAGGTAGGAATCGAAAGCTCGGGATTTTATCCACATTTGACGCGGCAAGTAAACAGAGAACTTTTTATGCTACGACTCCGTCGCGAAAGACTTCGTAGTCACAATCGTAAGTAATGTTTAAATAAAGCTGCTGGCAAAATAGTAAAGTGCTCATTAAATAAATTCACAAGTATGACATAATGTGAGTTATTCTTGCGGTATTCATTTGGTCAGCAATTGTGTTGAATACGATTTTCTGACGAACATTTGCAGAATGAAAAGATCAATAAACGTAACGAATCAAAAAATAGCTCGGGCAATATTTCTAGTGCATTGCTGTAGTAGGAGATATCGTCTGTTGACATCGGATGAAAGATTAAAAGTAGTTACTTCACAGGTTCACAGTGTGAATGTTTATTCGCTTTGAAATATTAACTATGTAGTTACAAACGAGGATAATGCAATGTAGTCGAGTTAACTCGGGTGATGCTGAGGGAATTGGATTAGGAAATGAGTTTTGCTATTTGGAGAGCAAAATAACTGATGATGGTCGAAGTGGAGAGGATATAAAATGTAGACCGGCAATGGCAAAGAAAGCGTTTCTGAAGAAGAGAAATTTGTTAACATCGACTATAGATTTAAGTGTCAGGAAGTCGCTTCTGAAAGTATATGTATGGAATGTAGCCATGTATGGAAGTGAGACATGCACGATAACTAGTATACACAACAAGAGAATTAAAAACTTTCGAAATGTGGTGCTACAGAAGAATGGTAAAGACTGGAAGGGCAGATCACGTGACTAATAAGGAGGTACTGAATAGAATTGGGGAGAAGAGGAGTTTGTGGCACAACTTGACAAGAAGAAGGGATCGGTTGGTAGGACATGTTCTGAGGCATCAAGGGATCACCAATTTAGTACTGGAGGGGAGCGTGGAGGGTAAAAGTCGTAGAGGGAGACCAAGAGATGAATACACTAAGCAGATTCAGAAGGATGTAGGGTGCAGTAGGTACTGGGAGATGAAGAAGCTTGCACAGGATAGAGTAGCATGGAGAGCTGCAGCAAACCAGTCCCTGGACTGAACACAACAACAGTTATAAACATACTGACATGTTGTTGTCACTGTGTGCGCGTCATTTCTCTCAGATCGCCGGTGTGTTGAGTTTTGCTTTAATATTCGACTGTGAATTATTATACACTGAAGAGCCGGAGAAACTGACACAGCTGCCTAATATGGTGTAGGGCCTCCGCGAGGTACGGACGTTGACAGAACACGGTAAAAATGCACTAAGAAGCATTGAGCGGAAAGTAGTGCGCAAAATCTATGGGCCAGTAAGGGAGGAAGAAGGCTGAAGAATACGCTCATCATCATCATCATCATCATCAAATCATCATCAGTTACCTGCTACATTAGGAGGTCCTTTGCCTCTCCATTTTCTGCGATCCATTGCTTCCTTCTTAAGGCTGCTGTGTGTTGTAGCGTCCATCATGTCATCCAGTATCTGGAATCTCTTCCTTCCTCGCTTCCTTTTCCCTTCTACATAACCTTCTAAAACTGTTTTCATCAGTCCGTCATTCTTTCTCAATATATGCCCAATCCAATTTCTTTTTCTTCTCTTTATTACATCTAGCAACTGTCTTTTCTCTCCCACTCTTCTCAGTACCTCTTCATTTTTTACTCTGTCCATCCAACTTATTCTTTCCCTCCTCCGCCATGTCCAGATCTCAAAAGCCTCCAGCCTTTCTCTGTCTTTTTTCCTCACAATCCATGTTTCAGCGCCATATACAAGAACACTCCATACAAGACATTTTATGACTCTCTTCCTGAGTTCTCTGTCCAGACCGCTGCCGAAGATTCTCCTCTTCTTATAAAACGCCTCCTTTGCCGTTGCTATCCCTGTTTTAATTTGTGTGGTGCACTTCCAGTCGGTGTCTATCCTGCTTCCAAGATACTCACAATTTTGCACCTGTTCTAGTGTTTCTCCATTCAGCATAATTTTTACTTCCTTATTTCCTCCTAGTGCCAATACTTTTGTTTTATTTGTGTTAATTTTGATTCCATATTTTTTTCCGTTAGTTGCAATGGTGTCCACCAAATCCTGTAATTCTTTTTTCCCCTGTGGCTAGAAGGACCGTGTCACCAGCAAACCTCAAACACCCTACTCTTCTTCCTCCAATTTCTACTCCTTTGTCTTCTAATGACCATTGGTCAATGACATATAGACAGCATCCTTGTCTTACTCCTTTTCCTAGTCTGATCCAGTTTGCACTTTCTCCTCTCACTTTAACTGAAACTTTTTGATTCAGGTATAATGAGTTTATAAGTCTTCTGGTTTTCCAGTCCACTCTCTTTTTCCCCTCATTGTAGTGGCCAGCTTGTCCCAAACCACATTGTGAAATGCCTTCTCTAGATCGATGAAGCACATATATAGGTCTCTTCCTTTTTCAATGAACCTTTATCCCAAGATTCGTAGGAGCCCTATTGCATCTCTGGTGCCCGTGTAAAGCCAAACTGCTCCTCGCCGAGATTCTGCTCCATTACTTTTTCAAGTCTTTTATTCGTTAAGACCTATCACGGGCCCCGCATCGCTCCAGCTGCACGCGCCACACGCCCTTTACAGAGAGTCCACCAGCTCGAACAGTCGCCTACCGGCACGCGCTGTCCGCGGATTCCTCAGGTTGCCTACGTACCTGCATCCGCTCGGTACAGTTTGAAACGAGGCTCGTCCCACCAGGCGACATGTTGTAACGTTGTTACATTGATTTGCTTTGAAAGCGGTACTGATAGACAATAAAATTGGGTTACAAGCCGTGAGCTATGTGAGGAAGTTAACCCTGCATTACTACGCAACTGTTTCACCAGGTATCCAGTCTAGCTTACCAAACTCCCAACCAGACTAACATTAATTATAATGTTTTACTAGTCATACGACAACCGGTGATTATATATATATATAAAAGAGAATTTAAAAAAAGAAATAAATCAGTTTATATTTGGAAATTTATTTTAACATTGATCACTGAAATTTCAGCATATTAAACTTGACTCGTAACTAAGCTTGTGCCTTCTTTAGGACAGTGAAAATGTGAGTTTGTAATCTTACGGAACACATCAAATATGGAGCCAAGATTGGGAGACTGCATACAACACTGCATTCATAAAATAACACACAAAGAACGTTCAAACATATGCAAGAGGAAATTAACCACAACCAACCGATTCAGTTTTCACCCAAAGAAGTTACGGTCGTAGCGCAATCCTGTCCGTCATGTAATTACCACACACTGGTATACTAAATTCATACTAACTCTCTGTGAAATCTTCCCGAAAAGAATAGCTGAGGGCTACTTTGATGATTACACCACATGCTTCACGTGGTCAACTTGGTTTACACAAAGAGTGTAACTCCACAATAATTTTGATAATTAAAATAAATTAGATCGAAAAGCAATTTACAAAAGAAAAACCTCGAACTGGTTACTAACGTCTTACTATTAACCTGATGCGCCAAACAATTGTATAAGCACGTGGTACTGGTCTCACAAAGTACACCCCACGTGGGTTGAACGTAAAGAAAAGTTGCTATATTGAAAAATATTGTCAAGACGAGACGTTATAATCTCACGCACATCCGCATTTGATGATCTTAGTTAGAGTTATGGATCATCAACACGTTGTTGCACTTTGCTCACAAAGTAGTGACAAAGCAACTACTGGAAGATATTCTCAACTTCACTCTCGAATTACACTGTGTTGCAATTTAAGATAACATTAGATATTTTAGAGCTAAACCTGAAACAAAGGTGATTAAATTTTCAGTTACGCTGAACTTAAGAAATCCATTGTCCTACGGACTTGGCAGACACGCGCTTAGCCGGAGATCTTAACCACTTCAGACGCTCGCCGCGGACAGACTGACCTGGTCCCTTCCTGAGGGTGGCTCTCAAATACAAAACGGAAGTGGCCAGAGGGGCAGCTTTCTATACCAACATGACAAGAGACGGATAGAACCATACTAAGAGTAGAAACCTCTCTGCTTTTAGAAAGCGTAGCTACCTCTTCCGACGTTGGTCGTACTGTTCTCTAGCAGACAGGCTTGTCTGCTACCCTCAAGCATGCAACTAGAAATACATTTGCTCATTCATCCTCTCACACAGAAGGGAATGGGGAGGGCAGTATCTTATCATATACAGTATATAAAAGAAGTCAGATGTGACTGTGTGACATGAATTACATATAAACTGTGTTTTAAAGTGTAGTAGTGTGACAGATCGTTCTTGTTTATGTGTAAAAGTAACACGTTCCACTGCTCAGTCTCCTCCCAGATAGTCAGAAACGCCACAGTAAATTTAGAAGAGGAATTTATGCCGTAAATGACAACAGATTTAAGAAATTAACATGAAAGGAATCCAGCAGACACCTTTCAATGTCTCCAGTCAAGAAGAGTCAAATTTCGTTCTTGGCTGGCGCAGGCGAGGCGTAAAGCTGTGTGTCGTGCAGTCTTCAAGGGTATACAAGTGTGCCTTCGGTTGCGAAAGCACATATCGATGCTCCTTTGTTGAACGGTTCGCACGCTGACATTTGCTGATGGCCCATTACTGAAATCTGCAGCAATTTGCCGAACGGTTACACTTCCGTCACGTTGGACGATTCTCTCCAGTCGTCGTCGGTCCCGTTCTCGCAAGATCTTTTTCCGGCCGCTGCGTTGTCGGAGATTCGGTACTTCACCGGATTCCTGGTATTCACAGCGCACTCTTGAAACGGTCGTACGCGAAAATCCCCACTCCATCGCTACCTCGGAGATGCTGTGCGTCGCATCGCACGTGCGCACCGACTACAACACCACGTTCAAACTCACTCAAATCTCGGTAACCTGCCACTGCAGCAGCGGTAACCCATCTGACAGCTGCTGCCAGACACCTGTTGTCTTACACAGGCGTTGCCGACCGCTGCGCCGTATTCCGCCTGTTGACATGTCTCTGTATTTCAATACGCATGCGTACACCAGTTTCTTCGACACTTTAGTGAACAATGGACATACGTAACAGATCAGGCGAATAATCGATGATTAGGATACTATTAATCGACTCCTACTCACAATTGCTGCTCTCTTTCCATTGTAATAGTTCTGAGCACCATGGGACTTAAACATCTGAGGTCATCAGTCCCCTAGAACTTAGAACTACTTAAACCTAACTAACCTAAGGACATCACAAACATCCATGCCCCAGGCAGCATTCGAACCTGCGACCGTAGCAGCCGCGTCGTTCCGCACTGAAGGGCCTAGAACCGCTCGGCCACAGCGGCCGGCCTCTTTGAGTCGCATATCCGCGGATGAGCGCCACCGAACGGTGATCCTACATCTACATCCATACTACGCAAGCCACCTGACGGTGTGTGGCGGAGGGTACCTCGAGTACCTCTATCGGTTCTCCCTTCTATTCCAGTCTCGTATTGTTCGTGGATAGAAAGATTGTCGATATGCCTCTGTGTGGGCTCTAATCTCTCTGATTTTGTCCTCACGGACTCTTCGCGAGATACACGTAGGAGGGAGCAATATACTCCTGGACTCCTCCGTGAAGGTATGTTCTGGATACTTCAACAAAAGCCCGTACCGAGCTACTGAGCGTCTCTCCTGCAGAGTCTTCCACTGGAGTTTATCTATCATCTCCGTAACGCTTTCGCGATTACTAAATGATCCTGTAACGAATCGCGCTGCTCACCGTTGGATCTTCTCTATATCTTCTATCGACCCTATCTGGTACGGATCCCACACTGCTGAGCAGTATTCGAGCAGTAGGCGAACAAGCGTACTGTAACCTACTACATTTGTTTTAGGACTGCGTTTCCTTAGGATTCTTCCAATGAACCTCAGTCTGGCATATGCTTTACCGACGATCAACTTTATATGATCATTCCATTTTAAATCACTCGTAATGCTTACTACCAGATAATTTATGGAATTAACTGCTTCCAGTTGCTGACCTGCTATATTGTAGCTAAATAAGGGATCTTTCTTTCTATGTATTCGCAGCACATTACACTTGTCTACATTGACAGTCAATTGCCATTCCCTGCACCGTGCCTCAATTCGCTGCAGATCCTCCTGCATTTCAGTACAACTTTCCATTGTTACAACCTCTCGATGTACCACACCATCATCCGCAAAAAGCCTCAGTGAACTTCCGATGTCATCCACAAGGTCATTTATGTATATTGTGAATAGCAACGGTCCTACGACACTCCCCTGCGGCACACCTGAAGTCACTCTTACTTCGGAAGACTTCTCTGCATTGAGAATGGCATGCTGCGTTCTGTTATCTAGGAACTCTTCAATCCAATCACACAATTGGTCTGACAGTCCATATGCTCTTACTTTGTTCATTAAACGACTGTGGGGAACTGTATCGAACGCCTTGCGGAAGTCGAGAAACACGGCATCTACCTGTGAACCCGTGTCTACGGCCCTCTGAGTCTCGTGGACGAATAGCGCGAGCTGGGTTTCACATGATCGTCTTTTTCGAAACCCATGCTGATTGCTACAGAGTAGATTTCTAGTCTCCAGAAAAGTCATTATACTCGGACATTATCGTTGAAATAACCGATTTTCCGTTATATCTTTTTTTCCATGCAAGTTGAAAGTGTAACCAGTTTCTGAAATAACTGATTTTCTGTTTTCTATTCCCGTTATTTACCGCAATAAACTTGTAAATCGTACCGAAATTAATTTTGAGTCCCCCAGTTTCAAGATACATAGACTATTGAAGTAACTGGCAAACGAAGGAGAACTTGGTCTTTCCACGGTTCGCTGCTGTTCTCGAAAGTGGCTGAATAACACAGAAAATAACCAGAGTTCTCCTGTTGGTTCTGTTGTTGTTGTTGTTGCTGTTGTTGTCTTCAGTCCTGAGACTGGTTTGATGCAGCTCTCCATGCTACTCTATCCTGTGCAAGCTTCTTCATCTCCCAGTACCTACTGCAACCTACATCCTTCTGAATCTGCTTAGTGTATTCATCTCTTGGTCTCCCTCTAAGATTTTTACCCTCCACGCTGCCCTCCAGTACTAGATTGGTGATCCCTCGACGTCTCAGAACATGTCCTACCAACCGATCCCTTCTTCTAGTCAAGTTGTGCCACAAACTCCTCTTCTCCCCAATTCTGTTCAACACTTCCTCATTAGTTAAATGATCTGTCCTTCCAATCTTCAGCATTCTTCTGTAGCACCACATTTCGTAAATCGTCTGCAGTCCTCTTAGTAAATCGTACATACGAGTGAAGTAAAATCGAAACTTTGTGCAACTCTTACGGAACTCGGTGATGCCATTTCGATATTTGTGCAGAACATTGTTTGGCTGTTTGAGCGAGTTGAATGAAATATAATACGCGTGTTCTGTGGCGGACTCGGCTGACTGCACACACAGAGGGAGGGGAGGCGTTGAGGCAGAAGTCCCTTGACGGAAAATATGTTTCGCTTTTTTTTTCCCACCGGAAAAAAATGTCGCACAGCGCTGAAAGTTGGAGAGACCCAGCTATGCTCATGGGCTTCGATTTACTACGTCATACTGCAGCCCTTCGTAGTAGGCTTTTCAATGTGTATACGACCTTAGCTTTTCGTCCTCACAGGAATCGTTTCTTACAAGTTGTCCGCCCATATTTACCAACACACCCCTATGATAATGCGCAATTAAGAAACAATAATTGCTAACGTCTTTAGCGCTGTACTATTTGAGCAGTTTTTGCAGAAAAACGTGTTCCGTCGAGCTGTTGTTGACGGCGTGGTTCGCCGTTTCGCCCGCAGGCGGCAGCACCAAGCGGTGCCGCGACGAGATGGAGTCCGGTGGCGCCGCCGCCGCCGCCGTCTCCCCCTCCCCACCTCCCGCCGCTGCCCACAACAGCGCCGAGGCGGTGATCCCTTCTGCGCATGCGCCGAGTCCCGTCGCGCATGCGCCAGCGGCCGCCGCCGTCACTGCGCATGCGCCGACCGTAGCGCCGGGCTTGGAGCCAGCGCGCAGACAGAGCTGCCTGCCAGTCTCCAGCTACAAGCTGCGCAGGTGAGAATGTGTGCATAAACAAAAACACACACACACACACACACACACACACACACACACACACACTAGCTTTTTATCGTCTGAGGAAGCGTTTCTTACAGCTTGACCAGAAGTCGTCTTCCTGCTGCCACCGAACTCCACTAATTCCCATTGTATATAACTTTAACGTACCGGTTTCGCTTTTAAAATTTGCCAATCACACCGTAAAAAAAGAAATGAAAACAAAACTTCAATTGTTCTTGACTAATACTAACAAGGTTATTTTTAAAGAGGTGCTAACGGAGGAGTAGAGTCCAGAATCTGAAATATTCTCAGCACACAGTTGGCAATATCGACGAAGATTCAATTAAGTGTACTGCAGAAGGGTAGCCGCTTCGTACACATACGCTACACTGTTTTTCTTAAGCACACACTTCGTTAATTCTTGCTGACTTTTACTTACAGCATACTTTCTAAAGAAATACCGACGAACAAGGAGGGTCGTGCAACTGAAAATATTGAATACAATATTCCAGAATGAGATTTTCACTCTGCGGCGGAGTGAGCGCTGATAACGAGACTTCCTGGCAGATTAAAACTGTGTGCCGGACCGAGACTCGAACTCGGTACCTCTGCTGATAGCAGGCAAGTGCTCTGCCGACTCACCTGCAATATCCGTTCTTCCAAGAGCGCTGGAGTTGCAGGTTTCGCAGGAGAAGTTCTGTGGAAACTTCCTGGCAGATTAAAACTGTGTGCCCGACCGAGACTCGAACTCGGGACCTTTGCCTTTCGCGGGCAAGTGCTCTACCAACTGAGCTACCCAAGCACGACTCACGCCCGGTACTCACAGCTTTACTTCTGCCAGTACCTCGTCTCCTACCTTCCAAACTTTACGGAAGCTCTCCTGCGAACCTCGCAGAACTAGCACTCCTGAAGGAAAGGATATTGCGGAGACATGGCTTAGCCACAGCCTGGGGGATGTTTCTAGAATAAAGTGGAAGTTTGGAAGGTATGAGAAGAGGTAGTGGCGGAAGTAAAGCTGTGAGGGCGGGTCGTGAGTGGTGCTGAACACCTGCCCTCGAAACGCAAAGGTCGCGAGTTCGAGTCTCTGTCCGGCACACAGTTTTAATATGCCAGCAAGTATGAATATGGCATTAGTAAGTTTAACTGAAAAAGTAAAAACGTGTGTGGAATATGGTGGAGGAGTTCATTAAAAACGATAAATATTTTTTTCTAAATTTTTGAGTACTGACCAAATACCTAACTACATTACAGTGTTTTCAAACGGCGGGCATAAAGTTGAGTTACTACCTGCCTTCCGCATGGAACACTCCTCTCTCACACTGAGTACTGGCGTTAGACACACATTGTTGCTGTCAACAAGTATGGGCCTGAAGATGATGATGTAACAACATCGAAACTAGTCGCCAGTAAAACCAACACCGTAATACAGCTGGAGGAATTTCGTCATTTTTAAACATATATTATACTAGCTGACGTCCCAAATCGTCCATCCCTTCCACCGATGGTAACCCGACGATTAATAAAAAAAAATGGCTCTGAGCACTATGGGACTTAACTTCTGAGGTCATCAGTCCCCTAGAACTTAGAACTACTTAAACCTAACCAACCTAAGGACAACACACAACACCCAGCCATCACGAGGCAGAGAAAATCCCTGACCCCGCCGGGAATCGACGATTAATATTACAACCGTTTGTTGTGGGACGCGGATTCACCGCTACAAACCGACATAAATAACGGTTGCCAACCAAACGTTGAAACCGCGGGACAGAAACTGCACAAGTCGATCACCAAAAGCCATTTAGCTGTTGGACCACTTGCAGGCAACATTCCGGTATCCGACCACTGCTTTGGAATACGTACTCCGCTAAGAGTTCAACACTCCACCTCCAAGTGCCTGTTACCCATTGATAATTACTGAAACAAGAAACGCCAACGGAGTTCTAAGTCAAAAAGGGAAAATGTGCCCCAAAACACAACCCTCGAATTTGCACAGAAACAAAATGAAATTTATTGGTATCCCTTAAGCCTACACAGGTTCGTCACTTTTATGCGACAGCACTTCCAGCTTCGTAATGTGCTCACGATCTGTTTTTTGCCCTTTACCGAACAAATCGTCGCTCATCAATCCACAGGTTAGACGCCGACGCAAGGGAACGCACTTTACATTCCCTTCGCTCTTTCGGACTGCAGTAACTCACTCACTCCTACACCCACATCTATCTCTGCAGTCTGCAAACCACTGTGAAGTGCGTGGCAGAGGGTATGCACCACTGTGGTTGCAGTATTTGTTATCTTTTCCTCGCCATCCCCAATGTGAGCGATGTGTAGGGGATTCTAGTTGTGTTGTTGTGGTCTTCAGTCCAGAGACTGGTTTGATGCAGCTCTCCATGCTACTCTATCCTGTGCAAGCTCCTTCATCTCCCAGTACCTACTGCAGCCTAAATCCTTCTGAATCTGCTTAGTGTATTCATCTCTTCCTCTCCCTCTAAGATTTTTATCCTCCACGCTGCCCTCCAATGCTAAATTTGTGATCCCTTGATGCCTCAGAACATGTCCTACCAACCGATCCCTTCTTCTTATCAAGTTCAGCCACAAACTCCTCTTCTCCCCAATCCTATTCAATACCTCCTCATTAGTTATGTGATCTACCCATCTAATCTTCAGCATTCTTCTGTAGCACCACATTTCAAAAGCTTCTATTCTCTTCTTGTCCAAACTATTTACCGTCCATGTTTCACTTCCATTCATGACTACACTCCACACAAATACTTTCATAAACGACTTCCTGACACTTAAATCAATACTCGATGTTAACAAATTTCTCTTCTTCAGAAACGCTTTCCTTGCCACTGCCAGTCTACATTTTATATCCTCTCTACTTCGACCATCATCAGTTATTTTTCTCCCCAAATAGCAAAACTCATTTACTACTTTAAGTGTCTCATTTCCTAATCTAATTCCCTCAGCATCACCCGAGTTAATTCGACTATATTCCATTACCCTCGTTTTACTTTTGTTGATGTTCATCTTACATCCTACTTTCAGTACACTGTCCGTTCCGTTCAACTGCTCTTCCAAGTCCTTTGCTGTCTTTGACAGAATTGCAATGTCATCGGCGAACCTCAAAGTTTTTATTTCTTCTCCCTGGATTTTAATTCCTGCTCCGAATTTTTCTTTTCTTTCCTTTACTGCTTGCTCAATATACAGATTCAATAACATCGGGGAGAGGCTACAACCCTGTCTCACTCCCTTCCCAACCACTGCTTCCCTTTCATGCCCCTCCACTCTTGTAACTACCATCTGGTTTCTGTACAAATTGAAAATAGCCTTTCGCTCCTTGTATTTTACTCCTGCCACCTTCAGAATTTGAAAGAGAGTATTCCAGTCAACCCTGTCAAAAGCTTTCTACAAATGCTACATACGTAGATTTTCCTTTCCTTAATCTTTCTTCTAAGATCATTCGTAGGGTCAGTATTGCCACACGTGTTCCAACATTTCTACGGAATCCAAACTGATCTTCCCCGAGGTCGGCTTCTACCAGTTTTTCCATTCGTCTGTAAAGAAGTCGCGTTAGTATTTTGCAGCAGTGGCTTATTAAACTGATAGTTCGGTAATTTTCACATCTGTCAACACGTGCTTCCTTTGGGATTGGAATTATTATATTCTTTTTGAAGTCTGAGGGTATTTCCCCTGTCTCATACATCTTGCTCACCACATGGTAGAGTTTTGTCAGGACTGGCTCTCCCAAGGCTGTCAGTAGCTCTAATGGAATGTTGTCTACTCCCGGGGCCTTGTTTCGACTCAGGTCTCTCAGTGCTCTGTCAAACTCTTCACGCAGTATCGTATCTCCCATTTCGTCTTCATCTACATCCTCTTCCATTTCCATAATATTGTCCTCAAGTACATCGCCCTTGTATAAACCCTCTATATACTCCTTCCACCTTTCTGCCTTCCCTTCTTTGCTTAGAACTGGGTTTCCATCTGAGCTCTTGATATCCATACAAGTGGCTCTCTTCTCTCCAAAGGTCTCTTTAATTTTCCTGTTGGCAGTATCTATCTTACCCCTAGTGAGATAAACCTCTACATCCTTAAATTTGTCCTCTAGCCATCCCTGCTTAGCCATTTGGCACATCCTGTCGATTTCATTTTTGAGACGTTTGTATTCCTTTTGCCTGCTTCATTTTCTGCGTTTTTATATTTTCTCCTTTCATCAATTAAATTCAATATTTCTTCTGTTACCCAAGGATTTCTAAGAGCCCTGGTCTTTTTACCTACTTGATTCTCTGCTGCCTTCACTACTTCATCCCTCAAAGCTACCCATTCTTCTTCTACTGTGTTTCTTTCCCCCATTCCTGTCAATTGTTCCCTTATGCTCTCCCTGAAACTCTGTACAAACTCTGGTTTACTCAGATTATCGAGGTCCCATCTCCTCAAATTCCCACCTTTTTGCAATTTCTTCAGTTTTAATCTACAGTTCATAACCAATATATTATGGTCAGTGTCCACATCTGCGCTTGGAAATGTCTTACAATTTAAAACCCGGTTCCTGAATCTCTGTGTCACCATTATATAATCTATCTGAAGCCTTCTTGTATGTCCAGGTTTCTTCCATGTATACAACGGGTTTGTAGTACACTACGTGATTAAAAGTATCCGGACAGCAGGCTGAAAATGACTTACAAGTTCGTGGCGCCCTCCATCGGTAATGCTGGAATTCAGTATGGCGTTGGCTCACTGTTAGTCTTGATGACAGCTTCCACTCTCGCAGGCATACGTTCAGTCAGGTGCTGGAAGGTTTCTCGGGGAATGGCAGCCCATTCTTCACGGAGAGCTGCACTGAGGAGTGGTATCGATGTGGGTCGGTGAGGACTGGCAGGAAGTCGGCGTTCCAAAACATCCCAAAGGTGTTCTGTAGGATTCAGGTCAGGACTCTGTGCAGGTCAGTCCATTACAGGGATGTTGTTGACGTGTAACCACTCCCCTACAAGTCGTGTGTTATGAACAGGTGCTCGATCGTGTTGAAAGCTACAATCGCTCTTCAACCGTGGTAAGCAAGAACGTGCTTAAAACATCAGTGGAGGCGTGTGCTGTGATAGTGCCACGCAAAACAACAAGGTGTGCAAGCCCCCTCCACGGAAAACACGACCACAACATAACACCACCGCCTATGAATTTTACTGTTGACACTACACACGCTGGCAGATGACGTTCATCGGGCATTCGCCGTACCCACACCCTGCCATCGGACCGCCACACTGTGTACCTTGATTCGTCACTCCACACAAAGTTTTCCCACTGTTGAGTCGTGGAATGTTTACGCTCCTTAGACCGAGCGAGGCGTCGTTTGGCATTTACCGGTGTGATGTGTCGCTTATGAGCAGCTCGACAGTCAAATCCAAGTTTTCTCACCTCCCGCCTAGCTGTCATAGTACTTGCATTCGATCCTGATGCAGTTTGGTATTCCTGTTCGAATGGTCTGGACAGATGTCTGCCTATTACACATCACCATCCTGTTCAACTGTCGGCGGTCTCTGCCAGTCAACACACGAGGTCGGCCTGTACGCTTCTGTGCTGTACGTGTCCCTCCACGTTTCCACTTCACTATCACATCGGAAACAGTGGACCCAGGGATGTTTAGCAGTGTGTAAATCTCGCGTACAGACGTACGACACAAGTGGCACCCAATCACCTGACCACGTTCGGAGTCCGTGAGTTCCGCGGAGCGCCCCATTCTCCTCCTTCACGATGTCTGATGACTTCTGAGGTCGCTGATATTGGGTACCTAGCAGTGGGTGGTAACACAATGCACCTGATATGAAAAACGTATGTTTCTGAGTGTGTCCGGATAATGTCGATCACGTGGTCTAAATTCGTAGAGTAAATGATTTAAAGCCGGTACTTGAAACTTTGTTCGTAGCCTTTCTCGGGACAGTTCACGCCTGTCTTGACGAGTCTTGCAGTTCGGTTCCTTCAGTGCCCCTGTGACACTCTCGCACGGACCAGACAAACGTGTGACGATGCGCGCTGCCCTTCCCTGTACACGTTCCAGTACCACGTGCTAGCCCTGCCTCGTACGGCTCCCACGCACTGGAGCAACATCCGAGAAGCCGTCGCGCAAGTGACTTGTAAGCGATCCCCTCTGTAGACTGGCTGCACTTCCCCAGTATTCCACCAGCAAACCCGAGTCCACCACCTGCCTTACGCACGACTCGGCCTACGAGATCATTCCACTTCATGTCCCTACGAAGTGTGAGAGCCAGGTATTTGTATCAGTTGGGCGAGTCCTCTAGTGACTCATTGATATTATAGTCAGAGAATACCACAATTTTTTTTTCTTTTGTGGAGTGCGCAGTTTCACATTTCTGAACATTTAGAGCAAGACGCCAATCTTTGCACCACTCTGAATTCTTATCAGTATGTCGCTGAATATTTATGTAGCTTCTTTCAGGCAGTAGTTCACCACAAGTGATTGCATCGTCTGCAAAACGTGTTAGTTTGCTAATAATATTGTCTGCAACGTCATTGATACGTAACCCAATGGTCTCACCACGCCCAGGAATAGGAAGAAGATGACGTGGGATTTGTTTCGCCTTGCGGACCAGATAGGTCGAGACAGTTGCCGTTTTCTGTGTGATTTTGCACTCTCATTACAGGGCTTTTTCATTCGTACTGATTTTAATTTTTTAAATGTACACCTACAACGAGAGGAACCCCCCCCCCCCCCCCCCCCCCCCGAGCGGTGTGATCAACATCATCATTTTGAAACCAGATTTACGGTTGTATTGGTTAAGGTCCCAGGTATCACACAGTGGAGCCATTCACACTGGTGGGCCGTCATTTGGGAATAATTGACGAAAAAAAGAAAGTCTGAATTTTGCGTGCTGCTCAGTTAACACATTTTTGCCTGAATTATTTTTTTCTTCTGATTTCTGCAAATTAATGTGTTTATTGTCATCAAAGAAAAGCAATACAACAATCAAAACAAAAAATATAATCAATAATTGAAACAAAAAAGAGCGTAACATACATGTCACGTTAGGCAGAACATACATTTTAGGCACAATATATGACAGCAAGTAAAATAATACTCTCTATGTGATTTACGTCAATTTCAGGCGACAGTACTCACTTTCTGTGATATGGCACAAAACATTCTATGCACAAATCAACACCACATTGTTCTTGGGCATTCCTTTGCAGTTTCCCGCCGCACAGCGTCTTCATTTTTTTCTGTGGGACCACGGCAACTCCACCATCTGGTGAGCAAGGCGTACGAGACAGGCGAAATAGCCTCACTCTTCAAGAGCAAAGCAGGTGTTGTCAGTTGTGAAAACTACCGAACTATCAGTTTAATAAGCCACACCTGCTGAATACTAACGCGAATTCTTTACAGACGAATGGAAAAACAGGTAGAAGCCGACCGCGGGGAAGATCAGTTTGGATTCCGTAGAAATGTTGGAACACGTGAGGCAATACTGACCCTACGACTTATCTTAGAAGAAAGATTAAGGAAAGGCAAACCTACGTTTCTAGCATTTGTAGATTTAGAGAAAGCTTTTGACAATGTTGACTGGGATACTTTGAGGTTCGCCGATGGCATTGTAATTCAGTCAGAGGCAGCAAAAGGACTTGGAAGAGCAGTTGAACGGAATGGACGGTGTCTTGAAAGGGGGATATAACATCAACATCAACAAAAGCAAAACGAGAATAATGGAATGTAGTCGAATTAAGTCGGGTGATGCTGAGGGAATTGGATTAGGGAATGAGACAAAAAGTAGTAAAGGAGTTTTGCTATTTGGGGAGGAAAATAACAAATGATGGTCGAAGTATTGAGGATATAAAATGTAGACTGGCAATGGCAAGGAAAGCGGTTCTGGAGAAGAGAAATTTGTTAAGATCGAGTATAGATTTAAGTGTCAGGAAGTCGTTTCTGAAAGTATTTGTATGGAGTGTAGCCATGCAGAATAGTAATTGCATCCCCACGCCACGATCCGTTAAGCTCATATTGGTCGTTGGCTGTAACAGTAAAAAAACATTAAAACATTTCATTATCTTGTATCTTTTAGCACCGTTAAAATGAGGACTCATGAGCCTTAACTAATTCAGATTAATTTAATTGCAAATGGTTTCAAAGCTAATACACGACGCTTACATCACATTCGTCTACACAAAAGAAAGATTAATTAATGATACGCAAGCAACGCAGCTATAGCGCGTCCTGTGAGTATAAAGGAGAGACACAGCAGAGCGGGAACGCTCGTCACTTTTTTTTTTTTTAACAGAAAAACTATCACAGACGGTCGCAGTGAGCCACGGGCTGATTGCTGCTGTATCTTTGAAATATTGTTCATGAAATGATAATTAAATTTCATAAAGTTAGTTTACGTAACGTATTTTTCAGATTATTTACAGTAAATAAATAGTTAACTGCACATTTTTATGATTTCTGTCGTTTTTGCGACCTACTGTTTATGTGAAATTACGCGGGTCTGTCCGTGTAAGACCTTTTGAAGAAAGACGTCACATCTCTGCCCAGCAGAGCTTTGCCGTCTACACTTTCAGCGAAATCAGTAACTGTGGAAAGTAGGAATATGAAATGCACTACCTACAGTATTTAACGTTCAGTTAAACCGCTACAGTTACCAACACAGAAGAAACCAGTTTCACGATTGTTGCTACATTTGTGCCAGTATAAAGACATTCGTTTTTGAAGCAATAGTAATTACATTCCAAAAACATTCGTGTGTTTAGAAAGTGGAGTGACACGTAAGAATGTCCATACTATTAGACACTTTTTTTTTTTCTTTGCAACGAAAGAGCCTATCATAATAACAGACAATAGTAATATGTGCTTCTCTTGCGTGAAATATTTTTGTTTCTTCTCTTCCTTTCAGCGGGATAAGCTGCAGATAAACACATGTTCGGCAGTATTTCTTCATGAATAAGTTGCACATAACTTATGTCGCTGGGTCATTGGGATACGGCCGATTTTTACGTTTATTTCCCGGCGGTTCCTGTATCCACGGTTTCTAACGCGCCGAACGCAGACTTGAAACAGGTCTTTCGTTAATTGAGTAGAAAAATAATTAAAAACCAACGATGCGCGTGACTGTCAGCAGTGCACAGAAAGAAAAGCAGAGGGCGGCTCCTTTGATTTGTGTCAAATCGACCGTCGCGCCCGACGCCATATTGAAATCGGTAGACGCGAAGCGATAGCTGCTTACTCTTACGGATCGAAATGCACATTCTTACAATACGGAAGTAAGATAGCTCACTGAATGAAAACTTTTATGAAAGGAAAAGCTAATGCAACAAGTTGTGATAAATGTTCAATTGAAGCTTTTAAAATCATTCCTGTTCACATGTGCAACTACTTTCAGCTTCAGATAACAAAGAAGCTACTTTGTTTTGTAGATATCGGTTTTATTTTGCTTCTTAATTTTTCTTTTTTGGGACTTCGAGCTGCTAAATCCACTTACTACAGAAATGGTTGTTATGGGACACTCAGCAATACTTCTGCTTTTGCGTTGTGTAACTGTTGTGGAATATCTTCCACTTAATCGCCTTCTTCCAGCAGTGACGATAACAACAAAACGCAATCAGTAATTTGAGAAACATGCTTCTACTTAAACAGTTGACGAATACTTTTACGCGTTGTCGTCCGACAACACGCTTAAATAAAATACGCTACTGGCCATTAAAATTGCTACACCACGAGGATGACGTGCTACAGGCACGAAATTTAACCGACAGGAAGAAGATGCTGTCATACGCAAATGATTAGCTTTCCAGAGCATTCACACAATGTTGGCGCCGGTGGCGACACCTACAACGTGCTGACGTGAGGAAAGTTTCCAACCGATTTCTCATAAACAAACAGCAGTTGATCGGCGTTGCATGGTGAAACGTTGTTGTGATGCCTCGTGTAAGGAGCAGATATGCGTACCATAACATTTCCGACTTTTATAAAAGTCAGACTGTAGCCTATAGCGATTGCGGCTTATCGTGTCGCGACATTGCTGCCCGCGTCAGTCGAGATCCAATGACTGTTAGCAGAATATGGAATCGGTGGGTTCAGGAAGGTAATACGGAACGCCGTGCTGGATCCCGACGGCCTCGTATCACTAGCAGTCGAGATGACAGGCATCTTACCCGCACGGCTGTAAAGGATCGTGCAGCCACGTCTCGATCCCTGAGACAACAGATGGGGACGTTTGCAAGACGACAACCGTCTGCACGAACAGTTCGACGACGTTTGCAGCAGCACGGACTATCAGCTCGGAGACCGTGGCTGCGGTTACCCTTGACGCTGCATCACAGACAGGAGAGCCTGCGACGGTGTACTCGACGACGAACCTGGGTGCACGAATGGCAAAACGTCACTTTTTCGGATGAATCGAGGTTCTGTTTACAGCATCACGATGGTCGCATCCGCGTTTGGCGACATCGCGGTGAACGCACATTGGAAGCGTGTATTCGTCATCGTCATACTGGCGTATCAACCGGTGTGATGGTATGGTGTGCCATTGGTTACACGTCTCGGTCACCTCTTGTTCGCATTGACGGCGCTTTGAACAGTGGACGTTACATTTCAGATGTGTTACGACCCGTGGCTCTACTCTTCATTCGATCCCTGCGAAACCCTACATTTCAGCAGGATAGTGCACGACCGCACGTTGCAGGTCCTGTACGGGCGTTTCTGGATACAGAAAATGTTCGACTGCTGCCCTGGCCAGCACATTCTCCAGATCTCTCACCAATTGAAAACGTCTGGTCAATGGTGGCCGAGCAACTGGCTCGTCACAATACGCCAGTCACTACTCTCGATGAACTGTGGTATCGTGTTGAAGCTACACGGGCAGCTGTACCTGTACACGCTATCCGAGCTCTGTCTGACTCAATGCCCAGGCGTATCGAGGCCGTTATTACGGCCAGAGGTGGTTGTTCTGGGTACCGATTTCTCGGGATCTATGCACCTGAATTGCATGAAAATGTAATCACGTCAGTTCTAGTATAATATATTTGTCCAATGAACACCCGTTTATCATCTGCATTTCTTCTTGGTGTAATAATTGTAATGGCCTGTAGTGTGTTTTTACTTAGATTTTCTCCATACTGTAGTACGATGTGGCTTTCCTTCCAACTTGAGTAACAATTCGGTATGTTAGCTGTGAGGGCTGTTCAATAAAGAATGATCATAATTTCTTTATGGTCATAATTTCTCGCGCTAATATTTAATCTTAACATATTCTGTTGGCTTAATGTGGAACAAACGCGCCGTAGTAGTTTCATTGTTTGAACTCCTGGTTCCCGCCTGTGAGAGGCAGACAGGGTCAGACGTGTGTTCAGTGTCGCTAGGTATCGCCTACCGCTGCAGTGGAGGCAACACGCGGGGAAAAATATGCGGCTCTGAAATTCTGCTTTCGTCTCAACAAGTCTTCAGTTGAGGCCTACACAACGTTCTTCCCCCTAGAGCAGAACACGAAGGTGATTAAAATGTGTACAGAAGGGAGACAATCTGTTTCAAAGGATGTGGACCCGGTGCCCCAGTTACTGCTCTTACGAAAGAAAACATCCAACACTGCTGGTGTCATCGTGAGAGAGGATCGACGAATTACCTTAAGATACAAGTATAGCTACCACACCCGACAGACAAGAATTAACTGGTGAAATTGTAAACGATGTTTTTCAGAAAATAATTAAGTGGTTCTCTGCAAATGGGCTCTCATTAAACTTTGACAAAACACAATATATACAGTTCCACACAGTAAATGGAATGACCCCATTAATAAATATAGACTTGGATCAGAAATCGGTAGCTAAGGTAGAATACTCAAAATTTCTAGGTGTATGCATTGATGAGGGGTTGAACTGGAAAAAACACACAGAGGATCTGCTGAAGCGTTTCAGTTCAGCTAATTATGCTATTAGGGTCATTGCAAATTTTGGCGGTATACATCCCAGTAAATTAGCTTACCACGCCTATTTCCATTCTCTGCTTTCGTATGGCATCATATTCTGGGGTAACTCATCATTGAGTAAAAGTGTGTTCATTGCACAAAAGCGTGTAGTCAGAATAAGTGCTGGAGCTTATCCAAGATCATCTTGCAGACACTTATTTAAAGAGCTAGAAATCTTCACTGTAGCCTCACTATATATATATATATATATATATATATATATATATATATATATATAATATTCACGTATGAAATTTATTAAGCCGAACGAATTCAAAAGTAATAGCAGTGTACATGGCTACAAGACTAGGAGGAAGGATGATCTTCAAGATTAAATCTAACTGCCGATGAAACTTGGCTACCTGACTTTGATCCTGAGGGCAAACAGCAAGTGTAAATCTCGTTCATCACCAACCCCCGAAAAAGCAAAAGTGGTCGCTTCTGCTGCGAAAGTTGTGGTCATCCGATTCTTTGATATTCGTGGAATGGTTCATCAGCATGTTGTACCTGCACACACGCCAGTAACTGGACAGTACTACAGGGATGTCCTGCAAACATTACAAGTCCATGTCGGGCGCATTTCCGTGAAGCAGGCTGGATACTGCACGGCGATACTGCGCGGCCGCATATTGCCGGTGCTGCTGCTCAATATCTTGGAAAAGTCAACGCGAAGTGCGTCCCTCAGCCTCCCTGTATTCCCTGACACGAAGAGGCGCCCTCGTGGGAGGCGTCATCAGTCATCAGAAGCAGTGCTGAAGGCTGCGGGGGCGACTTTTAAGGACCTCTCAAAAAATGGTTTTCAGCATGTACGAGGGCAGTTCAATAAGTAATGCAACACATTTTTTTTTCTGAAACAGGGGTTGTTTTATTCAGCATTGAAATACACCAGGTTATTCCCCAATCTTTTAGCTACACAACACTATTTTTCAACGTAATCTCCATTCAATGCTACGGCCTTACGCCACCTTGAAATGAGGGCCTGCACGGTACCATTCCACTGGTCGATGTCGGAGCCAACGTCGTACTGCATCAATAACTTCATCATCCGCGTAGTGCCTCCCACGGATTGCGTCCTTCATTGGGCCAAACATATGGAAATCCGACGGTGCGAGATCGGGGCTGTAGGGTGCATGAGGAAGAACGGTCCACTGAAGTTTTGTGAGCTCCTCTCGGGTGCGAAGACTTGTGTGAGGTCTTCCGTTGTCACGAAGAAGAAGTTCGTTCAGATTTTTGTGCCTACGAACACGCTGAAGTCGTTTTTTCAATTTCTGAAGAGTAGCACCAGTGTGTCCGCACGCTCCGCCATTACAGGAGTCACAGCTGTGCACGGCCGGCCCGCACTCGGGAGATCAGTCAGTCTCGCTTGACCTTGTGGCGATGATGACACACGCTTTGCCCAACGACTCACCGTGCTTTTGTCCACTGCCAGATCACCGTAGACATTCTGCAAGTGCCTACGAATATCTGAGATGCCCTGGTTTTCCGCCAAAAGAAACTCGATCACTGCCCGTTGTTTGCAACGCACATCCGTTACAGACGCCATTTTAACAGCTCCGTACAGCGCTGCCACCTGTCGGAAGTCAATGAAACTATACGAGACGAAGCGGGAATGTTTGAAAATATTCCAAAAGAAATTTCCTGGTTTTTTTCAACCAAAATTGGCCGAGAAAAAAAATGTGTTGCATTACTTATTGAACGGCCCTCGTATTTGAAGACTGGAAGAGATGTTGGGACAAGAGCATCGCGTTCGTGGGGGACTACATTACAAGGACCATCAGAATAATGAGGATGAGTAAAGGTATGTTGTAAAAAAAAAAATGATCTTTCTTATTGAACAGCCCTCATAAGTATAGTATACAGGAAAGTATCACATAAACCGAACCAGACGTAAAGCAAGCAATGATAACATTTTGAACTGCAAATTTTTTGCTGTTGGGTACTTGGAAATTGAGTATCACTCTATGACAAATATCGAAAAGACAGGTTCTTAATCGATCTTTGGTATGAAGCTATAGGTCGAAAGAAATCAGTTTTGTGCGGCAGTTAGTTTTCCTCAGAATCAGATGAGAGGTATTGTATACAGTAGCGAAGGAAACGCGTAAATACGAAACAAGTGGTTTTTAATTTTTTTAAGGAAAAGATCTTCTTCAGTAGCGCTACAGCCCTTGGTGAGCCTTGGCTTTTTCAACAATCTTCCTCCACACTTCTCTGTTATTTGCTGCACTTTTCCACCCGCCGACTCCCGTATTGGTGATATCCACTATTACCTCGTCGATCCATCTTCTTCTAGGTCTCCCTTTTCGCCTAACTGAATGGATCATACCTTTCATCATTTTCTTTGGAATTCTATCCTCTGCCATTCTCTCCAAGTGTCCTAGCCATCGTATTCGCTGTGATTTCACAAATTTCACTGTGTCCCTGCCTTGTATTAACTCTTGTAATTCGGCATTGTAGCATATTCTTGGAAGCAGGATAGACACCGACTGGAAGAGCACCACAGTAATTAAAACAAGGATACCAACGGCAAAGGAGGCGTTTTATAAGAAGAGGAGAATCTTCTGCAGCGGTCTGGACAGAGAACTCAGGAAGAGACTCATAAAATGTCTTGTATGGAGTGTTCTTGTATATGGCGCTGAAACATGGGACTATGAGGAAGAAAGACACAGAAAGGCTGGAAGCTATTGAGGTCTGGACATGGCGGAAGATGGAAAGAATAAGTTGGATGGACAGAGCAAAAAATGAAGAGGTACTGAGAAGAGTGGGAGAGAAAAGACAGTTACTAGATGTAATAAAGAGAAGAAAAAGAAATTGGATTCGGCATATATTAAGAAAGAATGACGGACTGATGAAATCAGTTTTAGAAGGTTATGTAGGAGGGAAAAGAAAGCGAGGAAGGAAGAGATTCCAGATACTGGATGACATGATGGACGGTACAACATACAGCAGCCTTAAGAAGGAAGCAATGGATCGCAGAAAATGGAGAGGCAAAGGACCTGCTAATGTAGCAGGTGACATGATGATGATGATGATGATGATGATGATGATGATGATGATGGTGTATTCTCCAGCCTTCTTCCTCCCTTACTGTCCCGTAGATTTTGCGCACTACTTTCCGCTCAATGCTTCTTAGTGCATTTTTACCGTGTTCTGTCAACGTCCGTACCTCTGGGCAGACTAGGGAATTATATATTAGCAGTTTAGTTTGTCTTGTAACATGGCTATTTTTGAAAAACTGCATATTTGCAAAGTAAGCTCTGTTTCCTGCTTGTATTCTTTCCCTTATGGCCTTTCCAATACTGTTGTCATTTGTTATTAGGGCTCCCAAGTAGTTAAAAGAGGACTCTCCACTGAGACATTTCCCGTTGATGTTCAGGTTCTTAGGGGTTCTTGTGGCCTCAGGTTGTGACATTACCATATATTTTGTTTTGTTTTCATTTGCTATGAGGCCAACCTGTAAAGCATTTGTTTCCATTGCCCGGTATGTTTCTAGGAGTGTATTAGTGTTCCTTCCTACTATAGCAACGTCATCAGCGTATGCACATATCTGGCTAGTTTACATAAATATGGTGCCTCTTTTGTTGGTTTTATTTACTACACTATGCAGGGCTATATTGAATAAGACAGTGGATAGTGTCACCTTGCTTCACACCTTTATTAAAGTCAGAGCTTTCACTTGTTCTGCTAAGGACCTTTACTTTTGCTCTTTGTCATTGTCATTCTTTCAGTACTCTGTATAGTTCTTACGATTTATGCTGTCAGAGGCTCGTTTGAAATCAATGACTAGGAAATGCAGAGCTATATCATGTTCATAGAACTTTTCCACCATTTGCCTTATCACAAATATTTGATCAGTTGCCCCTCTGCCTGATCGAAAGCCACACTGATATTCCCCCAGTATGCCCTCTGCATACTTCTGTATCCTTTCGTTTAGTATGCTTGTCAAGATGTTATAAGCTGTACGTAGGAATGTCACACCTCTATAGTTCTCACATGCTGTTCTGTCCCCTTTCTTATAAATTGAGACTATTATTCCAATTATCTGGCATAGCTTCTGTTTCCCATATATCTGATATTAATGTGTGCAGTTTCTTTATTACAGCCTCACCGCCAGTTTTTATTAATTCAGCAGTTATGCTGTCTTCCCCAGGGGCTCGATTGTTTTCTGACTTGTGCGCAGCCTGGGAGAGCTCTTGCAGTGTTGGCTTTCTTGCCTCATTCGTTTCATTGTCTACTTCCAGCTCCACTCTTCCCTCTTTTGCAGCTGTCTCTTCATCTTCTAGGCTGTGTAGTGTTACCTTTTTAATTTATTATCTTCTCATTAACTATTAAAACAACATCGCTTTGTAATGTAAATTTTAATTTTCACCAAAAGCACATTCAACGTCGCCGAAAAATACACGTCTTTCGTAACAAGACAAGAGAGAGAGACTCCTCCTTTAGTTCTTAAAAACAAAAAACTACGCAAAAGTAAAAAAAAAGAACAAAATTATTTATAAAATCGGTCGCTGGCGCAGCGCTCTTCTGCGTGCGCGATCGTAAATTATAACTTTGCGGAAGTCAAAGTACCATTACAATGCCTCCTCTACTGACACGCTCCGCAAGCGAGCGTGGCAGTATAGAAAATTTACATAGATACATACATATATGAGAAAATAAGAAATTTACATATTACAAAAAATATTTCTGAGCACAATGCGCTTTGCATATCAGTCTTTGTATACAGTCCTTTTGGTGTGTATCTTCTTTAGGAGTCGTAACATTAATGTCTTTGAATTGCAGCGTAGTATCGTTGCTTAGCACAGCGTTTGAATTCAGTCCACATGATTCATGTTTACAATGGAATTAATTCGAACAATAAATGTTTCTATTATATTGCTCCAATGTCTTTAAACGTAGTATCGGATTCTGAGTGTGTGTCTACTGCCTGGATGTCTAACGTGTGACTTGAAGAAAATCCAAAGTTCGTTCAATCTGTCAACACGAAATTGTTATCTCCAGCAGTCGAATTTTGGTGGCGTCCACCGGGGTATAAATGGTCAATGAGGGCACAGGAAACACCTCACTGCCTACGTCCGCCGCTCGTGGTCTCGCGGTAGCGTTCTCGCTTCCCGAGCACGGGGTCCCGGGTTCGATTCCCGGCGGGGTCAGGGATTTTCACCTGCCTCGAGATGACTGGGTGTTTGTGTTGTCCTCATCATTTCATCATCATCCAGGAAAGTGGCGAAATTGGACTGAGCAAAGATTGGGTAATTGTACGGGCGCTGATAACCACGCAGTTGAGCGCCCCACAAACCAAACATCATCACCACCTCACTGCCTACGACAGGTGATGAGCTTGTCTTTTACACCAACCTGAAGACCTGCCGGCTTCCACAACACCATACACTTCAAAGCATATTGACACTACGTAAATATTTCTTGACCAGTGTTCCATCAAGTTGGTTTCTTCTTTGTATTTTCAGTTCCATTTATATGAATCATGTGCTACATGCACAAGTCCTTTGCAGTTCATTAACATCTCCTTAAAATACATTTCTCGATACAATAAGTACACGAATATACAAATATTTACAATTAATCATTACATGAGATACATTGTCATAGGGTACATATACAGAATTAAATGAAAAATATAGTCAATTTTTTTTTACATAATATCATTGTGCTGACATGTGAATTATATTACATTCAGATTGAAATATGCACTTTATTTGTTAGCTCTTTTTTTTTCGTTACACTTGCAACATTTGAAGATAATTGTGGCAACTCGCCAGAATATTCAACTTAAAATTCATCTTGCCTCCTGGAATAAAATTTACACATATTTCAAGCTTCAAGACAGCCCTCTGTAGGAGGATAGGTTCATGGGATGGTTGCTGACTACTTCATAAATACTAGTAAAGTGATCCCCTACAGTGGACTACACAAAATAAAATATGATAAATAAAATACATGTTAACTTAATATAACGTAAAAGTTCCTATACCTAATACCGTTTCTAAGTGTGGTGTCCCCACTATTGCTCTTTCTAAGAGTGGTACCCCTCTATTACCGTTTCTAAGAGTGGTGCCCCTCTAAATATCTTAGGATCCTACAAGTATGTACATCAGTGTGGTAAGTGAATATATATATATATATATAATCTAGTTCAAGTCAATCATGTTCCTATAAAGTTTGTGTAGTTCATCTCCTTCCTTTCATGAGTGTCAAGCAATATAAATAAATGTTTTACTTACTAAATAAATAAATCTTCTTAGATAATTGTTGCTGCGTTCCATGCTGTATATCCATTCTGTATTTACCTTGTGGTACCTGTAAAATTCTATTCATAAATAAATGTGTGTATGTCTCTCCATACTGTCAGATAATCACGAATTATATAATGTCAAATATTTCATCAACATGTATAAATTTTTCTAAGGAAGGGATGAGAGTATGAGCCACAACAGAGGACTGACGTTTTGTTGTCTCCTTATTCTCCTTTCTATTTAATGGTGCATCAGTTCAGTTCAGTAGATGAGCTTTAATTATGTCATTAGATGACTGCTAAATATGTTCTCTTAAATAATTCTTCCAATCTGAAGTGTCAAGCCTACATAACTCCAAAAATTTCATTACAAGTTCCCATTAGATTAGTGTTAAAGTGTTATAGATTTAAATCTTCTGGTATATTTCCAACAGTGGCTGCTGTAAATAATTCCCTCCACATAAATCTATACTTTCACCTTTAGTTGTAAGAATATGTAAGACATCACGTAAGTTATTAGGTATCTCAGGCACACCAATCTTTCAATAAATAATATTCTTTCCATTACTTTCATTCTGTATTCCATGAGTACATGTGATATAGCATTCAAATCTAGTTTCTCTCCTCTCAACATATTCTCAATTACTCATAACATTCTCAGCTACCCATTATTCATTCTTCACAAAATAACATATACTTATTCGTCAGCATTATATATATATATATATATATATATATATATATATATATATATATATATATATATATATATATATATATATATATATATATATATATATATATATATATATATATATATATATATATATATATATATATTCCTCTTATTCATCACCACTTACTTTTTACTTCAACAACAACAACAACAACAACAATAATAATACCCTTTTCTCATCTTATATTCCATTTCCCTCTCTCCATATTACTATTTATCCTCTTATTAAACTAAAATTACATTCACTCATCTCATTCAGTCACTCACATCACTCATATCAACATCACTATTATCACATGCCTCCTAAAGAAAATAATTCTGTTCAGTTCTCTGCCTCCTCTAATGTGTATATGCCTCCTCTAATGTGTATATGCCTCAATAGCAACTCCTCTTGTAACCAAATATCTTATTAGCTATTGGATGGTTCACATTGCTTTCTAGACTTACCTGCATTCATTAGATTGTAAGTATCTGTATAACTTAAATGTAGGCTCATCATGACTGTATATCATATTAATTATCTTCTCCTCAGTAGCTAACATTTTACTGTATGTATTTTTTCAAATGTCTGTGTGGATGTAGACCTCTGGGTTTATGTGTTAATGGATATTCTAATGAATAACAGCCAGGGTGTGGAATATTTGCAATTCGGTATGGTCCAGAGTATAAGATCTGCCATTTCCTGTTTAAATGTTTCAGTTTTGTGGGTTTAGGATGTGTTCTTAGTAAAACTAACTCATCAACTTGAAATGTTTGTGCTTTCCTGACACCTCTGTCATATTTCTGCTTTCTTTCCTTAGCTTTGTCACATAATGTTGTGTAAGCTTGTCTTACCTTTTCTTCTAAACTAACATGATTTGTTGTTGCTGTAAATTTAGGTAGAGGGTCTGTCCATTCATTTCTTTCTGTTTTATCCATAATTAATTCAGTTGGTGTGCATCCAGTAGAAATGTGAGTTAAATTGTTCACTATTTGTTCAAATGGTGCTAGGTATTCTACCCATTTTGTGTGCTTCTCTGGTGTGTGTGTTCTCATAAACTGTCCAAATTCTCGAAATGTTCTTTCTGCTGGGTTACCTGCTGTGTGAAATCTTGAAATTAAAATATGTTTAACATTCTGTTCTTCAATAAATGTCTTCCATTTTAAAATGGTAAAATATGCTGCATTATCCGTGATCATAACTTCAGGTTTTCCTATTCTTATAAAATAATCTGTTAATAGAGGTCTGGTAATAGCAGTGGTAGAAACTGAACGTAAAGCATATAATTTTAAATACTTTGCGGAAACATCTAACACAGCAAGGATGTATTTCATTCCTCCACGTGCTTGTGGATAGGGTCCTGCAATATCTAAAGAAATTAGCTGTAATGGCCTCTTAGGTATGATTGGGTGCAATTCATTCATGCTTGTGCGATTAGAATATTTGGCTTTCTGACATATGATGCATTTCCTAATATTACTCAATACTCTTCGCCTTAAATTTGGAAAGTAGCAATATTGTATAATCTTATATGTACATTTGGTTACACCATAGTGTCCCCAAGTTCTGTGTGTAAATAAAATAAAATCATCAACATGAGCTTCAGGTAAGCAAACACACCAATGCTGTGATTCAGGGTTTCGTCGGTGAAATAATACTTCTTTGTGTAACGTGTAATATTTTTCAAGATGTGGGTCTGTTCCTGCACGTAATTTATTCTTTATCTGGATCCACCTGGGATCATTGTCCTGCAACATGGCTAACATCCTGCACATGTTTTTGTAGTAAGGTGCAAATGTACCATCATACATGAGTAAAATTTTGAAATCTGATGTTTGTTCTGTCACATCTGAAAATTCTTGTAGGCCTTGTGGCAAACGAGATAGAGCATCGGCTATAATGTTGGATTCTCCTTTTATATATATAATATCAAAATCATATTCTTGTAGTGATGCACACCAGCGTGCAAGACGTGGATGTAATAACTTGCATGATAGCAGGAAAGAAAGAGCTTGATGATCAGTATAAAGCTTAGTACGTTTTCCCCATAGAAAGTAGCGAAACTTGCGAAACGCCCATACTATGGCAAGTGTTTCGCGCTCGGTCACTGAATATGACTTTTCGCATTCAGTGAGAGTGCGGCTAGCAAAACTTATAGGTTTGATGACTGTTTGTTCATCTTCTACATGAATTTGGAATAAAATGCTCCGAGCCCATAGGAACTTGCATCTGTTACTAGGCAAAAGTCTGACGTCATGTCAGGATGACATAACAACGGTGCATTAACTAAAGCATCCTTAATCGCTTCAAAATCTGTCTGACAGAACTCTGTCCATTTCCAAATATTATTTCTTTTGAGTAAAGATAGAAGATGTGGACTGTTAAGAAGGTGGTAGGGTACAAATTTCCTGAAGAATGAAGATAGACCAAGAAAGGCTTTGAGTTGTTTACGATTCTGTGGGGATGGATAATTCTTTATTGCTCAATTTTTCTTGAGTCTGGATAAATGCCTTCAGTTGATATGATGTGACCAAGGAATTTGATTTCTCTCCTCCCTAATTTCGTCTTTGATAAATTGATAGTGACACCTGCGTCAGAAAATTTAGTCAGAAGTTGCTTCAAAAGATTAACATGTTCTTCCCAAGTAGTGGTGGCAATGACAATGTCGTCAACATAGACTGTGATTTGCGATAACAATTGTGGTCCAAGAACAGCATCTAAGGCTTCAATAAATACTCCAGCACTCACTCGTAGACCAAAGGGTAGAACACAAAATTGATAACTACGTCCCTCACATAGAAATGCAGTGTATTTACGACTGTTTTTATGGAGGTTCACCTGCCAAAATGATGAGCGTAGGTCGATATTGGTTAAATACTGTACATTATGAAATTTTAAAAGTTGTTCTTCCAAATTAATAGGTCGTGTGTTGATTGGGATTATAACTTTGTTAATTTCTCGTGCATCCAACACTAACCTTACACTACCATCCTCTTTATTAACTGCTAGGATCGGACTGCAATATGGTGAATGTGACCTTTCAATGATACCCCAAGCTTGCATTTTTTTCAATCTCTTTCAAAACTGCGGGTTTCTTTGACCAAGGAATATTATAATATGTTCTACAGTATGTTTTGTTTGGTTTAACATCCATCTCATACGAATAGCCTCCAATAATTCCAGGTTTCTCCACAAATACCTCAGCAAATTGCTGTAAAACTTCAAGTAATTCAAGTTGTTGTTCCTTCGTCAGATATTCAGATTCTGTGCATTTCTCATATAAATCATTAGGTTTAATTCCCTGAGATACAGCTTCATTAAAAGTTAAATCGCATGTGTTTATTGCTGGTGGATACACAAAATGTAACTGTTCAAATTTACCTTGTTTACTGTTTAAGTTTTTACCCTGTGTTAACTGTATTGTCAGTTGTTGTTGGTTTACGGTTAAATGACATTTCCCTTTTCCTAAATCTATGATTGCTTGATATTCATTCAAAAAGTCAATTCCTAATATGCAATGCATAACTAATTTGTCTACTACCAGAAAACCGTAATTGAGTGGTATATTTGAAAATGTGAAGTTAATTAGCACTTGAAATTTCACATTCTTTGATTTGTTACCGGTGGCACTTATAATGTGACAATTCTGTACTGGCAATGTTTGTATGTTCATTATTTGTTTGAGTTCATTATATAAGGACATTGAAATGACACTTGCTGCTGCTCCTGTATCTAACATTACTTCCACTTCATAACTACCAATCATAACTCGTGTTATAGCCTGAATAATCTTCTTTGTTTTACTGGTACTATTAAAATCTACATCCTGATATAATTCCTTTTCTATTTTCTTACTGTCATCATATCGGAGAAAACAAATCGTCGGTTCCGTTGCGCTCTGCTCCCTACTGACCGTAACTCGAGCGCTTAGCTCGGTCGTCGTTCGTTTTCCGGCAAATTCGGTTGTTGCTGCGGGTTGGGTTCATTGCCCAACTCAATAATATTTACATTTCTGTTGCGCGTCACCCAAGTATCAGCTGTTTGGTTGTTGACATTACCCCGCGTCGCATTGGGAGTTCCGTTAGGTACAAATTGAGGGTTGCTGTATTGCATGTGTCGTGGCGGTTGTCCATTGTGATTTCCCCATACATTATTTCGCCCATGACTGTAACTGGTGTTGTCATTACTGTTATTCCTGCAATACATGTTTGGATGTTGTTGGATGTTGTTTCTCTGAAAATATCCTGGATGGTACCTGTTATCCTCTCTTTGATCTCTATGATTTCGGTTCCTTCTTCTGTTGTTGTTATTTTGAATATAACTGTTATTGTTCTGATTGTAATTATTGTTCGGATAACCATTATAGTAATAATTACTGTTTCCTTGCCAATGCTGCGAGTTGTTTCTCCTAATATTGAATGGATTTGTCCCAGTGTAGTGTGAATTGTTTCTTTGAGTGTTTTGTTGTGGTGTCTGAGGCGGATTCCAATAGCCTCTGTCATTTCTGTTGTGCGTACGCGAATTGCTTGGATGGATCGGATACAATTGATTGAAACTCCTGATCTCATCTCTGTAAACAACATCCATCTCATCAACATAACTGAAAAAATTCTTTATGTTGTCCTCGGACACTCCTATTAATTTATCACGGTAAGGAAATGGTAAGTGGCTTTTAAGTGTTCTAATTACATCTGGTAAATCTGCTGGTTTTGTCCAATATAATGGTTTGTCTAGATAGCGTTCAAAGTATTGACGTAAAGTCTCTTTCTTCGGGTTGTAAATTTCTGGATTGTATACTTCTCGTTTTAAACTTTGCTGTTCTGTGATCGACCAGAATTCCTCAAGAAATGCTTGTTCAAACTGTTCAAATGTTAAACATCGCCTTTTAATTGCTGCTCCCCACTTAGCTGCTCTTCCACGTAACAAATTTGTAACATATCGAATTTTGTCGGCTTCTAACCAATGTCTCGGGAAAATACCATCAAAAGAGCGGATGAAAACAATCGGATGCACTTTGTCTTTCTCATCACATGAAAATGTCTGAAAGTATCCATGTCGTACTAATGTTTCATCAGCTACTCCCGATGGTATTATGGGTCCTGCATTTTGTGTCAAACTGTGCATAGTATGTGGTGATGTCTGATAGTAATTTTGATCTTGTGGTAGCATTGAAAATGGTTCATTGGGATTTGTATCACTCATTGGTAATTCTATTTTCGGCTGTGTGCTGGGCCTAGTATTATTATGAGTCTCATTTATGTTTTGGTATCACTGACGAACTTGGTATTACATTCTCTTTAAGTTTACGTACCTCTTTCTGAATATTATCTGTTTCTCCCTTTACTTGTTCCTTTGTCTTATCTAAAATGATCTGTGTCATTGTCTCAAACTTCTCATCTAAATAATCATCACATAATTTGCATTCATGTACAAGTTTTTCTGCTAGAGTTGTGTCATTCTTTAAAGATGCTACATCTGCTCTGTCTTCAAGCTTTTCTAACTTTTCCTGTAAGGGTTTCTGCTCCAATGTTACATCATTTAATCTGTCTGAAAGGTCTGTAATCGTCAGGTCTAAGTGTTCTTGGTTTGTTTTTACGGAATTGTGTGACTGTCGTAATTCGTCAACTTGGGTACTGGTTTTCTGTTGTTCAAAAACTACTGTTAACAATTTCTCATTACATCGTTGTAAGTCAGTTTTTGTCTCGTCACTGAATTCCACAAATACCTTTTCTTGTCTCGTAACCTTGTCTGATAAGTCAGTAAATTTCCTTCCAAGACTACTGGTGGTTTCTGTCAAGTCGGCAATTTGTCTCGATTGTTTTTCAAAATTTTGTTTTATGTCCCGTGTCAGTTCATCGAATTTAGTGTCAAATTTCCCAATGTCACGTTCTAAATTGTCATTTTTCTCGTCTAAAGCGTCAAATCTTTTGTCTAAAGTGTCAAATTTTCTGTTTTGGTCACCAAGTAACTTCAGAATCTGGTTGAGCATGTCAGAGTCCTGTGTCTTAGTTTCGTCATTTTTTCGTGTCTGATTGATGTCTGGTTCTGACGTTGACGTTGTCAATGTCACGTTTTGTCGCGTAGTACTCACTCTCCATTCGCCTGTAAATCTGTTTAAATATAGGGGTTGTTGTCTTAATCGATCCGGTAAAATTATGTCTTGAACATCCTCACTATTAAGTTCAATATTCATTTGACTGTCGGACATGTTTTGCAATGAGTCACTTTCACTAAGCTCGTCCGCGGAAACAATTTCTACGCGTCTAGCGTCCACCTTGCGATTTTCATAATTAATTGCAAATAAAATTTTCCAATGGTAAAAAATTTTTTTTTAAATATGATATGTTGAAATCTGAAATTTCTCTTATGGAAATGGATATTTCTATATGATTTCTAATTAGAAATTGAATTATAAAATTGGCACTGAAATTTCCCTCTCACAAATAAATGACTGTGAATATGCGCTTCACTTATCACTTGCAATAATAGTAGTAAATCAGTTTTAACTACAAATTGAAAAAAATAATTTCGAAATATATGGATCGGAATAAAGGAAGGACAGATGGCTGCTTGAAACTGGAAAAAATGTAAATTGCTGTACTCACCATTTTTTTTTCAGTCTTATGTTGCAAATGTAGCGTCAAATATATAGTTTTCAATCCAAAATTTTTCTTTCGCATCCGTGCAAATTATTTTATGGAACGTTATCCTTTTCCCCTTTTTTTTACCAAATTAATTTCCTCAACATGAAAATGAAAATTAACACGAATTAATAACAGGGAAAACAATATTGTTGTAAATTTCATGCACGTAACATTACAATTGAAATGAATGAGACTTAGTCCAAATTCATTTCCTGATGCTATTAAGTGATTACAATTAGATAAAATGTCCAAAATTTATAGTAACTGCACTTGTATCCAATCCAAATTGCACTTGTATCAAATCCAAACTGCACTTGTATCAAATCCGAAGATTGCACGTCCTGTCACCAGGACGCCAATTGTAGTGTTACCTTTTTATTTTATTATCTTCTCATTAACTATTAAAACAACATCGCTTTGTAATGTAAATTTTAATTTTCACCAAAAGCACATTCAACGTCGCCGAAAAATACACGTCTTTCGTAACAAGACAAGAGAGAGAGACTCCTCCTTTAGTTCTTAAAAACAAAAAACTACGCAAAAGTAAAAAAAAAGAACAAAATTATTTATAAAATCGGTCGCTGGCGCAGCGCTCTTCTGCGTGCGCGATCGTAAATTATAACTTTGCGGAAGTCAAAATACCATTACAGGTGGTGCTTAGTGTATCTTTGAAATACTCTGCCCATCTTCCCACTATCTGTTCTTCCTCCCTTATGATTTTCCCATTTTTTTTACTGGAACAGGCCGTTGTTTTTGGTCGGAATCTATCCTCTACCGAATAAACAAACTCGAGGAATTGATATAATATTCATTGATATGCATGTAGTTCAATGAGCTTTTATTGTTTACAGCAAGAAAATCAAAAAACCCATTTTTCTAATGTACTGGTGTCAGCAGCTTCCTGGAAACCTCCCGTTACTTTCCCGTGAGGTCTTCTCTTTTGCTGCTACTACTACACACTACGCCTATTTGTTCCTAACTTTTAACAGTACATCAAACAACTGTTAACTTGTAGGTAAGCCCAACGGGTACAATGCACAATTAATACGAGGGCCGTTCAGAAAGTAACCTCCGGTTGATTTAAAAAAATACACCAAGTTAAATAAAAATATTTTAATATATACATCTTACAACTACATCTTTGCACTATTTTTCTACATAGTCTCCATAGCGATTGAGGCACTTATCGTATCTCTTCACAAGCTTTGAAATTCCTTCTGCATAAAAATCACCCGCTTGTGCCTGGATCCAGCCTGTGACCGCATCTTTGAGCTCTTCGTCGTCATCAAACCGCTGTGACCCGAGCCATTTCTTCAAATGCGTGAAGAGGTGATAATCACTTGGCGCCAGGTCTGGGCTGTAAGGTGGACGGTTGATAACGTCCCACTTGAAGGACTCGAGAAGGGCCGTTGTTCTGCGAGCAGAGTGAGGACGGGCGTTATCGTGCAAAAGAACGATACCGGAAGTCAGCATACCACGGCGTTTGTTCTGTATAGCCCGTCGTAACTTTTTTATTGTTTCACACTACACGTCTCGATTAATGGTCGTACCACGTTCCATGAATTCAACCAACAACACCCCTTTGGCATCCCAAAACACCGTTGCCATCAGTTTTCTGGCAGAAAAATCTTGCGAGGCTTTTCTTGGTTTGGTAGGCGAATTTGAATGTGCCCACATATTTGATTGTTCTTTTGTCTCAGGGTTCACGTACTTAATCCAGGTTTCGTCACCGGTCACGATTCTGTTTAACAATGGTTCTCCTTCGTCCTCGTAACGTGACAGAAAGTCTAATGCAGAGGCCATTCTTTGAGTTTTGTGGTGGTCGGTAAGAATTTTGGGCACCCATCGTGCACAGAACTTACGGTAACCCAATCTTGCTGTCACTATCTCGTACAAGAGAGTCTTAGAAATCTGTGGAAAACCAGTAGACAGCTCCGACATTGAGAAATGTCGATTTTCACGAACTTTTGCATCAACTGTCTGAACGAGTTCGTCAGTCACCAATGACGGTCTACCACTGCTCTCTTCATCGTGAACGTTTTCTCGTCCACTTTTAAATAAACGTACCCATTCACGGACAACTCCTTCACTCATAACTCTCGGTCCGTACACGGCACAAAGCTCACGATGAATAGCTGCTGCAGAAATCCTTTGGCTGTAAAAAACCTTATGACAGCACGCACTTCACATTTGGCGGGGTTTTCTATTGCAGCACACATTTCAAACTGCCACAAAAACTAAACTAGCGCAGGTACGACGTTCACTCGACCACGGCTTGATGCCGACTGACCTGTTGAGAGCGTGAACGCACAGATGGCGTCGCTACTCCCCCCACAACCCGCACTGTGACCGATCGGAGGTTACTTTCTGAACCGCCCTCGTACATAGAAGAGCGAAAGAAGCTGCGACACCTGCCTAATTATCGTGCGGGGCCCCCGCGAGCACGCAGTAGTGCCGCAACACGACGTGGCGTGGGCTCGAGTAACGTCTGGAGCAGTGCTGGAGGAGGGAGCTGACACCACGAATGCCGCGCGGCTGTAAGAGTACGAGGGGCTGGAGGTCTCTTCTGAACAGCACTTTGCAGGGCATCCCAGACATGCTCAATGATGTTCACGTCTGGGGAGTCTGCTGGCCAGCGGAAGTGTGTTCCTGGAGCCACTCTGTAGCAATTCTGGACGTGTGCGTTGTCGCATTGTCCTGCTGGAATTGCCCGACTCCGTCGGAGTGCACAACGGACACGAATGGATGCAGGTGATCAGACAGGATCCTCATATACAGAGTCGTACGTAGACGTGTGGAGCGTCCCACATCACTCCAACTGCACACGCCCCCACACCGTCGCATGCCTCCACCAGCTTGTACAGCCCCTGCCGACACGCAGGGTCCACGGATTCGTGAGGTTCTCTCCATGCTCTCACTCGGCCATTTGCTCGATAGAATTTGAAACGAGACTCGTCCGACCAGGCAACATGTTTCCAGTCATCAACAGTCCAGTTGACGGGTCCTTTGACTCCGAAAGGCCCTGTCGATGATGATTCGTCGAATGGTCCGAACGCTGACACTTGCTGATGGCCCAGCATTGAAAACTGCAGCAATTTACGGAAGGGTGGCACTTCCACCACGTTGAACGATTCTCTTCAGTCGTCGTCGGTCCCGTTCTTGCACGATCTTTTTCCAGCCGCAGCGATGTCGGAGATTTGATGTTTCACGAGATTCCTGATATTTACGGCACAGTCGTGGAATGGTCGTACGGGAAAATCCGCACTCCACCGCTACCTCGGATATGTTGTGTCCGCATAGCTCGAGTGCCGACCAAAACACCGCGTTCAAACTCGCTTAAATCTTGGTAACCTGCCATTGTAGCAGCAGTAACTGGTATGACGATAACTGCGCCACTCGCATGTCGGCCTATACAGGGTGCGTCATAATTAATGGCGTAAACGCATACAGTTCAAAGTACACGACACTGGAAGCAAAAAAGTCTGAGTAAACATGGGGGGTCTGAAACGCATATCTTAAGAGCTATTACCAATTACTGATCTTCGATACTGTGAAACAAATCTCTTCTACTGCAAGCTCTTTGCTTTCCATGTTTTAGGAAGTGGCAGTATGGGCCAAAACAAGGAAAAAATGTCCAGTAAGCATGTGCTCTAAAATGCATACGTTCCAATCTGTAAGCACTTTCTCGTTTTCGCTACTTTGAAACATTTCTAATGAACAAATGCTCGTAACGTTTAAGATATGCATTTTAGAGCACACATTTACTGGACGCTGTTTTCTTGTTTTGGTCCACACTTCCACGTCCCAAAATATGGAAAGCAAGCAGCTTGCAGTAGAAGAGATTTGTTTCACAGTACCGAAGATGAAAAATTGCTCGTAGCTCTTAACGCATGCATTTCCGATCCCATGTTTACTGAGACTTCTTTGCTTCTAGTATCGTGTACTTTCAACTGTATGGGTTTACAATAAAGTTATCTTTGAACTCTTCCATTTGGTCCGTATTTGCATAGAAAAACAGTAATACCAGAAAATTGAGTCCGCCTTGATGCAAAACACCTTGTTATTCGTTTATTTCTTTATTATCCCAAAGTAGTTTCGGCGGCAAATATCACCATCATCAGTGGCGTTTTTTAATCTAAAACATGCAGAAAATGGCATGGATGTACAAACACAGTAAAACATTATTAAATTTTTACATTTCGTCTTTTGAAATAGTTTTCTATTGATACTTTCATGCTGCCTTATTTGTTGTATGTTACAGCATGTTTTAGGCAATTATTGGCGTTTACGCCATTAATTGTGATGCACCCTGTGTAGGCGTTGCCGATCGCAACGCCGTATTCCGCCTGTTTATACAGGGTGTCGGAAAAGTCTCTCCCTGATTGCATAAATTGAAAACTCAGGCTAGAAGTAAGATACAAATATGAAACTGACGTCTAATTGTTTACAAACTATCAAAGTTTTTTTTCACACATCAGGAAACTTCCACTTCCATTGTTGCCCAGTGACAGTACACGCCGATATGACTTCGCGGTCGAAATGCTGTCACGTATTGAGGACGATGATGGTTATCTCAGACGAATTGCCTTTTCCGACGAAGCGACGTTTTTTTGTCAGTGGACTAGTGTATCGCCATAATGTGCGCATTTGGGGTTCACAACCCCCTGGCGAGGTCACGGAGTGCACCAGAGGCAGTCCGAAGGTGAATGTTTGGTGCGCGCTATCGCACGATCGAATTATCGGGCCATTCTTCTTCGCTGAGGCTACCGTCACACCTGCAGTGTATCTGGACGTGTTGCAGCTGTATGCTGTTCCCCGGCTGCTTCAGTATCACCCCGGTGTCTCGTTTCAGCAAGACGGTGCTCCGCCTCATTGGGGTTTGGACGTCCGTGTCTATCTCGAATTTCCTGGGCGATGGATTGGTCGTGATGGGCCAACGGTTTGGCCTCCACGCTCTCCTGAGGTAACCCCATTACACTTCTTTTTATGGGGTTATGTCAAGGACGAGGTCTACTGAACAGGTGCACCAGATATCTAAACCCTGCGGCAACGGATAACCACAGTCGTCGAATCGATCCCTCCAGTGAAGGTGGCTAATGTGTGGACGGAAATTGAATATCGCCTAGATGTGCTACATGCTACCGAGGGTGCTCATGTAGAAGTTTACTGATGTGTGAAAAAAACTTTGATAGTTTGTAAACAATTAGACACCAGTTTCATATTTGTATCTTACTTCTAGCCTGAGTTATCAATTTATGTAATCAGGGAAAGACTTTTCCGACACCCTGTATATCTCTATACAAAAAGGTACGGCCAAACTTCCAGGAAAAATTCCTCACACACAAATAAAGAAAAGATGTTATGTGGACATGTGTCCGGAAACGCTTAATTTCCATGTTAGAACTCATTTCAGTTTCGTCAGTATGTACTGTACTTTCTCGATCCACCGCCATGATTTCATACGGGATACTCTACCTGTGCTGCTAGAACATGTGCCTTTACAAGTACGACACAACATGTGGTTCGTGCACGATGGAGCTCCTGCACATTTCAGTCCAAGTGTTCGTACGCTTCTCGACAACAGATTCGGTGACCGACGGATTGGTAGAGGCGGACCAATTCCGTGGCCTCCACGCTCTCCTGACCTCAACCCTCTCGACTTTCATTTGAAAGCTCTCGTCTACGCAACCCCGGTACCAAATGTAGAGACTCTTCGTGCTCGTATTGTGGACGGCTGTGATACAATACGCCATTCTCCAGGGCTGCATCAGCGCATCAGGGATTCCGTGCGACGGAGGGTGGATGCACGTATCCTCGCTAACGGAGGACATTTTGAACATTTCCTGTAACAAAATGAAGTCACGCTGGTACGTTCTGTTGCTGTGTGTTTCCATTCCACGATTAATGTGGTTTGAAGAGAAGTAAAAAATGAGCTCTAACATGGAAAGTAAGCGTTTCCGGACACATGTCCACATAACATATTTACTTTCTTTGTGTGTGAGGAATGTTTCCTGAAAGTTCGGCCGTACCTTTTTGTAACACCCTGTATTTGAAACTTCCTGGCAGATTAAAACTGTGCGCCCGACCGAGACTCGAACTCGGGACCTTTGCCTTTCGCGGGCAACTGCTCTACCAACTGAGCTACCGAAGCACGACTCACGCCCGGTACTCACAGCTTTACTTCTGCCAGTACCTCGTCTCCTACCTTCCAAACTTTACAGAAGCTCTCCTGCGAACCTTGCAGAACTAGCACTCCTTAAAGAAAGGATATTACGGAGACATGGCTTAGCCACAGCCTAGGGGATGTTTCCAGAGTTCGAGTCTCGGTCGGGCACACAGTTTTAATCTGCCAGGAAGTTTCATATCAGCGTACACTCCGCTGCAGAGTGAAAATCTCATTCTGGACCCTGTATTTGAATAGCGTGCCTGTACCAGTTTCTTTGCCGCTTCAGTGTACAATAAAGTATCCGTTCACCGTCGGCTCTCAGACATAGCTGTTTACTGGGCTTCAGAATGGCAGATTTGGCGCATACACACGAAATTTTTGCGCACTGGTCTTCAGCATTGTCCATTCTGTACGTTCTGTTCTGTTGGATGCGGGCCGAATGTCGTGTGACGAAACATCGGACGGCCGCTGGCCGCTCGCCGCTTGTCCCGGATTCCCCCCACCACGGCGCCACCCGGGCAACCTGCGTAACCGCTCCCCTCCCATCCCCCCCCTCCCCACCGGAAGCGGCGCTGTCTGGCGGCGGAAGTGACGCGTGACGTCACGGCCCCCGCTTCCGGCCGCTCGCTCTTCCCTCCCCGTCGCGGCGCGTCAGTTAAGCGACGGTTGTCGCCGCGTTTCGTTCGTTCGTGTGTTCGAGGCCGCTCTCTCTCTCTCTCTCTCTCTCTCTCTCTCTCTCTCTCTCTCTCTCTCCAGTGTGTGGCCTTGGGCGTGTGCGCGACTGACCTTATGGTGTAAAAAAATAAAAGCTTCTCTCGGCAGGCCTGCGTCAGCTGTGGAGTGCAGACATGCCGAACCGGTAAATGCAGCTAGCTGTTGCCTCTCTCTGTGTTGTAACGCCACTGTATACATTAAAGTTTGTTTGTCAAATTTGCTGTTTGCCATCCACAGGTTTCGCCGGAAAAGCTCGCAGGCGTACCAAACAGTAAAATTTAACCTGCGTATCTCTCTCGCGAAGTATTTTGAAGCGTGCCAGGTGCAGAGCAGAAGGAGACACAACTTTATGTCTTCGAAATCTGCTCCACTTTCCGCATCTCAAACTTAACAGACAGTATCCTGCCAAGCAACTGGCCATTGTTTGACAAACGCGTGCGTTAACTGTCGTGCTTGTTCGTGAAATCGGCCGACAATCAAACCTTGACTCAAGCAGATATCTACATCAATACTCCGCAAGCCACCTGACGGTGTGTGGCGGAGGGTACCTTGAGTACCTCTATCGGTTCTCCCTTCTATTCCAGTCTCGTATTGTTCGTGGAAAGAAGTATTGTCGGTATGCCTCTGTGTGGGCTCTAATCGCTCTGATTTTACCCTCACGGTCTCTTCGCGACATATACGTAGGAGGGAGCAATATAATGCTGGACTCCTCGGTGAAGGTATGTTCTGGAAACTTCGACAAAAGCCCGTACCGAGCTACTGAGCGTCTCTCCTGCAGAGTCTTCCACTGGAGTTTATCTGTCATCTCCGTAACGCTTTCGCGATTACTAAACGATCCTGCAACGAAGCGAGCTGCTCGCCGTTGGATCTTCTCTGTCTCTTCTATCAACCCTGTCTGGTACTGATCCCACACTGCTGAGCAGTATTCTAGCAGTGGGCGAACAAGCGAACTGTAACCTACTTCCTTTCTTTTCGGATTGCATTTCCTTAAGATTCTTCCAATGGATCTGTCTGGCATATGCTTTACCGACGATAAACTTTATATGATCATTCCATTTTAAATCACTCGTAATGCTTACTCCCTGATAATTTATGGAATTAACTGCTTCCAGTTGCTGAACTGCTATATTGTAGGTAAATGATATGGGATCTTTCTTTTTATGTATTCGGAGAAGATTACACTTGCCTACATTGAGATTCAATTGCCATTCCCTGCACCATGCGTCAATTCGTTGCAGATCCTCCTGCATTTCAATACAATTTTGGTTTCTTACAACCTCTCGATATACCACAGCATCATCCGCAAATAGCCTCAGTGAACTTCCGACGTCATCCACAAGGTTATTTATGTATTTTGTGAATAGCAACGGTCCTACGACACTCCGCTGCGGCACACCCGAAGTCACTCTTACTTCGGAAGACTTCTCTCCATTGAGAATGACATGCTGCGTTCTGTTATCTAGGAACTCTTCAATCCAATCACACAATTGTTCTGATAGTCCATATGCTCTTAGTTTGTTCATTAAACGACTGTGGGGAACTGTATCGAACGCCTTGCTGAAGTCGAGAAACACGGCATCTACCTGTGAACCCGTGTCTATGGCCCTCTGAGTCTCGTGGACGAATAGCGCGAGCTGGGTTTCACACGATCGTCTTTTTCGAAACCCATGCTGATTCCTACAGAGTAGATTTCTACTCTCCAGAAAAGTCATTATACTCGAACATAATACGTGTTCCAAAATACTACAACTGATGGACGTTAGGATGTAGGTCTACAGTTCTGCACATCTGTTCGACGTCCCTTCTTGAAATCGGAGATGACCTGTGCCCTTTTCCAAACATTTGGATCGCTACGCTCTTCTACGGTACACCTCTGCAAGAAGGGGGGAGCACACTCTTATGTTTCACAAGCAGGTGAAGTCTGACAAATTGTTTGATCGTCAACGCAGGCTTTACTCCTACACTCATATGCGATGCAAACGAGGCAATGGTTTGACGCGCGAATTATTCGTAAGGAACACACTTTTCGCATTACCAGGCTCACATAAAATCTGTGTCTGAACTGCAAATAAGAAAGAAAAACAACGGAAACCGTTCACTAAAGACAGATTATCGAGAGTTAATGAAATTTGTTTTTTAACTCCGATTTCGTTGTCTTCTCGAGAGCAGCGGTGACGAGTAAAAAGGAAAACTGTCACCTGATCATGGTGCGCAGACCCCGAAACGGCTCATATAAGATTAGTGACAGATTGCCCTGGCTTCTATTAGTATCTCTTTCAGACGTAGAGGCACGGAAGAAATGTTTGCTTGTAAACTTACAACAGGCTTAACACAAGCCCTTACCCTTTGTACATACAGTATCTGTCAAAAGTATTCAATGGCCCATTACTGGACATTTGTGTAGAGGATTGTCCACCTTTCGCCTTTATGATCGTTGCAACTCTGGTGGGGATACATTGAAGCGACAATGAAACTGGTATACGCATGCGTATTCAAATACTATACTGGCCATAAAAATTGCTACACCACGAAGATGACGTGCTACAGACGCGAAATTTAACCGACAGGACGGAGATGCTGTGATATGCAAATGATTAGCTTTCCAGAGCATTCACACGAGGTTCGCGCCGGCGGCGACACCTACAACGTGCTGACATGAGGAAAGTTTCCTAGAGATTTCTCACACACGAACAGCAGTTGACGGGCGTTGCCTGGTGAAACGTTGTTGTGATGCCTCGTGTAAGGAGGAGAAATGCGTACCGTCACGTTTCCGACTTTGGTAAAGGTCGGATTGTAGCCTATCGCGATTGCGGTTTATCGTATCGCGACATTGTTGCTCGCGTCGGTCGAGATCCAATGACTGTTAGCAGAATATGGAATCGGTGGGTTCAGGAGGGTAATACGGAACGCCGTGCTGGATCCCGACGGCCTCGTATCACTAGCAGTCGAGATGACAGGCATCTTATCCGCACGGCTGTAACGGATCGTGCAGCGACGTCTCGATCGCTGAGTCAACAGATGGGGACGTTTGCAAGACGACAACCATCTGCACGAACAGTTCGACGACGTTTGCAGCAGCACGGACTATCAGCTCGGGGACCGTGGCTGCGGTTACCCTTGACGCTGCATCACAGGCAGGAGCGCCTGTGATGGTGTACTCAAACGACGAACCTGGGTGCACAAATGGGAAAACGTCATTTCTTCGGATGAATCCAGGTTCTATTTACAGCATCACGAAGGTCGCACCCGCGTTTGGCGACATCGCGGTGAACGCACATTGGAAGCGTGTATTCTTCATCGCCATACTGGCGTATCACCTGGCGCGATGGTATGGGGTGCCATCGGTTACACGTCTCGGTCACCTCTTGTTCGCATTGACGGCGCTTTGAACAGTGGACGTTACATTTCAGATGCGTTACGACCCGTGGCTCTACCCTCCATTCGATCCCTGCGAAACCCTACATTTCAGCAGGATAGTGCACGACCGCACGTTGCAGGTCCTGTACGGGCCTTTCTGGATACAGAAAATGTCCGACTGCTGCCCTGGCCAGCCCATTCTCCAGATCTCTCACCAATTGAAAACGTCTGGTCAATGGTGGCCGAGCAACTGGCTCGTCACAATACGCCAGTCACTACTCTCGATGAACTGTGGTTATCGTGTTGAAGCTGCACGGGCAGCTGTACCAGTACACGCCATCCGAGCTCTGTTTGACTCAATGCCCAGGCGTATCGAGGCCGTTATTACGGCCAGAGATGGTTGTTCTGGGTACTGATTTCTCAGAATCTATGCACGCAAATTGCGTGAAAATGTAATCACATGTCAGTTCAATGTGCAATGAATACCCGTTTATCATCTGCATTTCTTCTTGGTGTAGCAATTTTAATGGCCAGTAGTAATTTTTATATATATACACTCCTGGAAATTGAAATAAGAACACCGTGAATTCACTGTCCCAGGAAGGGGAAACTTTATTGACACATTCCTGGGGTCAGATACATCACATGATCACACTGACAGAACCACAGGCACATAGACACAGGCAACAGAGCATGCACAATGTCGGCACTAGTACAGTGTATATCCACCTTTCGCAGCAATGCAGGCTGCTATTCTCCCATGGAGACGATCGTAGAGATGCTGGATGTAGTCCTGTGGAACGGCTTGCCATGCCATTTCCACCTGGCGCCTCAGTTGGACCAGCGTTCGTGCTGGACGTGCAGACCGCGTGAGACGACGCTTCATCCAGTCCCAAACATGCTCAATGGGGGACAGATCCGGAGATCTTGCTGGCCAGGGTAGTTGACTTACACCTTCTAGAGCACGTTGGGTGGCACGGGATACATGCGGACGTGCATTGTCCTGTTGGAACAGCATGTTCCCTTGCCGGTCTAGGAATGGTAGAACGATGGGTTCGATGACGGTTTGGATGTACCGTGCACTATTCAGTGTCCCCTCGACGATCACAAGTGGTGTACGGCCAGTGTAGGAGATCGCTCCCCACACCACGATGCCGGGTGTTGGCCCTGTGTGCCTCGGTCGTATGCAGTCCTGATTGTGGCGCTCACCTGCACGGCGCCAAACACGCATACGACCATCATTGGCACCAAGGCAGAAGCGACTCTCATCGCTGAAGACGACACGTCTCCATTCGTCCCTCCATTCACGCCTGTCGCGACACCAGTGGAGGCGGGCTGCACGATGTTGGGGCGTGAGCGGAAGACGGCCTAACGGTGTGCGGGACCGTAGCCCAGCTTCATGGAGATGGTTGCGAATGGTCCTCGCCGATACCCCAGGAGCAACAGTGTCCCTAATTTGCTGGGAAGTGGCGGTGCGGTCCCCTACGGCACTGCGTAGGATCCTACGGTCTTGGGGTGCATCCGTGCGTCGCTGCGGTCCGGTCCCAGGTCGACGGGCACGTGCACCTTCCGCCGACCACTGGCGACAACATCGATGTACTGTGGAGACGTCACGCCCCACGTGTTGAGCAATTCGGCGGTACGTCCACCCGGCCTCCCGCATGCCCACTATACGCCCTCGCTCAAAGTCCGTCAACTGCACATACGGTTCACGTCCACGCTGTCGCGGCATGCTACCAGTGTTAAAGACTGCGATGGAGCTCCGTATGCCACGGCAAACTGGCTGACACTGACGGCGGCGGTGCACAAATGCTGCGCAGCTAGCGCCATTCGACGGCCAACACCGCGGTTCCTGGTGTGTCCGCTGTGCCGTGCGTGTGATCATTGCTTGTACAGCCCTCTCGCAGTGTCCGGAGCAAGTATGGTGGGTCTGACACACCGGTGTCAATGTGTTCTTTTTTCCATTTCCAGGAGTGTATATATATATAAACAGAGTACGGCGCTGTGGTCGGCATCGCCTGTACAAGACAACAGGTGTCTGGCGCAGCTGTCAGATCGGTTACTGCTGCCACACTGGCGGGTTACCGAGATTTAAGTGAGTTTCGACGTGGTGTTACAGTCGACGCACGAGAGATGGGACACAGGATCTCTGAGGTAGCGATCAAGTGGGAATTTTCCCGTACCACCATTTCACGAATGCACCATGAATGTGAGGAATCCGGTAAAACATTAAATCTCCGACATCTCTCTAGCCGGAAAAACATCCTGCAAGAACGGGACCAAGGACGACGAAACAGAATCGTTGAACTTGATAGAAGTGCGACCCTTCCGCAATTTGCTGCAGGTTTCAATGCTGGGCCATCAGAAAGTGTCAGCGTGCGAACCGTTCAACGAAACATCATCGATATGGGTTTTCGGAGCCAAAGGCCCACTCGTGTACCCTTGATGACTGCACGACACAAAGCTTTACGCGTCGCCTGGGCCCGTCGACGACGACAATAGACTGTTGATGACTGGAAACATGTCGCCTGGTCGGAAGAGTCTCGTTTCAAATTCTATCGAGCGGATGCATGTACGTAGACAACCTCACGAATCCGTGGACCCTGTATGTCAGTGGGGCTGTTAGAGCTGGTGGACGCTCTGTAATGGTGTGGGGCGTGTGCAGTCGGAGCGGTATACGTCTAGAATAATATTCCGACAGGTGACTCGTAGACAAGTATCCTGTCTGATCACCTGCATCCATTCGTCTCCACTGTGCATTCCGACGGACTTGGAAAATTCCAGCAGGACAATGCGACACCGCACACGTCCCGAATTGCTAGAGAGTGACTCCGTGGTCACTCTTCTGAGTTTAAACACTTCCGCTGGCCACCAAACTCCCCAGACATGAACATTACACAGGTCTGCAGCAAAAAAAAGAGCACGCCAACTATTATTAACCTTCTGAATATATTACGTAAAGGTTGTGTAAAAATGTGTTAGGGACAGCTTTAAAAAGGTGTTGGAATATTTATTAATTATCCGTGAAAGTATATCGTAATAAATGTTGGGACGATCGGTAAGACCTGCAAGGACAGCACTGATAATACACCAACGTGTCACTGCAGCGCTGAAGAGGTATAAGAAATCATTTGAAGAGGGGAATAATAACATTTTTAATTTTTATATCTGTGTATTCACAATGGAATCCTATTTTTCAGTTTTTTCTTCGTTGGCTGCGGTGATTGCTTGGATAGCCGAAACCCCTTCTTTATCTGATAATATAGTCCAGAATAATCTTAAAAAATCATTTAACCCTGTTTTCCTTATCATTTCAAAATCCTTTTCCCAGAATTCTACAAGCCCCTACTGTGTGATGGTAAGAAAGATACACAGCACACAACTGCAATGTGTGTGTGGTTAGCGGCCTGTTACGCCCTCCTAATACTTTTTACAAAAATTTCAGTTTTCTGTAGGTTCTGTTACTTTCCTATTAGTTTCGTGCCGGCCGTGGTGGCCGTGCGGTTCTGGCGCTGCAGTCCGGGACCGCGGGACTGCTACGGTCGCAGGTTCGAATCCTGCCTCGGGCATGGGTGTGTGTGATGTCCTTAGGTTAAGTTAGGTTTAAGTAGTTCTAAGTTCTAGGGGACTGATGACCTAAGATGTTGAGTCCCATAGTGCTCAGAGCCATTTGAACCATTTTTATTAGTTTCGTGCAAGTATGTACTATAATATTCGATGTTCTGTAAATGCAAGTGTGCCGGTTTAGAGAAGTGAGTTCGTTCGATTGGCTTCATCTACAGGACATCTTGTAGATTCTGCACTTCCTTGTTTTAGATGTTGTATTTCACATGCTGTAAAGATTCTGCTTCTGATAGGATCGTTGATCAAATAAGAATGACGTTACGGTTTTACTAAAAAGTAAGAATGAGAAAATAGCTTTTCCCTCATGCAGAGAAGTAACATGTTCGGAGGTATTATAGTTTTCGTTTACGTGAAGGAGAACAACCTGACTGGCGTATGAACAAGGGAGGAAATGCATGTTTTAATAGATAATTGGCAACCAATGCTGTACTATCGCAATAAAGTGATGAGATCTTCAATTGACTCTTTTTTATAAGAACTTTTTATAAAAATGGTTCAAAAATGTCTCTAAGCACTATGGGACTTAACGTCTGAGGTCATCAGTCCCCTAGAACTTAGAACTACTTAAACTTAACCAACCTAAGGACATCACAGACATCCGTGCCCGAGGCAGGATTCGAACCTGCGACTGTAGCGGTCGCGCGGTTCCAGACTGAAGCGCTTAGAACCGCTCGGCCACACCGGCCGGCTGAACATGTTACGCGTTTCGGGATTACACCCGTCTTCAGACATCACAAACTTCAACTCATTCCTGCTAAGCAACCAGGCGTACAGCCTTGACAACTCAAAGAAAGTGTCCAACGACATATGACTGAGACACAAACAGTCTTGTCATGTCTGGGGATGGGTGTAATCCGGAAACGCGTATCATGTTCTAATAAAAGAGTCAATTGAACATCTCATGACTTTATTGCGATAGTACAGCATTGGTTGAGAATTACACTGCCGGCCACTGAAATTGCTACACCAAGAAGAAACGCACATGATAAACGCGTATTCATTGGACAAATATATTATACTAGAACTGGCATGTGATTACATTTTGACGCAATTTGGGTGCATAGATCCTGAGAAATCAGTACTCAGAACAACCACCTCTGGCCGTAATAACGGCCTCGATACGCCTGGACATTGAGTCAGACAGAGCTCGGATGGCGTGTAAAGGTACAGCTGCCCGTGCAGCTTCAACACGATACCACAGTTCATCGAGAGTAGTGACTGGCGTATTGTGACGAGCCAGTTGCTCGGCCACCATTGACCAGACGTTTTCAGTTGGTGAGAGATCTGGAGAATGTGCTGGCCAGGGCAGCAGTCGAACATTTTCTGTATCCAGAAAGGCCCGTACAGGACCTGCAACATGCGGTCGTGCATTATCCTGCTGAAATGTAGGGTTTCGCAGGGATGGAATGAAGTGTAGAGCCACGGGTCGCAACACATCTAAAATGTAACGTCCACTGTTCAAAGTGCCGTCAATGCTTACAAGAGGTGACAGAGACGTGTAACCAATGGCACCCCATACGGTCGCGCCGGGTGATACGCCAGTATGGCGATGACGAATACACGCTTCCGATGTACGTTCACCGCGATGTCGCCAAAACAGAACGTGGAGTCGCCCGAGAAAATGACGTTTTGCCATTCGTGCACCCAGGTTCGTCGTCCAGTACACCGTCGCAGGCGCTCCCGTCTGTGATGCAGCGTCAAGTGTAACTGCAGCCACGGTCTCCGAGGTGACAGTCCGTGCTGCTGCAAACGTCGTCGAACTATTCGTGCAGATGGTTGTTGCCTTATGAACGTCCCCATCTGTTGACTCAGGGATCGAGACGTGGCTGCACGATCCGTTACAGCCGTGCGGTTAAGATGCCTGTCATCTCGACTGCTAGTGATACGAGGCCGTTGGGATCCAGCACGGCGTTCCGTATTACCCTCCTGAACCCACCGATTCCGTATTCTGCCAACAGTCATTGGATCTCGACCGACGCGAGCAGCAATGTCGCGATACGATAAACCGCAATCGCGGTAGGGTACAATCCGACCTTTATCAAAGTCGGAAACGTGACGGTACGCATTTCTCCTCCTTACACGAGGCATCACGACGACGTGACACCAGGCAACGCCCGTCAACTGCTGTTTGTGTACGAGAAATCGGTTGGAAACCTTCCTCATGTCAGCACGTTGTAGGTGTCGCCACCGGCGCGAACCTCGTGTGAATGCTCTGGAAAGCTAATCATTTGCATGTCACAGCATCTTCTTCTTATCGGTTAAATTTCGCGTCTGTATCACGTCATCTTCGTGGTGTAGCAATTTTAACGGCCAGTAGTGTATTAACATAGAAATGATCGCAGGCCTCAGACGGGATTTTGAAGAGAGATGATAAAGGTATTTTGCGCCCGTCCGTTTGTTAAACTGTGCGATTCGCGAGCCAGCGCGCGTGTACCACGGTGAGGCTGACGCAGCGCCTGCGCCCCTCACAGCGTTCCCGCGGGGCGTCCAGCGGCACGCTGAACGCACGCGGTCCGCACAAACGTTGCCGTTTCGGCAGCTCGGTCGGCGCGAGGCCGGCCTTAAGCCGTCGGCACACGGACCGTGCATCCGAACGTTAAGCGTGCCGAGTTTCTGACGTCACACCGTGGAATAGCACGTTCGGGAGTGTTTCCGAACGTGCAGAGCAGTATCTGGCATGTCAGATGTTCTGAGCGTCAGATGTTCTGAGCGTCAGATGTTCTGAGCGTCAGATGTTCTGAGCGTCAGATGTTCTGAGAGTCAGATGTTCTGAGCGTCAGATGTTCTGAGCGTCAGATGTTCTGAGCGTCAGATGTTCTGAGCGTCAGATGTTCTGAGCGTCAGATGTTCTGAGCGTCAGATGTTCTGAGCGTCAGATGTTCTGAGCGTCAGATGTTCTGAGCGTCAGATGTTCTGAGCGTCAGATGTTCTGAGCGTCAGATGTTCTGAGCGTCAGATGTTCTGAGCGTCAGATGTTCTGAGCGTCAGATGTTCTGAGCGTCAGATGTTCTGAGCGTCAGATGTTCTGAGCGTCAGATGTTCTGAGCGTCAGATGTTCTGAGCGTCAGATGTTCTGAGCGTCAGATGTTCTGAGCGTCAGATGTTCTGAGCGTCAGATGTTCTGAGCGTCAGATGTTCTGAGCGTCAGATGTTCTGAGCGTCAGATGTTCTGAGCGTCAGATGTTCTGAGCGTCAGATGTTCTGAGCGTCAGATGTTCTGAGCGTCAGATGTTCTGAGCGTCAGATGTTCTGAGCGTCAGATGTTCTGAGGCGCCATATTGGCATTCATTTCAAGGTTATACGTATATATTCCGCTTCTGACCACTATCAAATTGAGAATCACTGGAAAACCCGTTGTTAGTTGTGTTATTCGCTTCCATAAAATAATGAGAAACTTCATATTCGTCGCAAAAGAATTATATTCACTTGCGTATTACGAGAGTAGGCTATTCGAAGGCAGCAACAGACAAGATCCACCCAAAACGCAGTGTTCTTGGTACAATTTTAGTAACATAATTATGTACGATCAACGTTTTTAGCACCGCGTAACACAATATGGCTAAGAGCAAAGAACGTGTTATATGTTAACCCCAATGAGTAGCGTCTCTGTCCAATAATGAGTTTTCGTTGCGGCGGTGGTTCGCGTCTGAACACATCCAAATTTTTTTCCTAACATTCGCGTTTTTATTAGGTTCTGATAATTTATTAGTTTAATATAAGTGTATATACTGTAATATTTGATATGTAAATATAAGATCACCTTTTTTTCAGGGGTGAGTTTGTTCGATTGGCGTAATCTACACGACAGCTACTTCTATAAAAATATTTTGCTCCTTTTTCCTTTACTCTTCGTAATTCACATGTTCCAAAGATTCTGCTACTCGGAAGGAACAGTGATCAAGTAAGAGTGACCTTGGGGGTTTTACTAAAATGTGGGAGTGATGAAATAGTGCTTATCTTACGCGGAGAAGTATTCCAAATTTGTACCGCATTGTAATGGAACTTTTATAAGCCTGTGTCCTTATTGACTGGATACGGTACTTTCCTTCTCGTGGACGATGGAGGAAAATGTGCGTTTTAATAGAGCTAACGTGGGAATTTCAGGCGCGCCCGTTGAGTAAACAGTGTGATTTGCGAACTAGGAACATCCCTCGACTGCCGCCGGAGTGCGTTGCGATCGCGTATACCACGTCGGCGCCCACGTACCGTGTGCACAAGTCGCATCGTTGCTGAGCGTTCAGCAGCGCGTTGGACTCAGCGTTAACGTTTGACAGCACGGTCCGTGTGCTGACGGCCTGAGGTCGCGAGAAACCACTGGGGACTGGCGGCGTGGCTGGGAATAGCGGCGGCGAGTCATCTGCGAGAGTGTCTGGGCGAGGGCGGCCCATGTTGTCGCCGTGACCCGGCCGCCGCTGCGCTGATGTGATGTGATGTGATGTGATGGCCGGGCTGTCTGCTCCCGTGAAAGTGGAGGAGGGGGCGGCGGGAGGCGTGGGAGCACAGGGGGCGACAAGAGCGCACGCGGCGTCCTATTCTCCCGACACGGCTCAATATTCAGGGCCGAGAGTAGGGGAGGAGGAATAAACAAAGGCTGCAGCGCCTCGCGCCGCAGAGAATCTACATCTACATCTGTACTCCGCAAGCCACCCAACGGTGTGTGTCGGAGGGCACCTTACGTGCCACTGTCATTACCTGCCTTTCCTGTTTCAGTAGCGTACGGTTCGCGGGAAGAACGACTGCCGGAAAGCCTCCGTGCGCGCTCGAATTTCTCTAATTTTACATTCGTGATCTCCTCTGGAGGTGTAAGTATGGGGAAGCAATATATTCGATATGAAACTTCCTGCCAGATTAAAACTGTGTGCCGGACCGAGACTCGAACTCGGGACCTTTGCCTTTCGCGGGCAAGTGGTCTACCACTGAGCTACCGAAGCACGACTCACGCCCGGTACTCACAGCTTTACTTCTGCCAGTACCTCGTCTCCTACCTTCCAAACTTTACAGAAGCTCTCCTGCGAACCTTGCAGAACTAGCACTCCTGAAAGAAAGGATATTGCGGAGACATGGCTTAGCCACAGCCTGGCCGATGTTTCCAGAATGAGATTTTCACTCTGCAGCGGAGTGTGCGCTGATATGAAACTTCCTGGCAGATTTAAATATTCTGGAAACATCCCGCATGCTGTGGCTAGGCCATGTCTCCGCAATATCCTTTCTTTCAGGAGTGCTAGTTCTACAAGGTTCGCAGGAGAGCTTCTGTAAAGTTCGGAAGGTAGGAGACGAGGTACTGCCAGAAGTAAAGCTGTGAGTACCGGGCGTGAGTCGTGCTTCGGTAGCTCAGATGGTAGAGCACTTGCCCGCGAAAGGCAAAGGTCCCGAGTTCGAGTCTCGGTCGGGCACACAGTTTTAATCTGCCAGGAAGTTTCATATCAGCGCACACTCCGCTGCAGAGTGAAAATCTCATTCTGGAATATATTAGATACCTCATCCTGAAACATACCGTCTCGAAACCTGGCGAGCAAGCTACACCGCGATGCAGAGCGCCTCTCTTGCAGAGTCTGCCACTCGAGTTTGCTATCAGGCGACGGTGCGGAACTGTATCGAACGCCTTCCGGAAGTCAAGGAAAATAGCATCTACCTGGGAGCCTGTATCTAATATTTTCTGGGTCTCATGAACAAATAAAGCGAGTTCGGTCTCAAACGATCTCTGTTTCCGGAATCCGTGTTGATTCCTACAGAGTAGATTCTGGGTTTCCAAAAACGACATGATACGCGAGCAAAAATATGTTCTAAAATTCTACAACAGATCGACGTCAGAGATATAGGTCTATAGTTTTGCGCATCAGCTCGACGACCCTCCTTGAAGACTGGGACTACCTGTGCTCTTTTCCAATCATTCGGAACCTTCCGTTCCTCTAGAGACTTGCTGTACACGGCTGTTAGAAGGGGGGCAAGTTCTTTCGCGTACTCTGTCTAGAATCGAATTGGTATCCCGTCAGATCCAGTGGACTTTCCTCTGTTGAGAGATTTCACTTGCTTTTCGGTTCCTTGGACAGTTATTTCGATGTCAGCCATTTTTTCGTTCGTGCCAGAATTTAGAGAAGCAACTGCAGTGCGGTCTCCCTCGCGAATCGGACTGCAAGGTGGTGATGAGGCAACCGATTGGCCAGCAGTCTGCTTTCCGTTCAGTCTCCATGTCGATTGCCGGAACAACCCAACGAAAACAGTCTCCCTAGCCACGCGAGGTACACTGATGAGCCAAAACATTACGACCGCTGCGTAACGCGACATTACATGCCGCCTGGTGACTTCGCGGGCACGCCCGACGCGGTAACATACAATACATTATGTGATCAAAAGTATCCGGACATCCCCAACAACAAACGTTTTTCATGTTAGGTGCACTGTGCTGCCAGGTACTCCGTATCAGCGGCCTCAGTAGTCATCAGACATCGTGAGAGAGCAGAATGGGGCGCTCCGCGGAACTCACGGACTTCGAACGTGGTCAGGTGATTGGGTGCCACTTGTGTCGTACGTCTTTACGCGAGATTTACACACTCATAAACATCCCTAGGTCGGCTGTTTCCGATGTGATAGTGAAGTGGGAACGTGAAGGGACACGTACAGCACAAAAGCGTCCAGGCCGACCTCGTCTGTTGACTGACAGAGACCGCCGACAGTTGAAGAGGGTCGTGATGTGTAATAGGCAGACATCTATCCAGACCGTCACACAGGAATTCCAAACTGCATCAGGATCCACTGCAAGTACTGTGACAGTTCAGCGGGAGGTGAGAAAACTTGGATTTCATGGTCGAGCGACTGCTCATAAGCCACACACATCACGCCGGTAAATGCCAAACGACGCCTCGCTCGGTGTAAGGAGCGTAAACATTGGACGACTGATCAGTGGGAAAACGTTTCGTGGAGTGACGAATCACGGTACACAATGAGGCGATCCGATGGCTGGGTGTGGGTACGGCGAATGCTCGGTGAACGTCATCTGCCAGCGTGTGTAGTGCCAACAGTAAAATTCGGAGGCGGTGGTGTTACGGTGTGGTCGTGTTTTTCGTGGAGGGAGCTTGCACGCCTTGTTGTTTTGCGTGGCACTATCAGAGCACGGGCCTATATTGATGTTTCAAGCAGCTTCTTGGTTCGGGGATGCCTGTTGCATCTTTCAACACGATCGAGCGCCTGTTCATAATGCAAGGCCTGTGGCGTAACTGTTACACGGCAGTGACATCCGTGTAATGAATGGACTGGTCTGCACAGAGTCCTCACGTGAATCCTATAGAACACCTTTGGGATGTTTTGGGACGCCGAGCCGGGCGAAGCGGCCAAGTGGTTCTGGGCGGTACAGTCTGGAACGGCGCGACCGCTACGGTCGCAGGTTCGAATCCTGCCTCAGGCATGGATCTGTGTGATGTCCTTAGGTTAGTTAGGTTTAAGTAGTTCTAAGTTGTAGGGGACTGATGACCTCAGATGTTGTGCCTTAGTGCTTAGAGCCATTTTAAGCCAATCGACTAATACGAAGTGTACTTCCTTCAAGTCACGACAGACGGATTTGATTCTACCTTTAACGGTTGCTATTTATGTTCCAAATTTGCTTTACAGTTGCTAACGTGATTGTCCAGTACAAATAATATAGATAGACATTGACTTTTCTGGCAAATAAGATACTTGTATGGCAACGTACTTTTCTGTTCCCCGCTGTGTTGGTTTCGCTGAGTCCCCAAACCGTGGGAATGCTTGGTTTCGGTGGCCGCCGTCGGACCCCGCCATCAGGGTTAGTGACTTCGGTGTGTGTTTCCATCCAGCCGCCGTATGTGCGGGGCGTTCAAATTTGAAGGCTCTCCGCAGTGCCGTGTGATTGTCAGCCGCGCGTGCCGTATGACTGTTCGCCTGCCTGCGTTACTTCCCTTCGAGCGGACTCTGCCGACGTTCCACTGTTTCGTTTACCTCGGCCAGCGTCAGTAGTACCGTTGGCGTGTGTGTCGCTACGTGACGACGTGAACGTTCAAGTTTACTTCCTTTGTTCGTTTGTTTCGTTTTTGTCACTGTTAAAATGCTGACCATTGAAGAACGTGTGTTTTTAGTCGAAGAAGTGTTCAAAGCTGGCGGTAAATACACAGTTCCAGTTCGTCAAACATTTATTTTAGTTTTCCCGGAGACAACACGCCCACAACGCGATACTGTGCGAAATTTGATCAACAAATTTCAAAGTACGGGTTCAGTGACGGATGCACCGAGAAGTGATCGTCCTAGCGTTTTGTCTGAGGATAAACTGCTCGGTATTTCCGATAAAATGTCCACGAGTCCGAACAAGTCAGTAAGAAAACTCGCCCAGGAAATCGATGTTAGTGTCGGAACGGCCCTCACGGCTCTAAGGAAAAAATTAGAACTTTTACCGTAGAAAGCGACAGTCTTGCAAGAACTGAAAAATACTGATCGTCGCAAGAGACTGCATTATTGTCAACGTTTCAAAAATTTCGTTCAACAATACGGAAGGGATACTCTTAATGGAACGTTTTCCACTGATGAGGCGCGGTTTCATTTATCCGGGCACACGAACTCGCAAAATTCTCTTACGTGGAGTACTGCAAATCCATTGTGTATTCACGAGGAACCACTTCATTCTGTGATAATAGGAGTTTGAATTGCAATTTCTAGACGTCGGATTGTGGGTCCCATATTTTTCAACGAAATATTAAACGCACAACGATACTGCAGTGATATTCTGTACCCATTCATAGGAGAACTTGTGTTACGTGAAATACTGAACGGTTATTTTCTACAAGATGGTGCAACCGCGCATACAGCTCGCGTTTCAATGTCACTGCTCGCTGATGTTTTTGGCGATCGCATAATTTCAACAGCGACTCTGGCCTCCACGATCGCCCGACCTAACACCACCTAGCTTTTTCTTCTGGACTGCAGCGAAAGCAACTGTCTACGAAAAGCGTCCAAAATCCGTCGATGCATCGAAAACTGCAGTATCCACTTTGACTGCTTCTGTTACAGAAGAAATGTTACAGCTTGTGTTTGTAAACATGATTAGACGAATTGAATTGTGTATTCAACAACGGGAGGAGGGGACGACGACACTTTCAGCATTTAATGTGAAAATTTCTAAGTAAAAATGAATATTCAATAAATTAACAACTCGTATTTCATTGAGTTTCATTTCGGTATACTCGCCGCGGCATACGCCACGCGCGGCCGACAGTCATACGGCACTGCGGAGAGACTTTCTGAACACGCCGTTAACGCCGGTCGCTATTCGACCGCCAGCGGAACAAAGGCCGCAACTGTCGTAATTAGGTAAAGTGTGCATGACGAAGTAGCGACAGGTAAACGTGCCCTCGACACTCACCGGAATGGAGCACGGCAATGGTGAGGAACCAAACATCCCGATGGGAAAAGGTAACTGTTACCTCCACTTCGTTGTTCCTGGATCACGAAAAGCGCACTTTCTAACCAGGCACTAAAACGGCGGACCGTATTGTAATGCGCAATGTAATTTGCAAAGCCAAAGTAAATTTCGAACGTAAGTACCAACCGTTAGAACAGAAAGGTTTAAATTTACATCGTAAATGGAATGTAGAATCAAATGCGGGGCTTCTTAATTGCAAAACGAGACGCGCTTCATATTTGTCGGTTACAGCGCGATTTACCATCGGTGGGGATAAACTGAGTAAACCGTACAGCTTTTTTCCTTCGTAGGATCCGAATATACGTTAAATTGTTCCCATTTGAAAATACAAAGCTGATAGCGCCCACGCAGGAGGGGGGAGCTTGGGATGTGGCGACTTCTTGCACAGACTGACCTTAACTTTACACCTAGAACATTTTTTTTTTTCGGACGATGCGCCGTGTTCGAGATATTTAGTTGTCTCACAGTAAAACAAACACCCCGTATAAATCTCCCTGCTGGCCGGCTTTTGTTAGGCTTTTTGCCGATGAATTTCAGAACGCACAACTGAGGACCGTTCTAAAGTAATGACGTAAGGGCGAGCAACAGGTATAAGGTGAAATATGAAGATATAAAGTGTGCCGTAAGGATATACAGGGTGTTACAAAAAGGTACGGCCAAACTTTCAGGAAACATTCCTCACACACAAAGAAAGAAAATAAGTTATGTGGACATGTGTCCGGAAAAGCTTACTTTCAATGTTAGAGCTCATTTTATTACTTCTCTTCAAATCACATTAATCGTGGAATGGAAACACACAGCAACAGAACGTAGCAGCGTGACTTCAAACACTTTGTTACTGGAAATGTTCAAAATGTCCTCCGTTAGCGAGGATACACGCATCCACCCTCCGTCGCACGGAATCCCTGATGCGCTGATGCAGCCCTGGAGAATGGCGTACTGTATCACAGCCGTCCACAATACGAGCACGAAGAGTCTCTACATTTGGTACCGGGGCTCCGTAGACGAGAGCTTTCAAATGCCCCCATAAATGAAAGTCGAGAGGGTTGAGGTCAGGAGAGCGTGGAGGCCACGGAATTGGTCCGCCTCTACCAATCCGTCGGTCACCGATTCTGTTGTCGAGAAGCGTCCGAACACTTCGACTGAAATGTGCAGGAGCTCCATCGTGCACGAACCACATGTTGTGTCGTACATGTAAAGGCACACGTTGCAGCAGCACGGGTAGAGTATCCCGTATGAAATCATGGCGGTGAATCGAGGAAGTACAGTACATACTGACGAAACTAAAATGAGCTTTAACATGAAAATTAAGCGTTTCTGGACACATGCCCACATAATATATTTTCTTTCTTTGTGTGTGAAGAATGTTTCCTGAAAGTTTGGCCTTACCTTTTTGTAACACCCTGTATAGACATACCAGTTAACAAGACTGAGGACTTGGTTGAATTTTTCTTTTGGTTTAAACACGTTGAAGGACGATCTCGAAAAAAAACTTACTGTACTTGATTATTAATTCTGCCTGGAACTCTAAACCGCTTTCGAACAGGCGTCGGAAGGCCCGACGGTAACGACCGACCGCCGTGTCATCCTTAGCTGATCTGCGTCGCTGGGTGAGGATACGGAGGGGCGTGTGGTGAGTACAGCGCTCTGCTGTTGTTTAACGTCCCGTCGACAACGAGGTCATTAAAGACGGAGCGCTAACTCGGGTTAGGGAAGGATGGGGAAGGAAATCGGCCGTGCCCTTTGAAAGGAACCATCCCGGAATTTGCCTGAAACGATTTAGGGAAATCACGGAAAATCTAAATCAGGATGGCTGGAAACGGGAATCTGTGTCAGCACTGCGGCGAGGCCGTTGGCGTGGTGTTCAGAGGGTCACATAAATTCAAAAGCAGAAAACGAGCACAACTTTTTTCCTGGTTTGAATCGGTTATTTAGCTCCTCGCATGTTTTCTCAGTTTCTCGTTTTCCTTAACGTTTTTATCCCATTCTTTTTTCCATTTTATTATTTGAAAAATTTTCTTATAATTTCGATTTTCATGTCACTTTTCCCCAGTTTTTATAGCTTTTTTCGTTTTTTTCTATTTCACTATCGTTTTTTATTCATTGTTTTGTATTGTTTTTAATCCTGTCGGCAGTTTACAACTTTATGGGTAGTTTTTCCTTTTTATTGTTATTTTTCAAATTTCCGAGCTTTCTAATTGTTACTGCGTTTTACATTGTTTCTGTTTTTTCTACATGTTTGCACTAGGGTGTGTTTTTTGAGTTTGCCAGTGATGATGTTCGTCGATTCAGTTCATTTGTTGATAGAATTGGGAGGAAAATCAGCATTGGTCGTATTTCGTTGTTTTATTGTCAGCAAAATCGATTTTCGATCACTTAGTGACCATCTTCAGTGCTGTAATCTACAATTAAAATTGGTAGTCATTGGCATCAAGCTATAACCACAAGCTTAGAGCTTAGAGCGGTCGCTCTGAGCTGTTTGGTCGTGGTGCACACAGCACGCCATCGAGTCGCCAATCATTTGTCGATTGTTTCGTTTTTTCGTTTGTGACTGTTTCTATTCTTGTCGTAATTTAGATTTGTTCAGTTTCTGATTTTCGTTGCAATTTCAGTGATTTTTCTTAGACTTCTTTTTGTTGTTGTTGTGGTCTTCAGTCTTGAGACTGGCTTGATGCAGCTCTCCATGCTACTCTATCCTGTGCAAGCTTCTTCATCTCCCAGTACCTACTGCAGCCTACATCCTTCTGAATCTGCTTAGTGTATTCATCTCTTGGTCTCCCTCTACGATTTTTACCCTCCACGCTGCCCTCGAATGCTAAATTTGTGATCCCTTGGTGCCTCAGAACATGTCCTACCAACCGATCCCTCCTTCTAGTCAAGTTGCGCCACAAACTCCTATTCTCTCCAATTCTGTTCAATACCTCTTCATTAGTTATGTGATCTACCCATCTAATCTTCAGCATTCTTCTGTAGCACCACATTTCGAAAGCTTCTAGTGTAGCCATGTATGGAAGTGAAACATGGACGATAAATAGTTTGGACTTCTTTTTATTTACTTTTTTATTCCTGTATTTTTTTCGATTTGTCTGTTTCTTCGATCTGATTTCCCTTTTTTTCCACCATACTTTTCGTTTTTTAAATACGCTTCAGCTTTTTTTGCAATTCACCTTCTGTTTGTATTATTCTATTAACATTTTCTTCTTTCAGTTTTCTTTACGTTTTTATCTTTAATTTTGGTTTCTTCACTTTTCGGTATTATACGAATGTTTTCTTTCTTTCTTCTTCTTTTTTTTCTAACTTCGCCCGTTGACAACGTTAGACGTCAGGTAGGAGTGTGTGTGTGCGCGCTGTTGCAGGTGGTTCCACCCCAACATCTCGGGCATCGAGGCGGAGCTGCTGCTGATGGAGCGAGGCTTCGACGGCAGCTTCCTGGCCAGGCCGAGCCGCAGCAACCCGGGGGACCTCACGCTCTCCGTCAGGTAACTCTTCTAACCTACCGACCGACTGACTGGCTGTAACTGCCGTGGCGAGGCGGCCGCGCCGGCATCCGCTCACAGGGCGCATTCTGCGGGGCTCTGCACTCGTGTGTAGGCAGGGAGGCGCGGGCCACGACCAAAGTAATGGAATACACTATAACAGAAGAAAACGACGCATCGCCAATGAGTAATCCGCATCGGTAGATGTGATTACATACACTACCGGCCATTAAAATTGCTACACCAAGAAGAAATGCAGATGATGAACGGGTATTCATTGGACAAATATGTTATACTAGAACTGACATGTGATTACATTTTCACGCAATTTGGGTGCATAGATCCTGAGAAATCAGTACCCAGAACAACCACCTCTGGCCGTAATAACGGCCTCGATACGCCTGGCCATTGAGTCAAACAGAGCTCGGATGGCGTTTACAGGTACAGCTGCCCATGCAGCTTCAACACGATAACACAGTTCATCAAGAGTAGTGACTAGCGTATTGTGACGAGCCAGTTGCTCGGCCGCTATTGACCAGACGTTTTCAGTTAGCGAGAGATCTGGAGAATGTGCTGGCCAGGACAGCAGTCGAATATTTTCTGTATCCAGAAAGGCCCGTACAGGACATGGAACATGCAGTCGTGCATTATCCTGCTGAAATGTAGGGTTTCGCAGGGATGGAGTGAAGTGTAGAGCCGCGGGTCGTAACACACCTGAAATGTAACGTCCACTGTTCAGAGTGCCGTCAATGCGAACAAGAGGTGAGCGAGACGTGTAACCAATGGCACCCCATACCATCACGCCGTGTGATACGCCAGTGTGGCGATGGCGAATACACGCTTCCAAGTGTGAGTTCACCGCGATGTCGCCAAACACGGATGTGACCATCGTCATGCTGTAAACAGAATCCGCATTCATCGGAAAATATGACTTTATGCCATTCGTGGACCCAGATTCGTCGTCGAGTACACCATCGCAGGCGCTCCTGTCTGTGATGTAGCGTCAAGGGTAACCGCAGCCACGGTCTCCGAGCTGACAGTCCGTGCTGTTGCAAACGTCGTCGAACTGTTCGTGCAGATGGTTGTCGTCTTGCATACGTCCCCATCTGTTGACTCGGGGATCGAGGCGTGGCTGCACGATCCGTTACAGGCGTGAGGATAAGATGCCTGTCATCTCGACTGCTAGTGATACGAGGCCGTCGGGATCCAGCACGGCGTTCCGTATTACCCTCCTGAACCCACCGATTCCATATTCTGCTAACAGTCATTAGGTCTCGACCGACGCGAGCAGCAATGTCGCTATACGATAAACCGCAATCGCGATAGGCTCCAGTCCGACCTTTATGAAAGTCGCAAACGTGATGGTACGCATTTCTCCTGCTTACACGAGGCATCACAACAACGTTTCACCAGGCAACGCCGGTCAACTGCTGTTTGTGTACGAGAAATCGGTTGGAAACTTTCCTCATGTCAGCACGTTGTAGGTGTCGCCAACGGCGCCAGTCTTGTGTGAATGCTCTGCAAAGCTAATCATTTGCGTATCACAGCATCTTCTTCCTGTCGGATAAATTTCGCGTCGGAATCACGTCATCTTGGTGGTGTAATAATTTTAATGGCCAGTCGTGGATACAGAGAAGTAAATGATTAGAGATACAGAATAGTTGGATGATGTGCTGAAGAGAAAATCGAGGAAGTAAGTAACGTGTTGGCCCATATTTGGCCCTTATGCAAGCAGCTGTTCGGCTTGGCTTTGATGACACAGTTTTGGATGCCTTCCTGACGGTTAAATTCTGTGGAGTTGGCGGATGGGATGTTCAAAAGCATGGTGGTTAAAGGATCCTGCCTGTAATGCCCAAAACGTTCTCAATTGGGGAGAGACTGGGCCAACTTGTTAGGCGAGGTGAGACTTACCGAATACGAAGACAAGTTGTAGAAACTGTCACCGTGTGCGGACGGGCGTTATCTTGCTGAACTGTAAGGCCAGGATGGCTTGCCATCAGGGGCAACAAAACGGGGCGTGGAGTAGCGTCGACGTACCGCCGTTCTGCGAGGCTGCCGCTGTTGACAACCAAATGGGAGCTGCCGTGGGCTGGAGTGGACGCCAGATCAGTACCGCTCGTCGGTCCGTACGGCCGGGACAGCCAGTCTGGCATCAGATTGCTCGGGGCGTCTTCGGAGACATCTTCGACAGGTAACGGGGTCAGTTCGTAGCGGGGCTCACGACTGAAGACAACTGCACTCCACCGACTGAGGTTGAAGGGGGAAGTCGCGCCTCGGGACGCCCCAGTGAGCAGTGGGGTATCGGCCCGACACGCAGAAGTGACGATGCTCTAGGGTGGCGCTTCCATTCTTACCAGGAACCCTCCGGTTGCCATCCGCCGCACCCTTACAACAAACCGGTACGTCGACGATACTCTACGTCCTGGTCTGTTGCACTTCGTGTCGAGCCATCCTGGACGTAGATTTCAGCAAGATAACGCCAGTCTGGAGCCACCGATGTCCGCCCTCGTGGTCTCGCGGTAGCGTTCTCGCTTCCCGAGCACGGGGTCCCGGGTTCGATTCCCGGCGGGGTCAGGGATTTTTCCTGCCTCGAGATGACGGTGTTGTTGTGTCGTCTTTATCATCATCATTCATCCCTATTACGGTCGGAGGAAGGCAACGGCAAACCACCTCCATTAGGACCTTGCCTAGTATGGCGGTGCGGGTCTCCCAGATCGTTCCGCTACGCTCTGTAAAGAAGCATGGGACTTCATTTTTTTATTTTTTTTCAACGCCAGTCTGGACCCACCGAGGTCGTCCTCGTGCTGACCGATCCGTACCTCGGCCAACAGCGTCCCCAGATCCCTCCTCAACCGAGAAGGTTTGGAGCAGAATGGGTGTAGCCGTCCGTCTGCCACGGTTTTCACAATCTGACCCGCCAGTGGCACAGAATTTATTCATCAGGAGCATATCCGACAACTCTACGATCGACGCAAAGTCGAGTAACTGCTGGGGTAAGGGGCAGAGGTGGACCAGCGCTTCATTGACTTGCTCAATCTGGGAAGCTCTTTCTCTCGAGTAAATCATCCAGTATTTGTGTAAATCTAGTCATTTGTTTGTCTGCAGACCTACCTGATATCTGCAGATTTCCGTTCTATTCGAGTAATTCCTTCGCGGTATCTGCTTTTTTTTATTTTTCAAGTAGAGTGTGTAGAAGCACGCCTGCAATTTTCAAACTGGCTCTTGTCGAAGAGCATCGGGAGTTAGAGTTTTCCAGTCGACGAGTGTCGAGCTGCTAGTCGTGTCCCAGACCCCGTCTGACAAGCGGAGGCCGCCAATTGTGAAATTCAGATTCGACTCATACTGCGCATAATGAAAGCTCATGGCCAGAGGTGTAATGTGGCAAAGCACCAAGATGCACTTCTCAGCCGTTGTCGAGAAAATCGACAGTTAAAAGAAACCGTTGCGGTGAAATACTCTCTACGATTTGGAATGTCCTACAGCGTCGTGGCGCAGCGGTAAGCGCTCGGGTTCGTAATCCGAAGGTCGCCGGATCGAATCTCGCGCCATGCAACTTTTTTTTTAGTATTTGTTTTTTGTAATTGAAATATATATATATATATATATATATATATATATATATATATATATATATATATATATATATAATTCCCGGCAATCAGTTGCAACAATTATGCATATAATAAGTTGTTGAAAGTCGTTTGTCGTGGAAAAACTGGCGACTTCGAACATCATTATCTTTTCCGCAAACGAAGTTGTATTTCACAAATGTGATTAATTGTCTTCATAATGTTATCCACGTATAGTTAACGGAAGACGTAGAAACGATATTCCGAAACGAATAAGTATAGCGTAAATCAAACGCTCGAATTAGAATACAGACACCACGAACACAAATTCGCTGTGGCAGGTACGAAATATAAACTCCGTTACTCGCTCGTTACACTTGAAGGACAGATGTTGAATGGGCCGAAACGAGCCGCCGCATAACAGCATAGTTGCCTGCTAACTTCGAAAGAAGGTAGATGCGGTCCCTAGCGCAACTTATAACATCGTCGAAAATCAGTGCGGACGGGAGAGCTTTGGTACACCTTGTTAAAAAAAAAAAGGGAAAAATGGAGGCGGTACAATTGGAGAGCGATCCGCCTCCACCAACATGCATAAGCAATTAATTAATAGTATATATATATACAAAAAACTAATAATAAAAAAAAGTTGGATGGCGCGAGATTCGATCCGGCGACCTTCGGATTACGAACCCGAGCGCTTACCGCTGCGCCACGACGGTATAGAAAATTATTAATCGTAGAGAGTATTTCACCGCAACGGTTTCTTTTAACTGTCGATTTTCTCGACAACGGCTGACAAGTGCATATTGGTGCTTTGCCACATTACACCTTTGGCCGTGAGCTTTTACTATGCGCAGTATGAATCGAATCTGAATTTCACAATTGGCGGCCTCCCCGTGTGACTGTGAGCGGGGAGCCGGTGCGCCCCGCCCCTAAGCGTGCGGCCCATCCGTACGCACAGTGGGAATGAGGCGGCTGGTTGCCCGGCAGGAGGAACGGCGAGGTGACGCACATCAAGATCCAGAACACGGGCGACTTCTACGACCTGTACGGCGGCGAGAAGTTCGCGACGCTGTCGGAGCTGGTGCAGTACTACACGGAGAACCAGGGCCAGCTGCGCGAGAAGTCGGGCGAGCTGATCGAGCTGCGCTGCCCGCTCAACTGCAGCCAGCAGCCCGAGGCGGCCGCCTCCTGCACCGAGCGGTGAGTATAGAGTACAGCTGCTGTACACCTGCACACGCGCCTCCAGGGGCACAGCCGGGGTCTCCTACCAGCGGCGGCGCGCTAAACCTGTCAGCGGCCCGGGCAGGCTCCCACCCTCCTCACCACACAGGATTTCTCAGAGAGTTTCAAACGCAGACGGAAGCAAGTCCCACATTGCTTATCATCCTCGTTTTGTGTCGTCATAATTCACAAGCTATAACGTTACTTTACGTAACACTGAAAGTGACTACTCTCGTAATGTCGTTGCTATTTTTTTTTTTATTAAGATTTTGGCCGTCTAGGGACCGCGTTAAACAACTATTTTTCAATGTACATTTCTCCTATTGCGCTCCTCCTCTTTTCTCTTCTGCCAATATGTCTTCATCCTCTCTCTGTGCTGCTCCCTTCGGTCTTCTGTCCACACTGTTCCTCCAGTTCTTCTCTTCTTCACTTCAAATCCTTCAAAATGTTGAATTTTGTCTCTCATTAAGTCTCTGTTGGTTATATCATCTTCTCCTATACCCATCTCCTCTAAGTCTGCTTTGACTTCTTTGAACCAGGTAATTTGGGTTCTGGGGTTCTTGTCAAAAAACATGAATATTTTCTTTGTCAGCCTTTCATCATTCATTCTTTTCACATGGGCGTAAAAGTTTACTCTTCTCTTCCTCAGAGTATCTCCCACTTTCTCAATTTTGTCATACACTTCTCTATTACTTCTAAGCTTCCAAGTCCCGTTCTCAAACCTCGGCCCAAGTACTCTTCTAATGATTTTTCGCTCCTTTTTTGCTATAGCTTCCATTTCCTTGTTAGTGTTCATTCCTAAACATTCAGATGCATACAGACACTCTGGCTTAATCACAGTGTTGTACTGCCTTATTTTTGCGGTAATTGATACTGACTTCATGTTGTACACATTCCTTGTTAGCTGGAATGCCATTTCCATTTTTCTTGTTCTTGTTTTATTTCCTTCTTTATCTGAAGCATTGGGCTGGATGATTTCCCCTAAATATTTGAAATTAGAAACCTTCTTTATCTGGCCATACTTTGTAATCATATTGTTCGGTGCCTCTTTTACATTGGTTAAGTACTCTGTTTTTTCAAAGGAGATTTTCAGTCCTGCTTTTTCTGCTGTTTCATTCAGAATATTGATCTGTTTGACTGCTTCTTCCAAACTTCCTGCCAGAATCGCTAAGTCATCAGCAAAAGCGAGGCAATCTACTTCTAATCCATCCCTTATTCTTCCTAATCTGATTTTTTGTATTCCTTCTTCAGTCGTTTTCTTCCTCCACTCTCTAATAACTTTTTCTAACACACAGTTGAATAGGGTACGTGACAACCCATCTCCTTGTCTTAATCCTGTTCTGATTTTGAATGGTCTGGATACCTCACCACGGAACTTTACTTTTGCATAGGTATCCGTAAGTGTTTCTTTGACGATTGCGACTGTTTTCTTGTCTGCTCCAAACTCCCTAAGGATGTTAACCAAGGTTGTTCTGTCAACGGAGTCGTACGCCTTCTTGAAGTCAACAAACGTGATAAAGATGTCTTTTCCTCTTAATCGCCTATATTTAATAATTAACTTCAAGTTTAAAATTTGCTCCACACAAGATCTTCCCTTCCTAAAGCCTGCTTGGTATTCACCAATTTCTTGATCAAGTTGTTTCTCCAATCTGTTTTGTAGGGCCTTAGACAGAATTTTATACGTTACCGGAAGTAAAGATATCCCTCTGTAGTTATTTGAATCGGTTTTATCCCCTTTCTTGAAGATGGGGTGGATTAATGCACTTTTCCATTCTTCCGGTATACGTTCCATTCTCCAAATCTCATTGATTATTCCCAGTAGTTTTTCTTGAGTTGTATTATCCACACTTTCCCACATTTCTGCAATTATCATGTCTTCCCCTGGTGCTTTATTGTTCTTAAGGTTTTTAATGATTTCTCTGATTTCTATGTGGCATGGGGGTTCAGAGTTATTGTTTACTGTGTTTGGGGTGCTGGCTGGTAATTTTTCAATAGGTTCCTGACAGTTGAGGAGTTGTTCAAAATATTTTGCTAATATTTCACAATTTTCTTCATTATTCATTGCCAGTTTTCCACTGATATCTTTAAAACACAGATTTGGTGCTACATATTTTTGTAGTTTCTGTCTGAATGTGCTGTAAAAGGATCTGGTATTGTTTCTCTTAAAATCTTTATCCATTTGTATAAGTTGGTTCTTTTCAAATAGTCTTTTTACTGATCTAATGAGTTTTGCTGTAGAAGATCTTTGCTGTTTGAACTCCAGGTAGTCCTTATCACTTTTGGTTGAGTGCCATTTCTTCCATGCCTTCATCCTTTGTTCTATTGCTTCCTCACATATCTCATCCCGCCATTCGTGTTTCTTTCTCTTTTTCATTTTTGCGACTTCTTGAGCAGATCTTATCATTCCTTCTTTTATATCTTCCCATTTATCCGAACATATAACTATGTTTTGACAGAATTTTTCTCTTCTCTCTTTCAAGATGTTTGCGTCTATCTTTTGAGTTTTCCTGTTTTGTATTTGTTTCTTTCTTTGTGGTATGAAATTTGATTGTCGATAAGTAGTGGTCAGTTACAATGTTTGCCCCTTTCCGAACTCTCACATTCATTATTTCTTTTTGATTATAGTGTGTGATTGCGTTGCTATTATTTAATAGCAGTGTTGCCCCTTATACGACAGAAATGATTACAGGGCTATTACAAATGATTGAAGCGATTTCATAAATTCACTGTAGCTCCATTCATTGACATATGGTCACGACACACTACAGATACGTAGAAAAACTCATAAAGTTTTGTTCGGCTGAAGCCGCACTTCAGGTTTCTGCCGCCAGAGCGCTCGAGAGCGCAGTGAGACAAAATGGCGACAGGAGCCGAGAAAGCGTATGTCGTGCTCGAAATGCACTCACATCTGTCAGTCATAACAGTGCAACGACACTTCAGGACGAAGTTCAACAAAGATCCACCAACTGCTAACTCCATTTGGCGATGGTATGCGCAGTTTAAAGCTTCTGGATGCCTCTGTAAGGGGAAATCCACGGGTCGGCCTGCAGTGAGCGACGAAACGGTTGAACGCGTGCGGGCAAGTTTCACGCGTAGCCCGCGGAAGTCGACGAATAAAGCAAGCAGGGAGATAAACGTACCACAGCCGACGGTTTGGAAAATCTTACGGAAAAGGCTAAAGCAGAAGCCTTACCGTTTACAATTGCTACAAGCCCTGACACCCGATGACAAACTCAAACGCTTTGAATTTTCGGCGCGGTTGCAACAGCTCATGGGAGAGGATGCGTTCAGTGCGAAACTTGTTTTCAGTGATGAAGCAACATTTTTTCTTAATGGTGAAGTGAACAGACAGTATGCGAATCTGGGCGGTAGAGAATCCTCACGCATTCGTGCAGCAAATTCGCAATTCACCAAAAGTTAACGCGTTTTGTGCAATCTCACGGTTTAAAGTTTACAGCCCCTTTTTCTTCTGCGAAAAAAACGTTACAGGACACGTGTATCTGGACATGCTGGAAAATTGGCTCGTGCCACAACTGGAGACCGACAGCGCCGACTTCATCTTTCAACAGGATGGTGCTCCACCGCACTTCCATCGTGATGTTCGGCATTTCTTAAACAGGAGATTGGAAAATCGATGAATCGGTCGTGGTGGAGACCATGATCAGCAATTCATGTCATGGCCTCCACGCTCTCCCGACTTAACCCCGTGCGATTTCTTTCTATGGGGTTATGTGAAAGATTCAGTGTTTAAACCTCCTCTACCAAGAAACGTGCCAGAACTGCGAGCTCGCATCAACGATGCTTTCGAACTCATTGATGGGGACATGCTGTGCCGAGTGTGGGAGGAACTTGATTATCGGCTTGATGCCTGCCGAATCACTAAAGGGGCACATATCGAACATTTGTGAATGCCTAAAAAAACTTTGAGTTTTTGTATGTGTGGGCAAAGCATTGTGAAAATATCTCAAATAATAAAGTTATTGTAGAGCTGTGAAATCGCTTCAATCATTTGTAATAACCCTGTACTTCATTTCTGTTGTTCAAATCTGTTATTTATGTTTCGCAACAAAGTAGGCATAGAGCGAGCGGGGTGTAGAAAAATGAATCCATATTTCCCAAACCGAGAGGAAGGTTACTGTCTTCATAAAAATTCTTTCAGTGCGTGGTCGAATGTACTTTACTTCCGGAAAATCCACTGTCTTGCTCCGATCTTCATGAAATTTTGCACATTTGATCTTCAAAACGAGGGGAACCTCACCGTCTACGTCAAATTTCATACTGTGTACGGCGGACGGTACCTTACAACAGAATTCCACACCGTTTGACTGATCAGCTTGGGAATTGGCTCATCTATGTATCTTTTCGTGCTGAAGGCATTTATACAAACCAACGTATGCCGGATGGCGGACGGTTGACCTACCTTTAAATAAATTCGATATCGTCTGGTCAATCAGCACGAAAGTTGGCAGATATACGTATTTTTTCTTAAACGGCGAAAGAGGAGATGGCATGACGGAGGCGGAGGAGGAGATATACGGAGAGAGGAGAACGTGATGGAGGCGGGGAGGGGGGAGGAGGTGAAACGAGAGAAGTGAGAGAAGCAGATTAAAAGAGAGAGGGAGCAGCAGGTAAACAGAGAGAGGGGGAAGGTGGTGAATGACTAATGGAACACTGTAATAAATACATAAAGTAGGGGTGTTATTGTGAATTTGATGTACTATTAGAAAAAGTGGAGGAGGAGTTGGACAGACAAGGGAAGATGGATGGAGAAGGAGACGAGGAGGAAGTGTTGTGAGAGAGGAGGGGGGGGGGGCAGATGGAGGAGATGGAAAGAGAGACGGATGGGCGGAAGGAGCAGGTGGATAGAGAGACGAGAGATGGGGCAAGAGGCGATGAACTGACATAAAACTGGGATGAATAAATATCCGGGCAACGCCGGGTTTATTGTTAGTAGTTAGATAAATATTTACGCGACAATCGGCGTGTTCATCTGAAAGAAATTACAGAATATTTTCCTATACTTAGATAAGGCGTATAAAGTCTCGATAACTAGAGTGTTGTTCTTGATGTCTACAGATGATGAAATTCGTTGCTTAATATAGATGACTCCACCAAAGTTCATCTAGTTGGAATTTTATCTTTTTAAAATGAACTAAATAATAATCAGCTGAAAAATGCTCCTGTTGGAGCACAGTAAAGGCAAATATGATCGTGTTTGGAAGACTCTGACACAAAACTGGGCAACCAGCTGTCTTGATTCCTCATTCCGCCTTCCTCACCAAAATTTCTGGAACCTTCACAGGACGAACTACCATATTATGTAAGAAATTTACCAAGTAAAATTTCAGTTTTGTTTAGTTAAAAATTCAATAAATAGCAGATTTTGTATTAGAACTTTAGAAACCGTCAACAGCGTACTTTTGTGAATGAGATCCACCAAATACAAATAATTACTTCCGTATGACATATATGACGAAATTCCAAAATCGGCAAGTTAACTTCGCGAAATTATTGTTCCCAGTAAAATGTGTGCTGTATTTACACATACAGTTTTGAAACAACAACATTTTGAAGGCCCACAGCAAATCCCAGAATTTTTCACACAGAACATCACGGTAAATTTTTTATGATCCAACTTTTCGAATCTCTAGACTCCCTCCGTGGTGACGCTCGTGTTTCCGACTACAAATAAATATCGTAACCGTGAACTTTCCGACTGACGTGAAAATAACATCCCTTCATATTTTACCCAGGCTTAGGACTGGCTAATGCACGTAGTACGTCTTTTAATCTTTTGTCAAGATCTATGTACCGTTTCTTTCTTTTTCGAAGAAGTAGGCCAATGGAATCTCTTTTAATTTCAAAAATAGCATTCACTGCCTCCTCCTTCAGATTTTGAATCAAGGTACTCATTTGGACGTTTCTGATTTATTGAGTAGTTCAGTTTTCTATGCCAAGCTTCGACAGCGTTCGTCGTTCTGTGTCGTTGGTTAGACATTCCACATTTCAATAGGTATATTAGGATTTTCCATCCACTGATCAACCATATAGTCTGCAAATGCTGTGATCTTCTCTCCACTGGGCATTTGTTCCATTATTAAAATCCACGCTTCATCGTCAGTGTTAAGTGGAAGACGAGCCACTGCAGCACACATGCGACAAAACAGTCAGACTTGCTCCCTATCCCTGTAGTCTTCCGTTAGTCCCAGTTGCTGTATCTTCTTCCACAGACACTGGTTTAAAGTCAAAATTACAACCGGAAAGTTGTGTTTCAGGCAACACTGAATTCATTGCTTTAATTGTAGCCATTTCAAAATCTAGCACTGCAGTTTTTGGTGACCACCCAGGCATGTTAGATTTAAATCCAGAAAAAAGTCTTACGAATGAATTTTGACTTTTGTCTGGCAGCAAAGCAAATAAAACAGGAAATATCTTAGTTGCCTCTTCTGTACTTTCGATGTCGACATGGATTGTGTACAATTGTGTGAACTGTTTCGAACAGCTGTCAAATGTGCCATCCATAAGCACAGTTCCATTCGCAAGCAAATACTAGAAGTCTATTGCCTGGAACAGAGCCATCATCATTCTTGAAACAACTATTACCTTTCGTTAATTTCAAAAGGTCTTCGAAAAGGTCTTCGCTAAGGTGAATTTCCGAACTAGAGCCAGGGTTCTGGGTTGTCCCAATAGCTCCTCTTCTCGCACATATATGTGAAGAAACAAAGGAGGAAAATCTTGCCCTAACATTTGTGCCCGCTCTGCAGTTACAAGCACACTAAAATCCAGCTGTTGTACTATTCCATATCTAGGTAAGCTGTCAGACAGACTAGCCAAAACACTGAAATCCCAAAACTATAAAACGTCATTTTGTGTAAGAGGCACTACAGCTAATCTCCTATTCATCAGGAAGGGCAAAACAGATAAACTAAGCAACAGTGAAGTAGACAAAATAACCTGCACGGACTGCCATAAACCGTACTTTGTGGTCAAACGGGCCGGGCCGGGCCAGAACGACAAGGCCGGCTGACTTCAGACTCCACCTGTGCCCAGAGGAGGGCACACAAATCTGACACACATATGGCCAACAAAGGCAGAAAACCCAGCCTACTAGAAGGAATTGAAATTAACACTCAGTCCTAAATCCCCAGCTGGTCACCGAGCGAGGTGGCGCAGTGGTTAAACACTGGACTCGCATTCTGGAGGACTACGGTTCAATCCCGCGTCCGGCCATCCTGATTTAGGTTTTCCGTGGTTTCCCTAAATCGCTCCAGGCAAATGCCGGGATGGTTCCTGTGAAAGGGCACGGCCGACTTCCTTCCCAGTTCTTCCCTAATCCGATGAGACCGATGACCTCGCTGTCTAGCCTCCTTCCCAAACAACCCTCCCCCCCCCCCCCCCCAGGTGGTCCTAAATGACCAGTTGCAACTGAGCACATCACCACTCTTAAACTTCACACAGTAAAGTAAACCTGCTGCTGACCACAAACTGTCCCAATAGTAAACAAATTCACGCCACAGTATAATGTAATATCCTTTATGTGTTTCATTCCTAACTGTAACTCAACTGTAACAATGTAGTACTTGGTATACAGAGGGGTCCAAGAAAATGTATCCACTGTTTAAATGTCCATAACTTGCAAACTAATTGACGGAGTTGTCTCAGTTTTGGGTGAAAGTGTAGCTTAAAGTCCAACTTGAAGATATCGCTGTAGTTGTTCTAAATGGTAACCATTAACATCCACACACAAACGATGCCGCCGAACTGCAGCAGGAACTACTGACTGCAACGTGTTCAGTTGGATATTTGCACGCGAGTGTACGACGGATTCTGGAAGTTCACCCAATGTGCGTGGCTTTTGTCGATAAACGAGGTCTTTTAGTACACAGGTAAAAGTCCAGAGGAGTTAGGTCTGGGGAACGTGGTGGATACTCCACAGCACCTCTACGGCCTGTCCATCTTCCTGGTAGATTATCGTCGAGATACGGCCTAACACGATTTTAGTAGTGGGCTGGGGCACCATCTTGTTGAAAGTAAACTCTTCCGTCTCCATACAGGTCTCGGATGGCAGGTAAAATGGATGTCTGAAGCTTCTTAAGGTACACCTCACCGGTAACTGTGCCGTCAAAGAAGAATGGCCCAATCGAGCCCACATTCACTCCAGGCAAATTCACGGCTTTGTCTACACGGACGTTCGGATTTTCGGCGGCCCAGCAGATGCAGTTGTGGCGATTTACTGTACCACTGAGTTTGAACTGTGCCTCACCAGACCACACAATCATCTCCGCAAACTCTTCATCGTTGCGCACCATGCTAGTAAACCTCTCGCAGTACTCCATCCTACGGTCTGGATCGTCTTCGTTCATTGCGTGCAGCAATCGTGAGATGTAGCACTTCCACTTTGCTGTCTTCAAAATTCGCCGAACACCTGAGCGACTCACTCAAGTTTCACGGACACTCTGCGTCACAGACTTCTGCGGTGAGCGAGTGAATTGTTGTAATACACGACGGGAGTTAGCTGGACTGTTCAGGTCGTCTAGATCGTTGTTTGTGTACATCTTCAGCACAGCCTTCTGCTTCAAATTTGTCTCGAATGCGACGAATCGTTAAACGTGTCGTGGCTTTGTTTGATACTCATTTCGCCTTTGCCGTTGAACCTCACTAATATTTCGTACTTAAAATACCACTTCAAAACTTCATTTCATCGAATGTAAGTCTTGCGCCAGCCATGTTTACTCGAGTAACTAGGTGCAACTAAGAACAAAACACTATCTGGCGACTGTCATCTGACAAAACAAAACAACGCAATACAACGCTTGTGTGGCGATTGCCGGAATTACAAACTATTACACTACCAGAGATGAGACAACTCCGTCAATTAGTTTTAAGCAGTGGTCACATTCTTTTTGGACCCCTCTCTATGTTATTGCACAATTCTTCTAATAATAAGATGTAACCCCTAAACAAAACATCACTGTTGTACAACCAACAATTAGTCTCCAGTGCAACTGTTCACAACAAATACCAAAAATTTGTAATTTTCCAATAATGTGTATTCTAAATAATTCTAATTGTTGTCATACCTGGTACTGACAAACCACAAAATGTGATTTATTATGCCAAAGAACAGTTTTACAGAACAAGAAGTCAAAAGACCCGTTTGACAGTTCCAAAGAAAATACCGCAACTAAAGATCGTATGTAAGTGCGTTGTACCTTAGTCCAGAATGTTCGGTTCGTAAGAAGCTCCTTGTAAACAATAGCGAGTAGTAGTTACCGGAAGATGGCCTAATAAGCACAAAACTAGTTCGTACAAATAAAAATCAGTAGGACAAAAAACCGCCTAAGTGTTATTCAACCCGCGGACTTGGTATACGAGTACATCCAATTTGCAAAATTTCCTTTTGTTCTGTTCCTACACATTTTCCTGGTGTATGTTTCCGTTTTCAGCTGTTTCGAATATTTAGTTTGCTGTTGGCAGTTGAAAACGTTGTGCTGTCGACAAGGGATCTCAGATCGCTTCCACATTCCCAGATTTCCGGAAGGCTTTTCATACCGTTCCTCACAAGCGACTGTTAATCAAATTGCGTGCATATGGAGTATCGTCTCTGTTGTGTGACTGCATTCGTGATTTCCTCTCAGAGAGGTCACAGTTCGTAGTGATAGACGGTAAATCATCGAGTAGAACAGAAGTGATATCTGGCGTTCCGCAAGGTAGTGTCATAGGCCCTCTGCTGTTCCTGATTTACATAAATGATCTACGTGATAATCCGTGCTGCCCCCATAGATTGTTTGCAGATGACGCTCTAATTTACCGTCTAGTAAAATCATCAGACGATCAATTCCAATTACAAAATGATCTAGAGAGAATTTCTGTATGGTGCGAAAAGTCGCAATTCGCACCAAACAAAGAAAAGTGCGAGGTCATCCACATTAGTACTAGAAGAAATCCGATGAACTTTGGGTATACGATAAATCGCACAAATGTAGGGGCTGTCAGTTCGATTAAATACCTAGGATTTACAATTACGAGCAACTTAGATTGGAAATACCACATAGTACTGTGGGGACGGCGAAACAAAGACTGCGCTTTGTTGGCAGAACACGTACAAGATGCGACAAACCCACTAAATAGATAGCCTACATTGCACTTGTACGCCCTCTGCTAGAATATTGCTGCGCGGTATGGCATCCTTACCAGGTAGGATTGATGGAGGACATCGAAAAAGTGCAAAGAAGGGCAGCCCGTTTCGTGTTATCGCGCAATAGGGGCGAGAGTGTCACTGATACGATACGCGAGTTGGGGTGGCAGTCACTGAAACAAAGTCGGTTTTCTTTGCCGCGAGATCTATTTACGAAATTTCAATCACCATCTTTCTCTTCCGAATGCGTAAATATTATTTTGACACCCACCTACGTAGGGAGAAACGATCATAATAATAAAATAAGAGAAATCAGAGGTCGCAAGGAAAGATTTAGGTGTTCCTTTTTCCCACGCGCCATTCGAGAGTGGAATGGTAGAAAAATGGCATGAAAATGGTTCGATGAACCCTCTGCCAGGCACTTAAGTGTGAACTGCAGAGTAACCATGTAGATGCAGACGTCTTTTCCATTGCTCGGTGAATTTTTACTTTCGAAAAAGATGGATCAAAGAATTTGCATTAAAGTTTGCTCGGAAAATGAAATGAAGTGCAGCACCGCATTCGAAATGTTGACTTCGCCTTTTGGCGAACCATTAGTACGACAACAGTTCACGTGCGGTATAAAAGTTTCACAGAGGGCCGGCAAGACGTGGAAGATTAAGACCGCGCTGGTCGCCCTATAGCATAAATTACAGACGCCACTGGTTGAGAAGAAAATGTGGTTCTGGAAAATGGCCGAATCACCGTCAGAGAGGTTGCTGATGATGACGTGGGCGTTTCCTCTGCCTCTCTCCGAGCAATTTTTTCGTGTCTTCTGGGCACGACGCGTGCAGCAGCAGAGTTTGTTCCGAAATAGTTGACATTCGACCAAAAACGTCGTCGCGTAGATATCTATCAGGAATTGCTGAATGAATGAAGTCGACGGCGATGCCGAACTTGGAAAGAGCGTTATACCAGGTGACGGAAGCTCGGTCTACAGGTATGATTTGCAAACCTAGGCCCAATCGTCCCAATCAAAACTGCTCGAAGAGCCGAGACCGGAAAAAAAAAAAAAATCGCCAAGTTCGGTTATCTGTAAAGGTTCTTCTCATTGTTTTCTTCGATTACAATGGAATAGTGCATGAAGGGTTTCTGCCTTACCGCCATGCGGTCAATAAGGAATAATACCTGGAAGTTATGCGCGGGTTGGGTGATCCACTCGGAAGAAAACTATCAGAAGTGTGGCGAAACCACCCGTGGAAATTGCATCACGTTAATGCTCTCGCTGGTGTCTTAATGCTTGTTCGTGATTTTATGGCAAAAAAAAAGCAAAACCGTTGTGTTGCCTCAGCCAGCGTATTCTTTCTTTTTCCGAGGCTGAACAGAACTGGTGAAAGGTCGTTGTTTTTCCGCCATTGATGAGATAAAAGCAGAATCGCTGAAAGAGCTGAACACCATAGCAGAAAGTGAGTTCCAGAAGTGCTCCCGAGATCGGAAATAGTGCTGACACAAGTGTATTATATCTGAAGGGGGATTACTTTGCAGGGGACAAAGTTGATGTTGATGAATAAATAAAGATTCTTTAAGAAAAAAGAAATTCCCCGTTACTTTTTGATCACACCTCATATGAAATGCACAGACTCCGCCAGAAAAATGTATACACACTTTAAGGAACGAAAGGTATTACTTCCGTGTTTATTTTACTTATAATAACTGATCACACATATTGTACAACTTTCAGTCCAGCAAAAAAATAAAAAAATAAAAAAAAAAAGTTCAAATGGCTCTGAGCACTATGGGACTTAATTTCTAAGGTCATCAGTCCCCTACAACTTAGAACTGCTTAAACCTAACTAACCTGAGGACATCACACACATCCAAGCCCGAGTCAGGATTCGAACCTGCGACCGTAGCTGTCGCGCAGTTCCAGACTGTAGCGCCTAGAACCGCTCGGTTGCTGTGGCCGGCTCAATGTAGCACATGATTACTTTAAATGTTCAAAATCTTCGCTGTTGGCGGCTATACACACAACAGAACGACGAGCGGTCGCCGCAACTACGTCAGTCAACGTTACAGTGGCGAAGTTCCTCCAGCGTCCGTGGATTACGTAGATAGACGTTATCTCTCACACTTTCCCACAAGTAAAAGTCCATACGTGTTAGGTGTGCCGACCGTGGAGGGAACTCGGTGGGTCCTTTTCGTCTGATCCAATTCCTCGGAAAATTTTCATCCGGCAAAGGTTGTACGCCTACATCCAAATCTACGTGATTACTCTCATATTCACAATAAAGTGCCTGGCAGAGGGTTCAATGAACCACCTTCAAGCTGTCGCTCTACCGTTCCACTCTCGAACGGTACGCGTGATAAACGAGCACTTAAATTTTTCTGTGCGAGCCCTGATTTCTCTTACTTTATCCTGATGCTCATTTCTCCCTATGTAGGTGGGTGCTAACAGAATGTTTTCGCAATCTGAAGAGAAAACTAATAATTGAAATATCATGTAGATCCTGTCGCAACGAAAAACGCCTTTGTTTTAATGATTGCCACTCCAATTCACGTATTATGTATCGGACACTATGTCCCCTATTTCGCGCTAATACAAAACGAGCTGCCCTTCTTTGTACTTTTTCGATGTCATCCGTCAGTCCCACGTGTTGCGGATCCCACACGGCACAGCAGTACTCCAGAATAGGGCGGACAAGCGTGGTGTAAGCAGTCTCTTTAGTAGACCTGTTGCACCTTCGAAATGTTCTGCCAGTGAATCGCAGTCTTTGGTTTGCTCTACCCACAATATTATCTATGTGATCATTCCAATTTACGTTATTTGTAATTGTAATCCCTAAGTATTTAGTTGAATTTACAGCCCTCAGATGTGTGTGTCTTATCGCGTAATCGAAATTTAGCTGATTTCTTTTAGTACTCGTGTGAATAACTTCACACTTTTCCTTATTGAGGCTCAATTGCCACTTTTCGCACCATACAGATATCTTATGTGAATCATGTTGCAATTAATTTTGATCATCTGATGACTTTACAAGACTGTATATGACAGCATCATCTGCAAACAATCTAAGACGGCTACTTAGATTGTCTCGTATGTCGTTGACATAGATCAGGAACAATAGAGGGCCTATAACACTCCCTTGGGGAACGCCGGATATTACTTCTGTTTTACTCGATGACTTTCCTCCTATTACTACGAACTGTGACCTTTCTGACAGGAAATCATGAATCCAGTCGCACAACTGAGGCGATACTCCGTAGGCACGCAGTTTGGTTAGAAGACGCTTGTGAGGAACGGTGTCGAAAGCCTTCTGGAAATCCAAATTTATGGAATCAATTTGATATGCCCTGTCGATAGCACTTATTACTTCACAAGAACGATATTTTCTGAATCCGTGCTGACTATATGTCAATAGTTCGTTTTCTTCGAGGTACTTCATAATGTTCGAATACAGTATGAGTTCCAAAACACTACTGCAAATCAACGTTAGTGATATGGTCCTGTAATTCAGCGAATTACTCCTACTTCCTTTTTTGGTATTGGTGTGGCTTGAACGATTTTCCAGTCTTTATGTACGGATGTTTCTGTGAGCGAGTGGTTGTGGATAATTGCTAAATACCGAGCTTTTTTGTCAGCGTACCCTGAGAGGAACCTGACTGGTATACAATCTGGACCGGAGGCCTTGTCTTTATTGCCTGCTTTGTTACACGTACGATATCTACTTCTATGTTTCTCATCTTGGCAGTTGTTCTTGATTGGAATTCAGGAATATTTATTTCGTCGCCTTTGGTGAAGGAGTTTCGGAAAACCGTGTTTAATAACTCTGCTTTAGTGGTACTGTCATCAGCGACTTCACCGTTGTTATCGCGCAGTGAAGGTATTGATTGCGTCTTGCCACTGGTGTGCTTTATGTATGACCAGAACCTCCTTGGGTTTTCTGCCAGATTTCGAGACAGCATTTCGTTGTGGAAATTATTAAAAGCATCTCGAAGTGAAATACGCGCTGTATTTGGAACTTAGGTAAAACTTTGCCAGTCATGGGGATTTTGCGTTCTTTTAAATTTGGCATGCTTTTTTCGCCGCTTCTGCAACAACGATCTGACCCGTTTTGTGTACCATGGGGGATCAGCACCATCACTTATTAATTTATGTGGTATATATATCTCTCAATTCCTGTCGATACTACCTCTTTGAAGACATACAAGAACTATTCTACGCTTACATGATCAGATCGGAAGGAGTGAAGACGGTCTCTTAAGAAGGTGTTAAGAGCATTTTTATCAGCTTTTTAAAATATACTTTGCATTTCTTTTAGATGGTTGTAGGTGTTAACGGTATTCAGCCTAGCAGCAGCTGCCTTGTGGTCGCTAATCCGTGTATTCGTCACAACACTCACTATTTGTCCAGGATTATTTGTTGCTAAAAGGTCAAGTATGCTTTCGCAACCATTTACGCTTCGAGTGGGCTGATGAACTAATCGTTCAAAGTAATTTTCTGAGAAAGCATTCAGTACAGTTTCGGATGACGTTTAATGCCTGCCGCCGGCTTTAAACGTATAATTTTTGCAGCATATGGAGGGTAGATTGAAGTCACGACCGACTGTAATTGTATGATCGGGCTACATATTTGAAATGAGACACAAGTTATCTTTGAACTGTTCAGCAACTATATCTTCTGAATTGGAGGGTTGGTAAAACCATCCAATTAGTAGTTTAGTCCGATTATCAGGTATAGCCTCTACTCATACTATGTCACGCGAACTATCTACTTCAATTTCGTCACAAGGCAGACTACCCCTGACAGCAATAAACACCACCAACTGTATTTAATCTACCCTTTCTGAACACTGTAAGATCGTTTGAAAAAATATCGGCTGAACTTATTTCCGGCTTTAGCCATCTTTCTCTACGTATAACTATTTGAGCTTCAGTGCTTTCTATTTGGGCTCGGGGCTCTGGATCTTTCCCAACACAGCTACGACAAGTTACAACTACAATACCGATCGTTTGTACAACTACCTTACTGTGTTTTACCGGCCCACTTTTAGACGGACGCCCCTTCTGTGTTTCCCTGAGGCCCTCTAACCTAAAAAAACCACTCAGTCCCTTCCACACAGCCCCCGCTACCCGTGTAGCCGCCTCCTGTGTGTAGTGGACTCCCGACTTGTTAAGCGGAACCCGGAAACCCACCACCCGATGGCGCAGGTCGAGGAATCTGCAGCCTAGGTGGTAGTGTGCTGGCGCCCCGCTCCGTTTGTTGGTACAAGACCTGTTCATCGGCTCCATAAAGTGCACGTATAACGTACTGGACAGTGTTTTAAAAGGAGGGTATAAGATGAACATCAACAAAAGCAAAACAAGGATAATGGAATGTAGTCGAATTAAAGCGGGTGATGCTGAGGGAATTAGATTAGGAAACGAGACACTTAAATTAGTAAAGGAGTTTTGCTATTTGGGGAGCAAAATAACTGATGATGGTCGAAGTAGAGAGGATATGAAATGTAGATTGGCAATGGGAAGGAAATCGTTTGTGAAGAAGAGAAATTTGTTAACATCGAGTATAGGTTTAAGTGTCAGGAAGTCGTTTCTGAAAGTATTTGCATGGAGTGTAGCCATGTATGGAAGTGAAACATGGACGATAAATAGTTTGGACGAGAAGAGAATGGAAGCTTTTGAAATGTGGTGCTACAGAAGAATGCTGAAGATTAGATGGGTGGATCACATAACTAATGAGGAGGTACTGAATAGGATTGGGGAGAAGAGAAGTTTGTGGCACAACTTGACAAGAAGAAGCGACCGGTTGGTAGGACATATTCTGAGGCATCAAGGGATCACAAATTTAGCATTGGAGGGCAGCGTGGAGGGTAAAAATCGTAGAGGGAGACCAAGAGATGAATACACTAAGCAGATTCAGAAGGATGTAGGTTGCAGTAGGTACTGGGAGATGAAGAAGCTTGCACAGGATGGAGTAGCATGGAGAGCTGCATCAAACCAGTCTCAGGACTGAAGACAACAACAACAACAACACCTGGCAAAATCGGTGTGTGTAACATATCGGGGACACTTATCCAGTGACAGCTGCGTCAAAGAAAACGGTCCTAGTAAGCCCCTGGATGACAGTCCACACCATACACGAACCCCCTGCTAGATTTACCGCATTGTCCACATAAACATGCGGATTTTTCTGTGTCCAGTACACACTGTTACGCCGATTTACGGTTCCACTAAGTGTAAATTGCGCTTGCGTTTCCCCACTCCACACTGCCTTCGTCGCAAATTGTTGGCCGTCACTTACCATTTGCCGATACCATTCGCAAAATTGCATTCGGCGATAAAGATCGTCGTCATTAATCCCGTGCAGTAATCGTGGTATGTAAACTTTCCACTTTGCAGCTTTCAAAATTCTTCGTGCACTTGTACTGCTAACCCCAGGTACGCACACGAGAGCCGAAGGAGGAGGACTGACCTCCTGTGAATATCACATCGTTCCGCGCACTTCAAACTCGTGACGCTTTTTATTGTTGGGTGGGTTGCCGGTTCTGTTCAAACGGCCGCCTCTGCTCACGTTGCAATTCAACAGCAGTATCAAACTTGAAAAACCCCTTCACAATACATTTTCGTTGCTCGAATGTCGAGCGTGCTCCAGCCATCTTGTTTTCTCAGTACCGAGATGAAGGTATTAACATCTGTGGAGCCGAAGAGCATATTACAATACATTCGTAACCATAGAGTAAATATCTCTGGAATACATTGCCGGCCTGGTCACGTGTTCTCGGGACGTCGTGTATTTGTCCGTATAGCGCCCTGTATATTTCGAATGTCACTGCATCCCTAGTACAGACGGATTCTTTTCGTACGTGTCGTGGATTATTTATATAGGTTGCGCAGACATTTTAACAGCATCGATTTGATACCGGGAATAAACCACCTACGTAAGTTTTAAGGGCAGGTGATATTACATCCTGCTTCTTTGCGATATGTGTCACAGTTCACATGCACTCGATGTTTGGTACTTTTAGGTATGATACGGCACTTTATAGTATTACAGAGCCTGACGTACATTTTTGCAGTGATAGTCTCGCAAAATGACTTGACAGTACGCTAGTACTTTTGCAAGTGTCCGAAAAACACCGAATTTGCCACACATTAGCGATTATATCCCTGTTAATTCGTCCTATTTTTTTCTGCTATTTCTGTGAATTTATTGTGTGTTTTTTTGCGACCTAAAGCACAATTTTTCTTACTGGCGTATTTATTAACGCATTTTACGTACTTGCTCCCAGTTTATTAAATAAATAGTAGACTCAGTAATCTGTATACATAATCGACAAGTCACTGATAAATTCGTGCTGAATACTATTTGCTGAGACAACTAACCATTCCCTTTCCTGATCCGCCAGCAAATTTACGAGAGGAAGCGATTGTTTGTAAGCTTTTGTACAAGCCGTAATATCTATATATAATCATAAAATCGTAGAAAAATAGGTCTACAGAATCACGCCTTAATTATAATGCGTCCCGAAATTTTTAAACATACACAGTGTCTCTTAGTAATATGATAACAATAATTAGAGCTACATGGTATGTACCCATGTAAAGTTACTATCCCACCTTTCACATATTTTTCTTTGCATCCGTAGCAACAACAGTAATTCACCATCGCTATTACACTATCAACAAACGGTGAAACACAACAACAACACCTGATATTATAATCTTCAAACGCTGCAGAAAGCACACACGCACAGCGAAGTCCCGAAATCACGTGACTATCCTGGTTTAATGTTGAAAACATGCGCAGAACGCAATCCTCACTCCAGAGACATTTATTACTCTTTGCTGTTACGTTAGACTGTGCTCGTAACTCAGCTCGACCGATAATATCGATATCTCGATAGAGGCCGACAAAGAGCGTATACATCTTTCTGGCGGACTCTGTCATCATCATCATCATCATCATCATCATCATCATCATCATCATCATCATCATCATCATTTAAGACTGATTATGCCTTTCAGCGTTCAGTCTGGAGCATAGCCCCCCTTATACAGTTCCTCCATGATCCCCTATTCAGTGCTAACATTGGTGCCTCTTCTGATGTTAAACCTATTACTTCAAAATCATTCTTAACCGAATCCAGGTACCTTCTCCTCGGTCTGCCCCGACTCCTCCTACCCTCTACTGCTGAACCCACGAGTCTCTTGGGTAACCTTGCTTCTCCCATGCGCGTAACATGACCCCACCATCTAAGCCTGTTCGCCCTGACTGCTACATCTATAGAGTTCATTCCCAGTTTTTCTTTGATTTCCTCATTGTGGACACCCTCCTGCCATTGTTCCCATCTACTAGTACCTGCAATCATCCTAGCTACTTTCATATCCGTAACCTCAACCTTGTTGATAAGGTAACCTGAATCCACCCAGCTTTCGCTCCCATACAACAAAGTTGGTCGAAAGATTGAACGGTGCACAGATAACTTAGTCTCGGTACTGACTTCCTTCTTGCAGAAGAGAGTAGATCGTAGCTGAGCGCTCACTGCATTAGCTTTGCTACACCTCGCTTCCAGTTCTTTAACTATGTTGCCATCCTGTGAGAATATGCATCCTAAGTACTTGAAACCGTCCACCTGTTCTAACTTTGTTCCTCCTATTTGGCACTCAATCCGTTTATATTTCTTTCCCACTGACATTACTTTCGTTTTGGGGATGCTAATCTTCATACCATAGTCCTTACATTTCTGATCTAGCTCTGAAATATTACTTTGCAAACTTTCTATCGAATCTGCCATCACAACTAAGTCATCCGCGTATGCAAGACTGCTTACTTGGTGTTCACATATCTTAATCTCACCCAGCCAGTCTATTGTTTTCAACGTATGATCCATAAATAATATGAACAACAGTGGAGACAGGTTGCAGCCTTGCCTTACCCCTGAAACTACTCTGAACCGTGAACTCAATTTACCGTCAACTCTAACTGCTGCCTGACTATCCATGTAAAGACCTTTAATTGCTTGCAAAAGTTTGCCTCCTATTCTATAATCTTGTAGAACAGACAATAACTTCCTCCCAGGAACCCGGCCATATGCCTTTTCTAGATCTATAAAGCATAGATACAATTCCCTGTTCCACTCATAACACTTCTCCATTATTTGCCGTAAGCTAAAGATCTGGTCCTGACAACCTCTAAGAGGCCTAAACCCACACTGATTTTCATCCAATTGGTCCTCAACTAATACTCGCACTTTCCTTTCAACAATACCTGAGAAGATTTTACCCACAACGCTGATTAAAGAGATACCTCTGTAGTTGTTACAATCTTTTCTGTTTCCATGTTTAAAGATTGGTGTGATTACTGCTTTTGTCCAGTCTGATGGAACATGTCCCGACTCCCAGGCCATTTCAATTATCCTGTGTAGCCATTTAAGACCTGACATTCCACTGTATTTGATGTATAAATCGGAAATTTCTGTCGCCCAAGTAAGCCGTCACATAGGATCTTGCACGTGGCTTTGTGCACCGGTTTAGTCGTTAATAAATATAAAGAGTGTAGAGAGGTGTGTCAAACCAGATTGCCAACTGACGGCGACTAAGTACTCTTAATGAGTTATGTTGGGACAACTTCGAAGGGGATGTCACCCGAAAGGTTAATTGGCTTGAGGGCATCCTCCTGACCTGGTACTGCTCCAGGCACGAACCCACCCACTGTGTGTGTGGGCGGAGGGAGGGAGGATATCCCACGCCGGCTCGTTCTGCGAAGTGTGTCAGCGCCGCTGGCCCAGCAGCCAGTGCGCAGGCGTGACCCGGTAAGGCGAGCGCAACAGGCGGCCGTGACGTCACGGCATACGTCACGTCACGTGACCCCGATATCACCCTTGGCGGGTTGCGGTCAGCTGTGGCGCAGGCGCACGTGGAGACTACGAGCTGTAAATAAAAGTACGCGGGCCGGCGTTTGCAAAATAATGCCACTCACCTCTGCAGGAGTTGTTGTTGTGGTCTTCAGTCCAGAGACTGGTTTGATGCAGCTCTCCGTGCTATTCTATCCTGTGCAAGCTTCTTCATCTCCCAGTGCCTACATCCTTCTGAATCTGCTTAGTGTATTCATCTCTTGGTCTCCCTCTACGATTTTTACCCTCCACGCTGCCCTCCAATACTAAATTGCTGATCCCTTGATGCCTTAGAACACGTCCTACCAACCGATCCCTTCTTCTAGTCAAGTTGTGCCACAAACTTCTCTACTCCCCTATTCTATTCAATACCTCCTCATTAGTTACGTGATCTACCCATCTAATCTTCAGCATTCTTCTGTAGCACCACATTTGGAAAGCTTCTATTCTCCTCTTGTCCAAACTATTTATCGTTCACGTTTCACTTCCATACACGGCTACACTCCTTGCAAATACTTTCAGAAACGACTTCCTGACACTAAAGTCTATACTCGACGTTAACAAATTTCTCTTCTTCAGAAACGCTTTCCTTCCCATTGCCAGTCTACACTTTATATATCCTCTCTACTTCGACCATCATCAGTTATTTTGCTCCCCAAATAGCAAAACTCCTTTACTTCTTTAAGCGTCACATTTCCTAATCTATTTCCCGCAGCATCACCCGATTTAATTCGACTACATTCCATTATCCTCGTTTTGCTTTTGTTGATGTTCATCTTACATCCTCCTTTCAAGACACTGTCCATTCCATTCAACTGCTCTTCCAAGTCCTTTGCTGACAGAATTACAATGTCATCGGCAAACCTCAAAGTTTTTATTTCTTCTCTGTCGATTTTAATACCTACTCCGAATTCTTCTTTTGTTTCCTTCACTGCTTGCTCAATATACAGATTGAATAACATCGGGGAGAGGCTGCAACCCTGTCTCACTCCCTTCCCAACCACTGCTTCTCTTTCATTCCCCTCGACTCTTATAACTGCGATCTGGTTTCTGTACAAATTGTAAATAGCGTTTCGCTCCCTGTATTTTACCCCTGCCACCTTTAGAATTTGAAACAGAGTATTCCAGTCAACATTGTCAAAAGCTTTCTCTAAGTCTACAAATGCTAGAAACGTAGGTTTGCCCTTCCTTAATCTATTTTCTAAGATAAGTCGTAAGGTGAATATTTCCTCACGTGTTTCAACATTTCTACGGAATCCAAACTGGTCGTCCCCGAGATAATAATACTTATTTTAATTACTTACACATTATAATCTCATACAATAAAAATGTCTTTTCTGCATCTATCGATCTATATTGTGAATTTTTACCGTTCGTGTTATTACCTTTCGCAGATGAATCGATGTTTGCAGTTCATTTCGAGTCACATACAGTCGTTTTTATTTATGTTTCACCTCGATAATGGTGAATATTGAAAAGGGACACTACACGGCCTGGATGGTCTCCCATCCGAGCGCCGACCACGCCCGACAGCGCTTAACTTCGGTGATCTCACGGGAACCGGTGTGTCCACTGCGGCAAGGCCGTTGCCACAGTTAGTAGTAAAGCAGTAACAAATTTAAAGTCGTGCCTGATAGGCATTTCCACTGCGAACAGTGAAAATGTCGTTTCATTATTTTGTGGGGGTTGTCGCCGAGAAGAAGTTGCGTGAAGATTTCAGAGTATGTGTAAAGTTCGTGGCAAGTCACTAAACTCCTCTCATTGACGAATGCTGGATGAATAAAGCTGCTTTTTCCCACACATCCGCAGCCCTGTAGTAGACAGGAGGTTTGTGCCCCACAACGAGTCCGTCCAGACAGTAAGTTGTGTGTGTACCAAGTTCGTCTGAGTTCCGTCCAGTGGTTTAGGAGATGTAGAATACATGCACATGTACATCCGTGCAGTAGTGTCCAAGTTAATTCGGACGAGCTCATATTTTACAAGGAATTGAATTTTTGGTTAGTTATGAACAATTTTACCTGCCCAGTTTTTCGACTCTTGACGCACTATGAACAATTATAGCTCCCCTCCAATTCGGACGAGGGATTGTATGTGTAGCGACGCCGTGTGTTTTTGTGTTAAAATGGATATTTCAGCCGAGAAGCGACCAAAAATAGTTCCTCCTCGTCAACACACGTCTGTAAGAGACATTTCCTCTGTTGTTGGCGAGGGAAAAGTTAAGTGTTTCAAGATTTGCTTGGCCGTGTTGTGATGCTGCCTCATTGTTTGCAAAGAAAAAAGGGTGGTGTGGACGAGAACGGAAAGCACCACAAGGAGTGACAAAACTCTGCTGAGAGACGGTACAATTCACCCTCATAAGACGAGTAAGGGCCTTCAGAGAGATTTGCTGGCTATTGGGGTCGAGATTGATTCTTCGACGTAGGCTCCTCGGTTGTGGGCGGAAGGCACGAAAGCCAATAAAGAGGCTGTTGTTGACACCTGCCACGAAGAAAAAATGGTTGACGTGGCCCAAAATGTACGTATATTGGGCCTCCAGTGAGTGGAAACGTGTAATTTCCAGTGGTCCGTCACCGGTTCATTGTTGAAGGATAACAGAGCAGCGATTATTGTCAGGCGAAGCCCCCGTGAGACGGTGAGAGCCGAGCGTCGTGGACAGACTATAAAATATCCTCCCAAAAAAAAAAAAAAATGCTCTGAAGTGTGTTCACTGCTGAAGCTGGAGGAATTGACAAAGAATGCACAAGACAATTTTTACGTAACCAATGTAACACTTGAAGAGTGTGCGCACAATTGAACAAACAGAAGCTCGTAAAAATTTTTGTGCCGATACTTTGAACGCCATTGAAATTCTGGAAACAGTGAAGACATGAACTGAATCTTGGTTTTTCACTTACGATCCAGAATCTAAGGGCTAGTCCGTGCGCCGGAAGGGTCCAGCTTCACCGAGAGCGAAAACAGCTCGAAAGAGCAAATCGAGATTCAAAGCGATGATGGAATTTTTTTCGTTATTTGTATTTTTTGTATCCTGACTCGGCTACTGAAGGTGAGACTGTTAACATTGCTGCCTTGAGGTTCTTGCTCAACTCCGTGAGAAAATAAGGGAAAAAAAAGCGATCGGAATGGTGGGAAAAAAGTCACGCTTCGTGCATGAAGACAACACACCTACTCATACCGTATTGCACGAAATATATTCGCAGTTGGGCATATGGACACCCATCAGCTGTGTGATGGAATGACTACAAAGAAAATTTGTACCGGTCCGGGCCTCGAACCCGTATTTCCCGCCTTTCGCGAGCGGCCGCCATAACAGCTTTGGCTATCCGCGCACGAATCGCGGCCAGACCAAACTTGCATATGTCGCAGCCTGCACTCGTACACATATTATGTAATTCCCGTACAGGGGAGGACAAAGTAGCTACCTTATATCGACGATATTGCTGTGCCTGTGTTGTTACGAACGACGACGCAGTGTTCTTCCGCCTCACGCGTAAAGTGGGTAACGTGGGTTCGAGTCCCGATGCGGCACAAATTTTCATTGTCGTCACTCCCTTACACAGCTGATTGTTGATCGTATTCGCAACTGAGAATACATTTTGTGTGTTTCATAACGGCTGTAGTTGCCGCAGTGCGTGTTCTTCGGACATAACATGCATGTGTGAACGAACATTGGATCGTTCTTCGTAACAACACACGCACTGCAATATCGCGTCATACCATATTGTCTGTTGTTTCTAGCGAAGTGCAGCATCCCAGCGTTAGGACACTCACCTTACTAGACTGGTACATCATCATGTGACAAGGTCAGATCAGCTTTAGAGGGAACAAGATTTGAGTCCGTTGAAGCAGTTCGAGAAAAAGCACGCGTCATCAGAGGGAGACTTTTTCCATCTATGGAAAACTCGCGTGGAGCGTTGTAAGCAGACGGGAGGGTAGTGCACTCAAGAGTCACAATAACTGAATATGTTTGTTTCTGAAATAAAATCTTTTACTGCAGTAGTTACATTATTTTATAGCCACACGTCGTAATTCAAGGACACGAAAATTGGCAACCACATTTACAGGCCGTTATGTACCCCCATGCTAAGCGTATATGAGTACAAAGTCAATGGTCACGATTCGTAATAATTCGAACTTGGTATTGCGATCAACCTTGGAGACGCGTTGCTCTCTTTTAATGCATTTCGTATACCAGAGGGTATAAAGTCTCTTACCGTATTCAAATCTGACACAGTTGTAGGAGTATTTTTTACACCATAAAAGCAAATTACAGATTCTCGTAGGAACAATTACGTTTCGCAACCTTTCAGTCTGCGCAATCGGGACGCCTTTCGCCCGGTGCTGCCACCAAGTGGCGTCGCTGTGCAACTTCGTCGTTCGTAGTGAGAGCCGACAGATGTCTGCATCGGCGTGCAGGTGCGGAAGCGCTCAGTGCACTTAGCAAGATATTGTTGCTAACAGCAATTTTTCCTCGCATATAGTGTACATATAATGGAACCAACATATTTCAGTTTCTACGTACCGCGATTGAAGAAGAAGAAAGTGCTGGTGTATGTATATTCATTCATCCAGTAACCGTGCTCCCTAGATTCCATCGAGATGTGACATATTCATTAACAAAGGCGAGAAAATGTTTGAAACTTTATTGGTATACCACATTAACCCGTAACCAAATGCGGTAATTTTTGTGATATTACTTCATGCTTGCGGTAGTTTTTACCCCAGTTAGAAATAAAACATATTTTCGTGAAACTATACAAGAATTTGGAATGTACGTGCATACATCACAACATTAAAGTGTTTTAAAGGTGTATTTAATGATTTTTAAGATGTAAACATTCTCGTATTATAGTTAAAAAAATTGCATCTCCCAAAGGCAGTGTATTCTGGAGAGTTTGTCTTTTATATCTAATCAGAATCCTGTCCGATACATTCTTCGCAAACTAGACAATGTAGCTTTCTTCTGTCTCGTCTCTTCCATTTCAATGATGGACCTCACAGAAGATTTGATAAACGAGGGAAAGTGTTTCTTGGTGGTGCAAAAATTTTTCACGTAGCGCCATCCTTTCTCCATAGTTCGCTCGTGACGTTGCAGCCATATCGTGTGAATCGTCACTATGTATCTTTTGGTCTGTATTTGTGTTATGATAGCTCTCTGAAATGTGATGATTTTCGCTCTCGTTATTTATCTCATACTCGTCTGTACAATGTTCTACGTGACACACACGGGCGAAATACTTTTTACCCAGTCATTATGTAGGAAACAGGATTTTATCCAACAATGTGTGAAACTGGGGAACTTACGTTGTTACAATGAGGTTGAAAGATATGTGGAAGGACACAGTTGTAGAATTTGTGTAAGATTACTTCTAACGTATCACAGCTACAGCTGGATATACACTCCTGGAAATTGAAATAAGAACACCGTGAATTCATTGTCCCAGGAAGGGGAAACTTTGACACATTCCTGGGGTTAGATACATCACATGATCACACTGACAGAACCACAGGCACATAGACACAGGCAACAGAGCATGCACAATGTCGGCACTAGTACAGTGTATATCCACCTTTCGCAGCAATGCAGGCTGCTATTCTCCCATGGAGACGATCGTAGAGATGCTGGATGTAGTCCTGTGGAACGTCTTGCCATGCCATTTCCACCCGGCGCCTCAGTTGGACCAGCGTTCGTGCTGGACGTGCAGACCGCGTGAGACGACGCTTCATCCAGTCCCAAACATGCTCAATGGGGGACAGATCCGGAGATCTTGCTGGCCAGGGTAGTTGACTTACACCTTCTAGAGCACGTTGGGTGGCACGGGATACATGCGGACGTGCATTGTCCTGTTGGAACAGCAAGTTCCCTTGCCGGTCTAGGAATGGTAGAACGATGGGTTCGATGACGGTTTGGATGTACCGTGCACTATTCAGTGTCCCCTCGACGATCACCAGTGGTGTACGGCCAGTGTAGGAGATCGCTCCCCACACCGTGATGCCGGGTGTTGGCCCTGTGTGCCTCGGTCGTATGCAGTCCTGATTGTGGCGCTCACCTGCACGGCGCCAAACACGCATACGACCATCATTGGCACCGAGGCAGAAGCGACTCTCATCGCTGAAGACGACACGTCTCCATTCGTCCCTCCATTCACGCCTGTCGCGACACCACTGGAGGCGGGCTGCACGATGTTGGGGCGTGAGCGGAAGACGGCCTAACGGTGTGCGGGACCGTAGCCCAGCTTCATGGAGACGGTTGCGAATGGTCCTCGCCGATACCCCAGGAGCAACAGTGTCCCTAATTTGCTGGGAAGTGGCGGTGCGGTCCCCTACGGCACTGCGTAGGATCCTACGGTCTCGGCGTGCATCCGTGCGTCGCTGCGGTCCGGTCCCAGGTCGACGGGCACGTGCATCTTCCGCCGACCACTGGCGACAACATCGATGTACTGTTGAGACCTCACGCCCCACGTGTTGAGCAATTCGGCGGTACGTCCACCCGGCCTCCCGCATGCCCACTATACGCCCTCGCTCAAAGTCCGTCAACTGCACATACGGTTCACGTCCACGCTGTCGCGGCATGCTACCAGTGTTAAAGACTGCGATGGAGCTCCGTATGCCACGGCAAACTGGCTGACACTGACGGCGGCGGTGCACAAATGCTGCGCAGCTAGCGCCATTCGACGGCCAACACCGCGGTTCCTGGTGTGTCCGCTGTGCCGTGCGTGTGACCATTGCTTGTACAGCCCTCTCGCAGTGTCCGGAGCAAGTATGGTGGGTCTGACACACCGGTGTCAATGTGTTCTTTTTTCCATTTCCAGGATTGTAGATGAGTAAAATCTTGTAGTGGTGGTATGTACCGACTATGCAACTAATTGAAGGCAGTTTGTTTATTGCCATACGCGTTTCGGTTCTTTTATTTGGGAACCATCATCAGTGGCCTGTTTACGTGATTCCTCTTATATGTACAATAAACGCGTTATGTGGTAGATACAATATGCTGTTATGTTACGTTCTGCCGAGTTTTCCTCCAGTTTTTAAGGTCAGAATCATCTTTTGTGGCACAAATTTCGTAATGTCAACTTATCGTTCCGTGGTACTTAATGTGATTTCCAGCGCTGTTAAAGTCATGCGCGTGATCCTGGAGATATATTCGTGAGTTTCCATTCTCCAGCTGGCCGATTTCTGGCGTTCTTTCAGCCACGTCTGTCACATCGCATATATCACTTGCACTTAGAATCTTGTCATCAACGTATGTATGTTTTCGGTGTGTAGTGTTGCCAATTGATGTGGGTTTATCTGTCTTTTATTTGCGAGTGGACTGATATTTTTCATTTGCTGTTTGTTTGTTTGTGTGTGTGTGTGTGTGTGTGTGTGTGTGTGTAATTGTTTAGTTCTAGCCACCAAAAGAATAACAAACCGAAATGAATCCCAACATTTTATACATGGTTGCATGTTCAGAGACCGTGAATAGTTAAAATTGAAAGAAAAACCGCCCTAGATCACTATTTTTAACAAAGTAACCCGGTTTCAACACTGCTAGGAGTGTCTTCCTCAGAATTTAAATCAAAGAATGATCCATATTCTTTAACATGGTGGACTGCTCCGACGAGGCCGGCCCAGTGCCCAACCAAGTGTGTAGCCCTGGTCTCTGTCGCACCTGTTGCTGTTTATCCTAATTTCGGCTGCTTCTTTGATAACAGACTGGCAGTACAACAGTGTCTGAGCTAAAACTCCAAATTGTATTTTAAGCCCTTTTTTACGCCGTGTCCAGCAACGGTGGCGGCTGTGTCGGGCTCCGTTTGTTTAGTATGTCGTCAGTGCTCCAGAGACGCTTAGCAGCGTCACAAACAGCTGCTGCAACGGAGATTTAAGTAATGCAGGACAGTTATTTTGGAACTGTTGATCTGTGATGTCAGTCGATGTTTTTCGAACAGGTAGTAACCAGTCTTCAGGCTGGGCCTTGAAATGAAATGCCGCTTACCGCTGTGTACCGCAGAGGTTGGTGGGCGTGGCGTCCAAGGAGTACAGCTGTCAACAGGCGTCCCGAAGGTTCTGGTGTCGCAGCGTAAGGGTGTCGTACCAACCTGCTCGCAGTTTCGACGTTTCACTGCTTACAACAAAAGGGAATGAAGAAGAGTTGCTGAAATAAATATCAAATCGAGGGACTCGCCGTAGCTTTGATCATAAGTCGTCCATCTTCTGTTTAGTGCAATGTGAAATGTAACCGCTTGCAGCGCTGAAGTCGCTACAGCTACACTACTGGCCATTAAAATTGCTACACCGAGAAGAAATGCAGATGATAATCAGGTATTCATTCGACAAAGATATTATACAAGAACTGACATGTGATTACATTTTCACGCAATTTGGGTGCATAGATCCTGAGAAATCGGTACCCAGAACAACCACCTCTGGCCGTAATAACGGCCTCGATACGCCTGGCCATTGAGACAAACTGAGCTCGGATGGCGTGTACAGGTACAGCTGCCCGTGCAGCTTCAACACGATACCACAGTTCATCGAGAGTGCTGTCTGGGTATTGTGACGAACCAGTTGCTCGGCCACCATCGACCAGACGTTTTCAGTTGGTGAGAGATCTGGAGAATGTGCTGGCCAGGGCAGCAGTCGAACATTTTCTGTATCCAGAAAGGCCCGTACAGGACCTGCAACATGCGGTCGTGCATTATCCTGCTCAAATGTAGGGTTTCGCAGCGATCGCATTAAGGGTAGAGCCACGGGTGGTAACACATCTGAAATGTAACGTCCACTGTTCAAAGTGCCGTCAGTGCGAACAAGAGGTGACCGAGACGTGTAACCAGTGGCTCCCCATACCATCACGCCGGGTGATACGCCAGTATGGCGATGACGAATACACGCTTCCAACGTGCGTTCACCGCCATGTCGCGAAACACGGATGCGACCATCTTGATGCTGTAAAGAGAACCTGGATTCATCCGAAAAAACGACGTTTTCTCATTCGTGCAGCCAGGTTTGTCGTAGAGTACACCATCGCAGGCGCTCCTGTCTGTGATGCAGCGTCAAGGGTAACCGCAGCCATGGTCTCAGAGTCTCCGATAGTCCGTGCTGCTGCAAACGTCGTCTAACTGTTCGTGCAGACGGTTGTCGTCTCGCAAACGTCCCCATCTGTTGACTCCGGGATCGAGACGTGGCTGCACGATCCGTTACAGCCGTGCGGATAAGATGCCTGTCATCTCGACTGCTAGTGATACGAGGCCGTTGGGATCCAGTACGTCGTTCCATATTGCCCTCCTGAACCCTGTCGATTAAATTTCGCGTCTGTAGCACGTCCTCTCGCGGTGCAGCAATTTTAATGGCCAGTAGTGTATTTGACATCTGTGTGGTGTGTTTGCAAAGTTGGCTTCAAAGTTTGTTTGTTCCTTCGACCCTTCTTCTTGTAATAAACTTGCTTCGACTAAGGTGGGCGGTGAGCAAGGGGCACAGTGCACGCTATTAATTTTGTGCTGATGGGCGGGTAGAATACGCTGCAGGCGATGTACACAATCAAAGCTACAGCCGTGCACGTCTACATCTGGAAACATCCAGGCAGCTTTTCAGCAAGCCGAAACAGACGATGTGGTCACCCTGTAAAATAAAAGAAATCTTTCTTTGCCTTCAAATCTACTTTGTCTATTTTTGAACTCTGGATGCCACAAGGTAAAATAGCACTTCATCTCTTTCTCACTTTTTATTAATTTTGCAGTTGTTGGAACATTAATACCATTTACTAAATTGTTGAACGATAAAAATGGTTCTCATTGCCCATATAGTATACTAAACACTTACTTACCTTCACATATTCCCTGTTCAGTGCTTTATAAATCGCTTCTCATGTTTCTGGAATTCTTTTGGTTAATATGCAATGCGATATTCGACTGCTGTGTTGCAGACTAGAGTAGCTCTCGTCTGTATAATGGCGGTGTCACAGTTCGCCTGTCTTCTGCACGTATAACATTTCTCGAGAGATCATTCTGTTTTGTAATATGAGAAGCCACTTTACTGAGCAAATACTGAAATACACTCTCATCCATTCGTAAGTAATTTGTATATGAAGATTTCACTTGCTCCAGTTGCAGCTGTCGTAACAGATTTTGCTGTACGCTTTTATTACCTCGACGTGATACCTACATCTTAATCTAAGTGCGTTTCCTTTCTTTTGCGCCACTTCTCTTCCAAAAACACACACACACACACACACACACACACACACACACACACACACAGAATGTCATTGTGGTACTAGCAACTGCAGCGCATAGCGAGTTGTTGTCGGCCATCTTGAAATTTGACGAAAAATACGACGACGACACGGGCGAAGATCTTTGTTAAAGAAATTTGTTCGAGTATTTGATCACATTTCGTTGTCAGAGAACTATGACAGTGTAGTAGCGGCGAAACGCATCAGTTCCTGCGAATGCCTGCCACTAGCTGCGTCACGTGTTACGTATTGCTTATCTCGGATGGGAGGCGCGTTTCTAGAAGTACGCGGTGGAAGTGACGCCGACAAGCTAATGTTTCCTACTTACCGGGAATTTGTTGCTGCTGGGTTCGTCACATCACCGTTTAACGTGGCGAGACATCTCGGTAAGGTACAAACGCGTTCTTCGATGCTGCAAGAAAATTGTGTTGTGCCGGATGTAGGCGTGCCATATCGATAACTTTTGGGAACCGTAAAGTTGTATCGGACTGCGAGAGTAGTGAGGGGTTTAGGGGGTGGGGGGAACGGGCAAGGGGACGAAGGAGAGGGAGGGGTGGATGTACAGGGAGGGGATTCAGATAGAGAAAAAAAAGAGAGAGGGATGGATATTGTAGTGGTTAATAAAAAAGAAAGAGAAGAAAAGAAAAGATTTAAAATGTGGGAGGAAATGGTGAATAAAAAGGGGGTTTTAAAATCGTTAATGACCGTGAAAAAGGGAAAGAATTAAATGCAAATCTGACTTCGAATTACAGAAAAGCCATCGGACTTCGTGATTCGCAAAAGCTATTATTGGGGTGGTCCTTGTGGCGTTTCTGAGCAAAAGTCAAACCAATTTCCACTACAAAAATTATTTGAAAGAGAACAGAGAATAACAAATGTGATTAACAGGGGGAAATGACGTAGATAAGAGTTCATTTTTTACCATGTTAACATGTCTTCTCTTGTGCGGCGTCCAGGTCTTAATAACGTATACGAAAACCGTCTTGATATTAAATGCAATGCATTTTACGTTGCTGCTTCCATCCTCCAAATTTCATTCCACAATACGACTGCACATCAATAAGTTTTTTCGTCTTCATCCGACCAAGACTAGCTAATAAGTAATTTAAGCTTCCGCTCTCGAAGACAAAAGCGGGTAGAAAAACAAATAAGTTACAATTTTAGTACCTTCATTTTCTTATATTTTTTCTCTGCCGTCGAGCGGTCATACCGCTGCGACAATATAATTTATATCTGAGGGAAATAGTGTAGCGCGGCGAAATTCAAAGTCCCGCTACAATATTGTAAAGAAACTGGTTCTCTACTTTTGAAATAAAACCTTTTAAATAAAAAAACATGACCTATACAAGGAATCTGACTACTACTGTTAGTCATGGACGAAAAAAAAAAGGCATTGTCTTTCTGAGAACGTGCAGAATCTTATGTAGGGCTAATAAGACGTCAATTTTTATCTAAATATGGTGTGCCAATGTTTAAAAAATTTTTTTTTAATTCAGTACAATTACTATATAGATGCGATAAATGACTTTAATGGGGCCAAATGAACAATTAAAGTCAATATAATTCCAGTAAACCTGCAAAAGAAAAAAAAATTGTAGGGGCCTACATAGACATCGCGCATCTGCTAGATGCCCACGAAATACGTAATTTTGTTTTGAAGCTGACAGCCAGTGAGAAAATAGGTGCAAAAATACTATTGGTCAGTTTTCAAGCAGTAATGGCGGACAGCATCGGCTGGTAATATACGTAATTTTATGGTAGCTAATTTTACTGCACGAAAAATAAAATATGTACTCCCTCCAAAAGAAGTTACACACAAACATTAAAATAAAATTACGATCAGCAGCAAAATGTATGAGAAGAATTTTGAAAGAAAATTATTAATTGAACTCTAATTTGGCGCGTTTTCAACACTGTCAACAAGACGAAATAATGGAAAGAATATTTATTGGAACCAAACGAAATTGAATCTTGATATTGTGACAGTATTTTTAAAATAGATAATTTAACTGGAATTGTCTTTAATTTTGAAATGAGAGAGAGCTTAATAATTTTCTTTTAATGTCGTAACTTGCTGCAGGCAGTGCGATGACATCAGCGGCGGTCTGCGCGAGCGATGTGTGAAGTGAATCCCGGTTCGTGGCGTGAAGATAATGACGGATCCTCCTGTTTCATTGATATTCCAGTTACGGCGGTGGTCCACGTCTCCGTTGTTGTCGAATCAGCCACCAGCACTGGCGCGATAATAATACAATCCTGGAAATGGGAAAAAAGAACACATTGACACCGGTGTGTCAGACCCACCATACTTGCTCCGGACACTGCGAGAGGGCTGTACAAGCAATGATCACACGCACGGCACAGCGGACACACCAGGAACCGCGGTGTTGGCCGTCGAATGGCGCTAGCTGCGCAGCATTTGTGCACCGCCGCCGTCAGTGTCAGCCAGTTTGCCGTGGCATACGGAGCTCCATCGCAGTCTTTAACACTGGTAGCATGCCGCAACAGCGTGGACGTGAACCGTACGTGCAGTTGACGGACTTTGAGCGAGGGCGTATAGTGGGCATGCGGGAGGCCGGGTGGACGTACCGCCGAATTGCTCAACACGTGGGGCGTGAGGTCTCCACAGTACATCGATGTTGTCGCCAGTGGTCGGCGGAAGATGCACGTGCCCGTCGACCTGGGACCGGACCGCAGCGACGCACGGATGCACGCCAAGACCGTAGGATCCTACGCAGTGCCGTAGGGGACCGCACCGCCACTTCCCAGCAAATTAGGGACACTGTTGCTCCTGGGGTATCGGCGAGGACCATTCGCAACCGTCTCCATGAAGCTGGGCTACGGTCCCGCACACCGTTAGGCCGTCTTCCGCTCACGCCCCAACATCGTGCAGCCCGCCTCCAGTGGTGTCGCGACAGGCGTGAATGGAGGGACGAATGGAGACGTGTCGTCTTCAGCGATGAGAGTCGCTTCTGCCTTGGTGCCAATGATGGTCGTATGCGTGTTTGGCGCCGTGCAGGTGAGCGCCACAATCAGGACTGCATACGGCCGAGGCACACAGGGCCAATACCCGGCATCATGGTGTGGGGAGCGATCTCCTACACTGGCCGTACACCACTGGTGATCGTCGAGGGGACACTGAATAGTGCACGGTACATCGAAACCGTCATCGAACCCATCGTTCTACCATTCCTAGACCGGCAAGGGAACTTGCTGTTCCAACAGGACAATGCACGTCCGCATGTATCCCGTGCCACCCAACGTGCTCTAGAAGGTGTAAGTCAACTACCCTGGCCAGCAAGATCTCCGGATCTGTCCCCCATTGAGCATGTTTGGGACTGGATGAAGCGTCGTCTCACGCGGTCTGCACGTCCAGCACGAACGCTGGTCCAACTGAGGCGCCAGGTGGAAATGGCATGGCAAGCCGTTCCACAGGACTACATCCAGCATCTCTACGATCGTCTCCATGGGAGAATAGCAGCCTGCATTGCTGCGAAAGGTGGATATACACTGTACTAGTGCCGACATTGTGCATGCTCTGTTGCCTGTGTCTATGTGCCTGTGGTTCTGTCAGTGTGATCATGTGATGTATCTGACCCCAGGAATGTGACAATAAAGTTTCCCCTGCCTGGGACAATGAATTCACGGTGTTCTTATTTCAATTTCCAGGAGTGTAGTTCCAGTGTGTGCGTTGTCGTTACGTTTTATTATTAAAAGTTTATTAATCAACCGGTGCAGGTAGGTCGGAATTCTGCAATGTCTTTAGTATTTACAATATATAGCCGGTTAATACGAATACTTCGCACAGTTCCTGCACCGTGTTGCCATAGGAAAACAGTCACATCTGAAAGACCTGAGTCGAAACAAGGCCCCGGGAGTAGACAGCATTCCATTAGAACTACTGACAGCCTTGGGAGAGCCAGTCCTGACAAAACTCTACCATTTGGTGAGCAAGATGTATGAGACAGGCGAAATACCCTCAGACTTCAAGAAGAATATAATAATTTCAGTCCCGAAGAAAGCAGGTGTTGGAGAGATGTCAAAATTACCGAACTATCATTTAATAAGCCACAGCTGCAAAATACTGATGCGAATTCTTTACAGACTAATGGAGAAACTGGTAGAAGCCTCGGGGAAGATCAGTTTGGGTTCCGTAGAAATATTGCAACATGTGAGGCAATACTGACCCTACGACTTATCTTAGAAGAAAGATTAAGGAAAGGGAAACCTACGTTTCCAGCATTTGTAGACTTTGAGAAAGCTTTTGACAATGTTGATTGGAATACTCTCTTTCAAATTCTGAAGGTGGCAGAGGTAAAATACAGGGAGCGAAAGGCTATTTACAATTTGTACAGAAACCAGATGGCAGTTACAAGAGTCGAGGGACATGAAAGGGAAGCAGCGGTTGGGAAGGGAGTGAGACAGGGTTGTAGCCTCTCCCAGATGTTATTCAATCTGTATATTGAGCAAGCAGTAAAGGAAACAAAAGAAAATTCGTAGTAGGTTTTAAAATGCATGGAGAAGAAATAAAAACTTTGAGGTTCGCCGATGGCATTGTAATTCTGTCAGAGACAGCAAAGGACTTGGAAGAGCAGTTGAACGGAATGGATAGTGTCTTGAAAGGAAAGCAAAACGAGAATAATGGAATGTAGTCGAATTATATCGGGTGATGCTGAGGGAGTTAGATTAGCAGATGATACACTTAAAGTAGTAAATGAGTTTTGCTATTTGGGGAGAAAAGCAACTGATGATGGTCGAAGTAGAGAGGATATAAAATGTAGACTGGCAATGGCAAGGAAAACGTTTCTGAAGAAGAGAAATTTAACATCAAGTATAGATTCAAGTGTCAGGAAGTCGTTTCTGAAAGTATTTGTATGGACTGTAGCCATGTATGGAAGTGAAACATGGACGATAAATAGTTTGGATAAGAAGAGAATAGAAGCTTTTGAAATGTAGTGCTACAGAAGAATGCTGAAGATTAGATGGGTAGATCACATAACTAATGATGAGGTACTGAATAGAATTGGGGAGAAGAGAAGTTTGTGGCACAACTTGACAAGAAGAAGGGATCGGTTGGTAGGACATGTTCTGAGGCATCAAGGGATCACCAATTTAGTATTGGAGGGCAGCGTGGAGGGTAAAAATCGTAGAGGGAGACCGAGAGATGAATACACTAAGCAGATTCAGAAGGATGTAGGCTGCAGTAGGTACTGGGAGATGAAGAAGCTTGCACAGGATAGAGTAGCATGGAGAGCTGCATCAAACCAGTCTCAGGACTGAAGACAACAACAACAACAACAACAACAGTGTTTATCACTATAACAGTCCGTTAAACATCAGTTCAATTTACGTCGTCGTCTTTAAGACAGTTTGTATGATACAATAAATGTTTCTTGATCAAATCACAGCACTGTTCTTTTACTTAACATTTTCGTTTGTTCCACTTTCACGCAATTCTAACAGTTAGTGTCTCCACACGACAGTGGTGTCTGGTTCACGGCTAATTGTCACAAGTTCACACAGTAGGTAAAATCGTCACCGCAAACACTCGATATACTTTTCAGGTTTTACTGTTTACTTAATAATGCACGATCTCCTATGAACACAGCGGACGCAGTGCAGTTAATTGTTCCTCCGCGTATCACCGTCTTCCACGCCGAACTTTGCAACGTTTCTCCACCCGCGAACCGGCCGCCACGATACAACAACTCACACGCTCTGTATCGATAGTCGTTCGCTGTCTCTCTGACACAATAGTTCTCCTAGCCTAACGAAAGTTTTACAAAGCATATAAAACTAGAACATTAATATTCGTACAATATAAAATATAAAACAGTAGCAAAATGAATGAAGAAATAATGTGACGCATTAACAAATAAAGAATAGTTGTAATAAATGACACATACGTACTACGACAAGGTAATGCACAAAAGAAAAAAAAATGTTATCGACTTTCGGGGAAAGCAATGTCTTTACAATATAGAGATCGAGACAGAAAGAGGGGGAGTGAGAGAAATGCACAAAGAAGTAGAGGGAGCGTTCGAGATTAAGAAAGGAAGAGAGAGTGGGGGGGGGGGGGAGATGTAGAGCGAGAAAGAAGGAGCGGGAGGAGGGTGGAGCTGGAGAAGGAAAGAGAGAGAGAGTAATGCATGTGGAGGAGGAACTAGAAGGAGGGATGAAAGTGGAAAAAAAAAAGAGAGAGGCGGACGGAGAGATGAAGATTAACTCTGCCACTCGGTTTACAAGGCGGATCTCGGAGGTCGCCGACCACAGTGGACAACCTGTGGCAGTAGCTGAAGACACGCTGGCAGCTGCTGCAGCCCTACACGATCGCTGGCTTCCCCGACGGCGATGCGTCACCTTTCTGCAGTACAACGACATAGCAGACAATCTTAATAGCCGTCTTAGTTTGTTTGCAGATGACGCTGTCATTTACCGTCTTGTAAAGTCACCGGACGACCAAAACGAATTGCAAAATGATGCACATAAGATATCTGTATGGTACGAAAAGTGGCAGTTGACACTGAGTAAAGAAAAGTGTGAAGTTATTCACACGACTACTGAAAGAAATCCGCTAAATTTCGATTACGCTTTCACAAAACTGAAGGCTTATAAAAGCAACAAAATACTTGGGGATTACAATTACAAATAACCTAAATTGGAACGACCACATGGATAATTTTGTGGGTAGAGCAAACCAAAGACTGCGATTCGTTGGCAGAAGACTTGAGCCGTCGGCACACGGACCGTGCATCCGGACGTTGAGCGTTGAGCGCGCCGAGTTTCTGACGTCATAGCAGGAACAGCACGCTCGGGAGTCTTTCCGAAAGTGCAGAGCAGTATCGGGCATGTCAGATGTTCTGAGCGTTGACCAATGAGACGGCACCACGCCACCTACGTCACACGCACGCCGTCTCCCTTCAGTACGGAGCTGTGAGGCGCCATATTGGCATTCATTTCAAGCCTATATGTATATATGCCGTTTCTGAGCACCAGCAAATTCAGAATCACTGGAAAACCCGTTGTTTACTGTGTGATTCGTTCTAATAAAATAACGAGAAACATCATATTCGTGGCAAAATAATTATTGTAACTAGCGTATAATGAGAGTAGGCTATTTGAAGGCAGCGACACACGGAAGATCCACCCAAAACGTACAATTTGTTATAATTAAATTTCAATTAGTAACATATCTACGATAAGGTTTTCTGCAACGGGTAACATACTTAGATTACTTGCTATATATGTGTTGTTTGTTTAGCGCTCAGACGGGTAGCCGCCCTCTGTAATAAGAAAACTGCGTTAAGAGATGAACAACGAACTTAAAAGGGTGTCTTACGACGTCCGCCCCGATCAGATGCAACGAACGGAAACGAACAAAACGAAAGGAAAAAAGCGTAATGAGTAGCGTCATTGTCTCATATAGATTTGATAATTGGGGCAGAAGTTCGCTTCCTGACCCTCCTATATTTTACTTCCTAACATTCGCGTTTTTATTATGTTCTGCTACTTTATTATTAGTTTAATATAAGTATATACTATAATATTTGATGTTATGTAAATATAAGCTCACCTTTTTTTGAGGAGTGACTTTGTTCGATTGGATTAATCTACAGGACAGCTTGCGCTACTTGAATAAAGTTATTTTGCTCCTTTTTCTTTTACGCTTCGTAATTCACATGTTGCATAGATTCTGCTACTGGGTAGGAACTGTGATTAAGTAAGACTGACCTTGGGGTTTTACTAAAATGTGGGAATGATGAAATAATGTTTATCTTATGCGGAGAAGTATTCCAAACGGAACTTTTATATGTCTTTGTCATTGATTGGACATGGTACTTTCCTTTTCGTGGACGATGGAGGAAATGTGCGTTTTAATAGAGCAAACGTGGGAATTTCAGGCGCGCCCGTTGAGTAAACAGTGTGATTTACGAACTAGAAACATCCCTCAATTGCCGCCTGAGTGCGTTGCGATTGCGTATACCACGTTGAGGCCCACGTACCGTATGCACAAGTCGCATCGTTCCTGAGCGTTCAGCAGCACGTTGAACTTGGCACGCTCAACGTTAACGTTCGACAGCACTGTCCGTGTGCCGACGGCTTTAGAAGGTGCAACAGGTCAACCAAAGAGACTGCTTACGCTACGTTTGTCCGCCCTATTCTGGAGTACTGCTGTGCGGTGTGGGATCCGCATCAGGTGCGACTGACGAATGACATCGAAAAAGTACAAAGAAGGGCAGCTCGTTTTGTACTATCGCGAAATATCGGAGATAGTGCGACACACGTTTCATTCACCAGTTTTCTCCTCCGATTGCGGAAATATTCTGTCGACATCCACCTACATAGGGAGAAATCAGGATCACGATAAAATAAGACAGATCAGGGCTCGTAGAGAAAAGTGTAAGTACTCGTTTTTCCCGCGCGCAGTTCGAGAGTGGAACGATAGAGGCACAGCTTGAAGGTGGTTCATTGAACGCTCTGCCACGTACTTTACTCTGAATAGCAGAGCAATCACGTAGATGCATAATTCTCCGTGTCTCGGAGCCAGAAGCGTGCTACAGTGTTTTCACGAGCATTGTACTGAACCCTCGTTTATGTCTGGGCGACGGAATTCTACTCGTGTTAATGCTGTGGAGCCCGTGTTGGTCTGTACCGGGCGCGGTAGCCACGTATCCAAACAAGCGGCCCGTTGTTTACGCGAACTGTGTGACTTGCGCTTAGACGTCTGGTGCGACATAGCTCCAGAAACCTACCAACAAGCTGTCGCATTCCTGCTACGGAGTACCTGTGATATAGTTCCTTCCAAAGACGAAGAAACGAGCTGTTAATCCAATGGTCATAATACTTCTGGTGATAAATGTACCGTTCGTGGAACAGAGACGGGAGGAAAAGAAACGTTTGTTTGTTGATTTATTTCAGTAACGACTGACTTCTTCGTCTAGTGGTACTCGGGAGGGTCATTATTTTCCGTTCAATATTTTTGTCAGTATGAGAGTCGACGAATCAAATTCAAGATCGATAACTAAATTTTACAGCCTTATTAGAAGAAAAATGCAGCGAATGACGAAAAAAAAAACAGCAAGGGTGAACAAAACAGTGAAAGAACCCCCTCCCGCATAGAAGCAGGACGCCCTTTCGGTGTTCTGTTACAGTGGTAACCAGCGATGTTGGATTTGACTGCTCTTTTCAGACACTGCCTTACATCTAGTCTGGAAAAAGCGGGTAAGAAACCATGTCGGTGGTATCGATACGTGGATGATATATGGCAAAAAAGTTTTAGAGGAATTCTTTTGTCATTTAAATAGTATAAATCAAAAAATCCAGTTTACCATGGAAATGGAGAAAGACAATGCAATATTCTTCTTGGATGTCTTCGTCATGAGACAGTGATGGCAGCTTGAAACGTAAAGTCTTTCGGAAGGTTACACATACCGACAGATACTTGCATAAGGATTGCAATTATCATCCACAACAGAAAATAGGTGTAATTAAAAGTCTAGTGGACAGAGCTAAAAGAATTTGTACGCCGGAACACCTGGACGGCAAGTTAAAACATCTAAAGCAGTATTTTGAGAGGAATGGGTAGTAGGGACCGAATAACAGGAGGCCTAAGGACAACGATACGACACAGCGATGGAAAACACGGTTTCTCTACGCTTGATGAAAAAAGTAACTGATGAAATCGGCAAGTTTCTAAGGAAACATGACGTTCGACCGATTTTCAGAGCGAGTAAGGAAATAGGCCCAGCTGTTCGTTCTGTTAAGGATAAACGTCCCCCCTGTGTCTGCAGGTAGTGTGCACAAGACTCCTCGTAAGTGTGGTAAGGTCTACCATTGGAACTACAAAGAGAAGTGTGAATACACGGTTGAAGAAACATAAAAAGTCTTTGCCGACTAGGGAAGCCAGAAGAGCCAGCCGTGCCGGAACATCCTCTTCAGTCGGGTGACAACGTACTGAAATATTCGGAAACTCAAGTTTTATGTAGTATGACGAACTATTATCCACGGCTGTATGGAGAAGACATCGAAATATATAAACATGGGGATAATTTTAACCGAAACCACGAAACTCAGCGATATATGGTCAGTGCGCGCTACAGAATCGATGGCAAGTTTTTATCTTTGACGTACTATGATCGATAGTTAAAAAATGTTATCCTTGCACGGTATTCAGGCCGTTCTTCGATGCCCCACTCGTCAGTCGGCAAGATTCGGCACAACCAGAAGCATCTCCGAAGATGTCCAACGTAGCTTTGGGCGAAACGTCAGGGATACAAGAGTTCCATGGACCACGGACATGCAACCCGCAAAAATTCTCAGCAGCTGAAACGTCCGGTCGTGAAAGCCTTCTTTATATGATTGTGGGAGTTGACCAGAATTGCTGCCGCTGCACTTCTCTACACTGCTTCTCCGAAGTAAGACTGATTTCAGGTGTGCCGCAGGGGAGTGTCGTAGGACCGTTGCTATTCACAGTATACGTAAATGACCTGGTGGATGACATCGGAAGTTCACTGAGGCTTTTTACGGATGATGCTGTGGTTTATCGAGAGGTTGTAACAATGGAAAATTGTACTGAAATGCAGGAGGATCTGCAGCGAATTGACGCATGGTGCAGGGGATGGCAATTGAATCTCAGTGTAGACAAATGTAATGTGCTGCGAATACATAGAAAGAATGATCCTATATCATTTAGCTACAATGTAGCAGGTCAGCAACTGGAAGCAGTTAATTCCATAAATTATCTGGGAGTACGCATCAGGAGTGATTTAAAATCGAATGACCATATAAAGTTGATCGTGGGTAAAACATGCCAGACGGAGATTCATTGGAAGAATCCTAAGGAAATGCAATCCGAAAACAAAGGAAGTAGGTTACAGTACGCTTCTTCGCCCACTGCTCGAATACTGCTCAGCAGTGTGGGATCCGTACCAGATAGGGTCGATAGAAGAGATAGAGAAGATCCGACGGAGAGCAGCGCGCTTCGTTACAGGATCATTTAGTAATCGCGAAAGCGTTACGGAGATGATAGATAAACTCCAGTGGAAGACTCTGCAGGAGAGACGCTCAGTAGCTCGGTACGGGCTTTTGTCGAAGTTTCGTGAACATAGCTTCACCGAGGAGTCGAGCGGTATAGTGCTGCCTCCTACGTATATCTCGCGAAGAGACCGTAAGGATAAAATCGGAGAGATTAGAGCCCTCGCAGAGGCATATCGACAATCTTTCTATCCACGAACGATACGAGACTGGAATAGAAGGGAGAACCGATAGAGGTACTCGAGGTACCCTCCGCCACACACCGTCAGGCGGCTTGCGGAGTATGGATGTAGATGTAGATGTACGTTTATTTTTGTGCCAAACTGCGGCCAAATGATCCCACGATCTGCGTGAAGTGTTGCCGTCATAGTTCCACGATCGTGCGGGACTGACGTTAATTCTAAAGCAGGCCTTTGCCGGCCACGCCCGTTCTGCAAAAGTGACGAGGTGTGAGTGCGTGTGCGTATGTGTGAGTGAGTGAGTGAGTGAGTGTGGGGGGGGGGGGGGGGGGGCGGAAGCGCGTGATGCCACGCGGCGGTGACGACAGGCGACACGCAACGCGCGAGGCACGCCGGCGCCCCCCCCCCCCCCCCCCCTATATGCGTGCCTCTGCGTCACGCAGGCGCGCGTGTTCCCGAGCCAGCACGCCGCTCGGCCGTGTGTCGGCGCGTCTTCGGTGTGACCGCGCAGAAGAAAAGCAACACACAGAGAGGTCCTGCCTTAGCCATCGCCAACACTCGTAATGTCACAGTCAGCAGGGGGTCGCTTTCCGCCAAAGCCGAACTGCGCCGCTAGCGAACAGCCGGTTCTCCACAATAAATGTTCACGAACCTGAGAAGAGTCAGTCCGTAAGTTAAAGTAAACGCTATCAGCAACACAGTGAGTATCAGGTCGAATGAGATTTTCACTCTGCAGCGGAGTGTGCGCTGATATGAAACTTCCTGGTAGATTAAAACTGTGTGCCGGAGCGAGACTCGAACTAGGGACCTTTGTCTTTCGCGGGCAAGTGCTCTACCATCTGAGCTACCCAAGCACGACTCACGCCCCGTCCTCACAGCTTTACTTCTGCCAGTATCTCGTCTCCTACCTTCCAAATTTCCCGAGTTCGAGTCTCGGTCGGGCACACAGTTTTAATCTGCCAGGAAGTTTCATACCAGCGCACACTCCGCTGCAGAGTGAAAATCTCATTCTGGAAACATCCCCCAGGCTGTGGCTAAGCCATGTCTCCGCAATATCCTTTCTTTGAGGAGTGCTACTTTTGCATGGTTCGCAGGAGAGCTTCTGTAAAGTTTGCAAGGTAGGAGACGAGATACTGGCAGAAGTAAAGCCTTGAGGACGGGGCGTGAGTTATGCTTGGGTATCTCAGTTGGTAGAGCACTTGCCGGCGAAAGGCAAAAGGTCCCGAGTTCGAGTCTCGGTCCGGCACACAATTTTAATCTGCCAGGAAATTTCAAGATTCAGCTAATTTTTCGAGGAACTCCTCAACAGAATAGAAGGAGTGACCCATGAGGAAAGTCTTCAGTGTCGTTTTGAAAGCGCGTGGATTACTGCTAATATTTTTGGATACGAGTGGCAGCTCATTGAAAATGAGTGCAGCAGTATACTGCACACCTTTTTGCGCAAGAGTTACGGAAGTTCGACCCAAATGTAGGTTTGATTTCTTCCGAGTACTAACCGAGTGAATGCTGCTTATTCTTGGGAATAAACGAATATTGGTAACAAGAAACGACAATAAGGAATGTACATGCTGACAGGCCAATGTCAAAAGACGCAGACTCGTCAACAGAGGTCGACAAGAGGTTCGTGAACTCTCACCACTTATTGCCCGAACCGCCCGTTTCTGAGCCAAAAATATCCTAGAATGGGAAGAGTTACCGCAAAATATAATACCATAAGACATAAGCGAATGAAAATAAGCAGAGTAGACTAATTTTCGTGTCGAACGATCACTTACCTCCAATACCATTGGAATAGTAGAAATGGCAGTATTAAGTCTATGAGCAAGATCCTGAACGTCGGCTTTCCACGACAGCTTACTATCTCAACACCTAGAAATGTGAACTGTTCAGTTTCACTAATCATAGGCCCGTTCTGTGAAATTAAAACGTTACGTTGTGTTGAATTGTGTGTTACAAACTGTAAAAACTGAGTTTTACTGTGATTTAGCGTTAGTTTACTTTCTACAAGCCATGAGCTTCTGTCATGAACTGCACTATTTGAAACCGACCCAATGTTGTACACAACATTCTTTATTACCAAGCTAGTGTCATCAGCAAATAGCTTGTATACCAGTCAGGTTCCTCTCAGACTATGCAGATAAAATATCTCCATATCTAGCAATTATATAGAACCACTCGCTCACAGAAAGATCCGTACCTAAAGACTGCAAAATTGTTCAAGTCACACCAATACCCAAAAACGGAAGTGGGATTAATCCGCTGAATTACAGGCCCATATCACTTAAGTCGATTTACAGTAGGGTTTTGGAACATATGCTGCAATCGAACATTATGAAGTACCTCGAAGAAAACGATTTATTGACATGGTCAGCACGGATTCAGAATATATCGTTCTTGTGAAACACAACTAGCTCTTTATACTCGTGAAGTAATGAGTGCTATCGACACGGGATGTCAGATCATTCCATATTTATAGATTTCCAGAAGGCTGTCGACACCGTTCCACACAAGCAGTCTTCTAACCAAACTGCGTGCCTACGGTGTATCGCCACAGTTGTGCGACTGCATTCGTGATTTCCTGTCAGAAACGGCACAGTTTGTAGTAATAGACGGAAAGTCATAGAGTAAAACAGAAGTAATATCCGGCGTTCTCCAAGGAAGTGTTATAGGCCCTCTATTGTTCGTGATCTATATCAATATACATATACAATATATCTATACATAGGAGACAATCTCAGTAGCCGTCTTACACTGTTTGCAGACGATGCTGTCATTTACCGTCTTGTAAAGTCATCATATGATCAAAACGACTTGCAAAATGATTTAGATTAGATATCTGTATGTTGCAATAAGTGGAATGATCACATGTGGGTAGAGCAAACCAAAGACTGCGATTCATTGGCAGAACCCTTAGAAGGTGCAACAGGTCTACTAAAGAGACTGCTTACACCACGCTTGTCCGCCCTATTCTGGAGTACTGCTGTGCCGTGTGGGATCCGCATCAGGTGGGACTGACGGATGACATCGAAAAAGTACAAAGAAGGGCAGCTCGTTTTGTATTATCGCGAAATAGGGGAGATAGTGTCCGAGACATGATACGTGAATTGGAGTGGCAATCATTAAAACAAAGTCGGTTTTCGTTGCGACGTGATCTTCTCATGAAATTTCAATCACCAGTTTTCTCCTCCAATTGCGAAAACATTCTATTGGCACCCAGCTACATAGGGAGAAATGATGATCACGATAAAATAAAGAGTAATCAGGGCTCGCACAGAAAAATTTAAGTGCTCGTTTTTCCCGCGTGCCGTTCGAGAGTGGAACGGTAGAGAGACAGCTTGAAGGTGGTTGATTGAATCCTCTACCAGGCACTTTATTGTAAAAAGCAGAGTGATCACGTAGATGTTGATATAGAAACAGAAATATTTTAGAGTTACCCGTAATACTAGAGGGCATATCATTTATATAAATAAGGAACAGGAGCGGCCCCAACACTGATCCCTGGGGCACCCATCCCCCACCTGACAGTACCCCACTCAGATCCCACATCACAGCCGTTATCAACATTGTGAATAATGACCTTTTGCTGTCTGTTGCTAAAGTAAGCGGTGAACCAATTGTGAGCTACTTCCCTTATTCCGTAATGGTCCAACTTCTGGAGCTATATTTTGTGATGAACACAATCAAATGCCTTAGTTAAATAAAAAAAAAATACGCCAAGCGTTCGAAACTTTTTGTTAAGCCCATCCAGCACCTCACAGAGAAAAGGGAATACAACATTCTGAGTTCTTAAGCGACTTCTAAAGCCGAACTATACATTTGATAGCAAATCAATTATCCTTACATACACAGTATTTTCAATAACTTTTGCAAACACTGATGGCTTAAAAGAGGACTAAAGTTATCTACATTATCCCTTTCCCTCTTCTTATAAAGCGCCGGCCGCGGTGGTCGTGCTGTTCTAGGCGATGCAGTCCGGAACCGCGCGACTGCTACGGTCGCAGGTTCGAATCCTGCCTGGGGCATGGATGTGTGTGATGTCCTTAGGTTAGTTAGGTTCAAGTAGTTCTAAGTTCTAGGGGACTGATGACCTAAGATGTTAAGTCCCATAGTGCTCAGAGCCATTTGAACCATTTTGAACCTTCTTATAAAGCGGCTTTACTACTGAGAACTTTAATCGTTCTCACTCCACAGTCTGTCCACTTGCAAACCACTCACCCATATCGCAGCATCTGGGTCGGGGTTCGGGTGGAAAAGAAACCCGGCTCACGACGCGCAGCAGGCACGCTACACGATGTGGGGCGGCGGCTGGGATTCTTATATTGTTGCCGTTCTCAACACAGCCCCTCTAACTACAGCGTTGGCAACGAGAAAGTGATTAGCAAAAAAACGTGATGGCTGTAATTAAACTTCTCTGTGCCCACTGTAGTGGTTAATAAAAAGGAAAAGAAAACAAAAGGTTGAAAATGTGAAAAGAAATGGTGAATAAGAAGGGGTTTTTAAAATCGTTAATGACCGTGAAAAAGGGAAAGAATGAAATGCAAATCGGACTTCGTATTTAGAGAAAGTTATCGGACTTCGTGATTCGGAAAAGATATTGTTGGGGTGGTCCTTGTGGCGTTTCTGAGCAAAGGTCAAAGCAATCTCCACTACAAAAATTATTTGAAAGAGAACAGAGACTAACAAAATGTGATTAACAGGGGGAAATGGCGTAGATAAGAGTTCATCCTTTACCATGTTAACATGTCTTCTTCTCGTGCGGCGTCCAGGTCTTCAAAAATCTCCTACTTCATTTCTGCGTGAAAAGTAGTAGCTGCTCCGAAATCTTGCAATCGCCCAGGAATCACTAATCTATACAAATCAAAGCAATCTTGGTATTGAATGCAATTTATTTTACGTTGCTGCTTCCATCCTCCGAATTTCATACCAACTTCCACAATACGTCTACACATCAATGAGTTTTTTCGTCTTAATCCGACCAAGACTAGCTAATAAGTAAGTTAAGCTTCCGCTCTCGAGAGACAAAAGAGTTACAATTTTTGTACCTTCATTTTCTTATAAATATTTTCTCTGCCGTCGAGCGCTCATGCAGCTGCGACGGTATAATTTATATCTGAGGGAACGAGTGTAGCGCGGCGAAATTCAAAGTCTCGCTACACCATTCTGACTGTGAAATAAAGTTATTGATCATTGAAGTTCATTACGCTGAGCAGTTAGGACGATGTCTGAGATTTATAGAGAATGCAGTTTACTATAACAATTTTCACTATATTCTGAAAACGATAAAGCGTAAAGTTCCAGACATAACTTTACCCAAACAATGCTGCTATCAGCGCTTCTACTATGAGAGCTGTTGCGCGGATCCTATTATCCCTAGATATTGAAACTGTTAGATGTAAATGTTCAAAGTGAATGCTCGCCAAAATTTGATCTTAATGCTCGTCAAACGCCATGCTAGTAACGATAGAATGTCTGTCCAGCGGCGACACGTGAAAATACGACATACGCATCATCATCGTCATCATCATCATCATCATCATCATTTAAGACTGATTATGTCTTTCAGCGTTCAGTCTGGAGCATAGCCCCCCTTATACAGTTCCTCCATGACCCCGTATTCAGTGCTAACATTGGTGCCTCTTCTGATGTTAAACCTATTACTTCAAAATCATTCTTAACCGAATTCAGGTAACTTCTCCTCGGTCTGCCCCGACTTCTCCTACCTTCTACTGCTGAATCCACGAGTCTCTTGGGTAACCTTGCTTCTCCCATGCGTGTAACATGACCCCACCATCTAAGCCTGTTCGCCCTGACTGCTGAATCTATAGAGTTCATGCAATGTGTGGTTTTCATGAGCAATAAAAAGGGAGGAAACGATGTTTATGTTGATCTCTATTTCAATTTTCTGTATAGGTTCCGGAACTCTCGTAAGGGAGGAGACGCAAAACTTCTTTTGCTGTGTGTGTATGGAGTCCTCAAATTCGTATTTTCGTAGAAATCGACAAAAGAAAAATCGTGCTTACACTGACGTGACCAGAGCCCTGGGACGGCTCCCAAAACCTCAACGGAGCTCCCTTCGCCCGGCGCAGCTGGACGCGGGGCGTGGACTCGGCGAGTCGTTTCAGCAGGCGCCTGCAGAGATACTGGGCCAGGCTGCCTGTGCAGCCGTCCGCAGTTGCGGAACACTTGTGGCGCGGTGGCATGACGCGGCGCATTGTCACCCATAGCAGCCCCATCGTTGTTCCCGAACATGAAGGCCATCAGTTGCAACAAATGGTCTCCGAGTAGCCGACCACAACTACTTACAGTCACTGACCGGTTCCCGGCTCAGTTCCCCCTGAGGACCCAGTTTATCGAATGTAAACACAGCCCACGCCATTATGCAGCGACCACCAGCTTTCAAAGTGCCTTGTTGACAAGTTGGGTCCGTGGCTTCGCGTTAATATAGAATGGCGAGTCATTAATATATATTAAGAACAGCAGAGGACCCGAGATCGAACCTTGCGGTACCCCATTCTCGATTGTTCCCCAGTTTGAGAAATCACGTTTTTTTTTCCATATTATGAGAACTGCTTATTTCAACTCTCTGTACTCTTCCAGTTAGGTATGATTGAAACCACTTCAGCGCTGTCCCATTAATACCACAGTACTTGAGCTTATCTAGAAGTCTTCCATGATTTCAGTTACTTCTCAAGTCATTACGTGTTGTTTTGTTATGTACCGGGTGATGAAAATGTCAGTATAAATTTGACAACTTAATAAACGACGGAATAATGTGGATAGAGAGGTAAAAATTGGCACGCTTGCTTGGAATGACATGGGGTTTTATTAGAACCAAAAACAAAGCAAAGTTCACAAAACGTCCGACAGTTGGCGCTGGACAGCAAAATGTCAGTGACTGCGGATGACAATCGTGTATAAAAGGAGCTGTAATGAGAGAGAGAGAGAGAATCAGATGCGCCAGCAATCGCAGCATGTTGAAGTTACCTGAAAAGGCCTTCCTAGTGGAGCTGTATTATCAGAATGGAGAATGTGCCAGTTCAGCGTTACGATCCTGTCGCCACAGGAAGGGGATTCGGACGGGTAAAGGTCCGTTGACAAATGCAGCTGTGCCGAGAATGATTTCGAAGTTCGAAGCCACGGGTTGTTTCGGCGATAGATCCCGTAGTGGCCGACCGAGCACGAGGCGTAATGCTGCTGAGACAGTTCAGGAAGAAATGGGGACTGTGGCGGGTTCGTCTGTGCACGGGGAAGTCAGCGCTCGTGCAGTCGCACGTCGCACCGGCATTCCGTACACTACTGCTCGGTTGGGACTTGGGCGTACCCTCCGATGCTATCCGTACAAAATACATCGGCATCACGAACTGTTACCTGGCGATTTACTGAAGCGGAGGGCATTTGCGGTGTGGGCGTTTCAAAAGATGGCGGAAGATGACGACTGGTGGAGTAACGTGTTGTGGACCGACGAAGCTCATTTCACGCTCCGAGGGTCTGTCAACGCCCGCAACTGCAGAATTTGGGCTACCGAAAATCCTACAACTGTCGTGGAAACTCCACTGCACGACGAGAAAGTCACGGTATGGGTCGGATTTACGACATCTACTGTTAAGGGGCCTTTTTTCTTCGAGGAAATGCGTGATTCTGGTTTTGTAACTGCTACGGTGACGGGTGAGAGGTACGCCGATATGTTCCAGAATCGCATCATCCCCAGCCTGGCTGATAAACACCTGCCGGAACATACGACGTTTATGCAGGATGGCGCTCCACCCCGTATTGCTAGACGCGTGAAAGATCTCATGCGCGCGTCGTTTGACGGTGATCGTGTGCTCAGCCGCCACTTTCGTCACGCTCGGCCTCCCAGGTCCCCAGACCTCAGTCCGTGCGACTATTGGCTTCGGGGTTACCTGAAGTGGAAAGTGTATCGTGATCGACCGACATCTCTAGGGATGCCGAAAGACAACATCCGGCGCCAATGCCTCACCGTAACTCCGGACATGCTTTACACTGCTGTTCACAACATTATTGCTCGACTACAGCTACTGTTGAGTAATGATGGACGTATTGAGCATTTCCTGTAAAGAACATCATCTTTGGTTTGTCTTACTTTGTTATGCTAATTAGTATTCTGATCAGATGAAGCGCCATCTGTCGGACATTTTTTGAACTTTTGTAATTTTTTTTTTTTTTTTTTGGTTCTAATAAAACCCCGTGTCATTCCAAGGATGTGTGTCAATTTGTACCTTTCTATCTAAGTTATTCCGTGATTTATTCAGTTCTGAAATTAATACTGATTTTTTTGATCACCCGGTATTTAGCTCAGACACTCTGTATTATTTTGTTTGCTTACGTAAAAATTATTTTCTTAAACCCTGCAATATGTAGATTTAAAATGTGTCATCGGCAAGCTCGTATCGACAACCGTGGCTTCGTGAAAACTCACTTTCACGTGGAGTACCGACTTTTGAATCGGTGGGCAGTTGGAGCTGTAGCTGTCCGGGCAGCTGCCGCAACGTCACATCCTCCTCACACGGGCGTGCCACGTGTGACAGGGGGGGGGGGGGGGGGCAGGCGGCGGCTGGGGTTTCCGCGAACCGCCGGCTGCTGAGTCACAGAGCGCGGCTGCGTCACGCAGTCGAGGGCGCGAAGCGCAAAAGGGAGGGGAAGGGAAGGGAAGGCAAGCAACTGTGCGCAGTCGGCGTTTCTCCTCTGAACCGCCACATGCGTATCCAAGTAGAGAGATCTGTAAGCGGGCAGAGTACGGCGCTGCGGTCGCGTAGGACGACAAGTGTCTGGCGCGTTTGCTAGATGGGTTACTGCTGCTACAACGGCAGCTTAGCAAGGTTTGAGTGAGTCTGAACGTGGTGTTACAGTCGGCGCACGACCGATGGGACTCAGCATCTTCGAGGCAGCGGTGAATTGCGGATTTTCCAGTACGACCGTTTCACGAGTGTACCGTGAATATCAGGTATCCGGCAAAACACCGAACCTGCGACACCGCTGCAGCTGGAAAAAGATCCTCCGAGAACGGGACCGACGACGGCTGAAGAGAATCGTTCGACGTGACAGAAGTGCAACCCTTCCGCAAATTGTTGCAGTTTTCAGTGATGGGCCATCAACAAGTGTCAGCTTGCAAACCATTGGACGGAGCATAAGCGATATGGGCTTTCTGAGCCGAAGGCCCACTCGTGTACCCTCGATCACTGCAAGACACACAGTTTTGCCCCTCACCTGGGTGCGTCGACGCCGACATTGGACTGTCGATGACTGGAAACTTGTTGCCTGGTCGGACGAGTCTCGCTTGAAATTGTATGGAGCGGATGGGCGTGTACGGGTTTGGAGACAAGCCTCACGAATCTATGGACCCTGCAGGGGGCTGTTCCAGCTGCTGGAGGCTCTGAAATGGTGTGGGGCGTGTGCAGTTGCAGTGATCGGCACCCCTGATACGTCTAGATGCGGCTGCTCTGTCCCCTGCAAAGTAATCCCCCTTCAGATATAATACACTTGTGTCAGCGCTAATTCCGATCTCGGGAGCGCTTCTGGAACTCACTTTCTGTTATCGTGTTCAGCTCTTTCAGCGATTCTGCTCTTATCTCATCAATGGCGGAAAAACAGCGACCTTTCACCAGTTCTGTTCAGCCTCGGCAATAGAAAGAATACGCTGGCTGAGGCAACACAACGGTTTTGCTTTTTTTTTGCCATAAAATCACGAAAAAGCATTAAGATACGAGCGAGAGCATTAAAGTGATGCAATTTCCACGGGTGGTTTCGCCACACTTCTGGTCGTTTTCTTCCGAGTGCTTCACCCAACCCGCGCGTAACTTCCAGGTATTATTCCTTATTGACCGTACGGCGGTAAGGCAGAAACCCTTGATGCACTATTCCATTGTAATCGAGAAAAACAATCAGAAGAACCTTCGCAGATAATCGAACTTGGCGATTATTTTTTTCCGGTCTCGGCTCTTCGAGCAGTTTTGACTGGGACGATTGGGCCTCGCTTTGGAAGTCATACCTGTAGACCGAGGTTCCCTCACCTGGTATAACGTTCTCTCCAAGTTCGGCATCGCCATAGACTTCATTCAGAAATTCCTTAACGATATCTACGCGATGACGTTTTTGGCCGAATGTCAACAATTTGGGAACAAACTCTGCTGCTACACGCGTCGTGCCCAAAAGATCCGAAAACATTGCTCGGAGTGGGGCAGAGGAAACGGTCACGTCATCAGCAACCTCTCTGACGGTGATTCGGCCATTTTCCAGGCCCACATTTTCTTCTTAACCAGTGTCGTCTGTAATTTATGCGACAGGGCGCCCGGCGCGGCCTTCATCTTCCACGTCTTGCCGGCCCTCTTTGAAACTCTTATACCGCACGCGAACTCCTGTCGTACTAATAGCAGGTTCGCCAAAAGGCACAGTCCACATTTCGAATGCGGTGCTGCACTTTATTTCATTTTCCGAGGAAACTTTAATGCAAATACTTTGATCCATTTTCTTCGAATGTAAACATTCGCCGATCAGTCGAAAAGATGTCTACATCTACATGGTTACTCTGCAGTCACACTTTAATGCCTGGCAGATGGTTCATCGAACCATTTTCATACAATTTTTCTACCATTCCACTCTCGAATGGCGCGTGGGGAAAAAGGAACACCTAAATCTTTCCTTCGAAGCTCTGATTTCTCTTATGTTATTATTATGATCATTCCTCCCTACGTAGGTGGGTGTCCACATAATATTTTCGCATTTGGAAGAGGAAGTGGGGGACTGAAATCTCGTAAACAGATCTCGCCGCAAAGAAAGTCGCCTTTGTTTCAGTGACTGCCACCCCAACTCGCGTATCATGTCAGTGACACCCTCACCCCTATTGCGCGATAACACGAAACGGGCTGCCCTTCTTTGCACTTTTTCGATGTCCTCCGTCAATCCTGCCTGGTCAGGATCCCACACCGCGCAGCAACATTCCAGCAGAGGACGGACAAGTGTAGTGGAGGCTGTCTCTTCAGTGCGTTTGTCGCATCTTGTACGTGTTCTGCCAACAAAGCGCAGTCTTTGTTTCGCCTTCCCCACACTATTATCTATGCGGTCTTTCCAATTTAAGTTGCTGGTAACTGTAATTCCCAGGTATTTAGTGAAATTGATAGCCCTTAGATTTGTGCGATTTATCATATACCCTAAATTTATCACATTTGTTCTAGTACCCATGTGGATGACCTCGCACTTTCCTTTAGTGGCAATTGGCAGTTTTCGCACCATAGACAAATTCTCTCTAGATCATTTTGTAATTGGAATTGATCGTCTGATGATTTTACTAGACGGTAAATTAGAGCGTCATCTGCAAACAATCTATGGGGGCAGCACGGATTATCACGTAGATCATTTATGTAAATCAGGAACAGCAGAGGGCCTATGACACTACCTTGCGGATCGCCAGATATCACTTCTGTACTACTCGATGATTTACCGTCTATCACTACGAACTGTGAACTCTCTGAGAGGAAATCACGAATCCAGTCACACAATACAGACGATACTCCATATGCACGCAACTAGATTAATAGTCGCTTGTGAGGAACGGTATCAAAAGCCTTCTGGAAATCTGGGAATGTGGAAGCGATCTGAGATCCCTTGTCGGCAGCACAAGGTTTTCAACTGCGAACAGCAAACTAAATATTCGAAAGAGCTGAAAACGCAAACATACACCAGGAAAATGTGCAGGAACAGAACAAAAGAAAATTTTGCAAATTGGGTGTACTCCTATAACAAGTCCGCGGGTTGAATAACACTTACGCGGATTTTTGTTCTCCTGATTTTTATTTGTGTGAACTAGTTTTCTGCTTGTTAGGCCATCTTCCGATAACTACTGGCTATTGTGTACAAGGCGCTTCTTACGAACCGAACTGCAAGAATTTGCCGACGTTGGAATTCACTGAGTTGCGACGTGACGCGCTGGCAACTGAACAGGACGGTCTTCTGGCCACGGCTGGCGCTTGGAAAAGGAGTGATGTGACGGCAGGGGCGGCGTCCGTCCCAGGATACGGGAGCGCAACCTGGGGGGCGTGGCTAGCAGCGTCTGTATTTGTGTTCGAGCACGGATTTCGGGCGGTGTTGCTGTATTTTTGTACAAACCTACGTACATAACTCAGCTTCGCAGTGGTGTGAGAAGCGCATGGGAGCAGCACTCGTGTACGCGGACCATCCGAAACATTAGGAGCACTGCCGACCGCGACACTCCGTGCCGCCTGGCGGCTTTGCCGGCGGTGACAAAAGTTTGTAAGAGGAGCAGACGGGGGGGGGGGGGGGGGGGCGAATATATGGACCGCGAATGGGAAAATCAACTGAGATGAGCGACTCTGACAAGAAGCGCGTTATCATTATTATTATTATTGCCCAGGGCCTGCGGACGAGTGTCTCGAAAGCGGCGGAGCCGGTCGAATGTTAACGTGCTACTGTCGTCAGCTTCAACGGAAAGATGCAGGAGGATAGTCACAGTACAACTACACGGTAAATACACTGCTGGCCATTAAAATTGCTACACCAAGAAGAAATGCAGATGATAATCGGGAATTCATTGGACAAATATATTACACTAGAACTGACATGTGATTACATTTTCACGCAATTTGGATGCATAGATCCCGAGAAATCACTACCCAGAACAACCACCTCTGGCCGTAATAACGGCCTCGATACGCCTGGACATTGAGTCAGACAGAGCTCGAAAGGTGTGTACAGGTACAGCTGCTCGTGCAGTTTCAACACGATACCATCAACAGTAGTGACTGGCGTATTGTGACGAGCCAGTTGCTGGGCCACCACTGACGAGACGTTTTCAGTTGGTGAGAGATCTGGAGATTGTGCTGCCCAGGGCAACAGTCGAACATTTTCTGTGTCCAGAAAGGCCCGTACGGGACCTGCAACATGCGGTTCTGCGTTATCCTGCTCAAATGTAGGGTTTCGCAGGGATCGAATGAAGGGTAGAGCCACGGGTCGTAACACATCTGAAATGTAACGTCCACTGTTCAAAGTGCCGTCAATGCGAACAAGTGGTGACCGAGACGTGTAACCGATGGCACCCCATTACCATCACGCCGGGTGATACGCCAGTATGGCGATGACGAATACACGCTTCCAATGTGCGTTCACAGCGATGTCGCCAAACGTGGATGCGACCATCGTCATGTTGTAAACAGAACCTGGATTCTTCCGGAAAAACGACGCCATTGGTGCACCGAGGTTCGTCGTCGAGTACACCATCGCAGGCGCTCCTGTCTGTGATGCAGCGTCAAGTGTAACCGCAGCCACGGTCTCCGAGCTGACAGTCCGTGCTGCTGCAAACGTCGTCGAACTGTTTGTGCAGATGGTTGTTGCCTTATGAACGTCCCCATCTGTTGACTCAGGGATCGAGACGTGGCTGCACGATCCGTTACAGCCGTGCGGATAAGATGCCTGTCATCTCGACTGCTAGTGATACGAGGCCGTTGGGATCCAGCACGGCGTTCCGTATTACCCTCCTGAACCCACCGTTTCCATATTCTGCTAACAGTCATTGGATCTCGACCGACGCGAGCAGCAATGTCGCGATACCATAAACCGCAATCGCGATAGGCCACAATCCGACACTTGTCAAAGTCGGAAACGTGATGGTACGCATTTCTCCTCCTTACACGAGGCATCACAACAACGTTTCACCAGGCAACGCCGGTCAACTGCTGTTTGTGTATGAGAAGTCGGTTGGAAACTTTCGTCGTGTCAGCACGTTGTAGGCGTCGCCACCGACACCAACCTCGTGTGAATGCTCTGAAAAGCTTATCATTTTCATATCACAGCATCTTTTTCCTGTCGGTTACATTTCGCGTCGATAGCACGTCATTCTCGTAGCAATTTTAATGGCCAGTAGTGTAAATCCTGTGTATCGGGACTGGGTCGCTATCGGCCGCCATCACCGCTTACGCAAATCAGCGGCCCGGTATTTACGCGAAGAAATGTAATGCGAAATGCCTCCACAAACCTACTGACAAACTGTCGGATCCCTGATACGCGAAATCAGTGATGCATTTCGTTCTAAATGGGGTGAGACGAGCTGTTAAGCAGGTGGTCACAGTGTTTTGTCTGCGATCTGCAGTCTTCCCGGCGTACTTCCAGTTTGAACAGTTGTCGGGTAGCGTCCTAACTTCCCCACAATATTTCGGCAGACGTACACGCTGCCATCTTCAGGTGGTTCCTGGCGAATGCTGCGCCGCTGCTGCAGAATATATTGGGGCATCTAGGATTGCCCAGTCTGAAAACAGAAGTTCAAGCCATGTGGCTACCCCGTCAATAATAAAAATTGACTTCCAAACAATAACTTTTTGGTTGTCTTGTTTTTTTCTGCTTTTAAATGATTTAAAATGGATGATGATAATTTTTTTAAATTGTTTTCTTTCCATTTTTTTCCTCCCATTTGCTCACACATTCACACAATATATACATTTTACACACTCATACATATTACAGTTAACACATTCTCACACTCATTCATTCACCTTTTTTTAATAAAATAAAAAATAAAAAATAAATACAATAAAATAAGATTTAAAACAAAATTAAAGTTATATAAGAATACGTACAAGAGATGTGTAGTCTTGTTATTCGCGTAGATCGTCGGGCCACCTGGTGGAGGCCAGGCAGTGCGCCCTGTGTTCCAAGTCCTCGTGCAAGGCCGTTACCTCACTGACTGTTGTGTGTTTTCGTAAAAGCTTTCGGCAGTGGTTCCGAATGGGTCCGACAAACAGGGTACCCCTGCGAGTTGGTGAAGTTCGTTCGTTGGGAACAGGTACGGCAGGTGGAGCGCCCTTTTCAGAGCACGGTTCTGAATTCTTTGTAGCCGTTGTATGTGTGTTGGAGCAGCATTGCCCCACACAACAGCGGCGTAGTCAAAGATTGGTCGGACCAGTGTAAGGTACAATATGACCCCCAGTCTTGATGGTAGTGTTGACGATGGGTTTAATAGTGGGTAGAGCTGTACCGTTCTCCTCCTGGCTTTCTCTCGAATGTTTTCTATGTGAGGTTGTCATGTCAGTCGCCTATCGAGGGTCACACCCAAGTATTTTGCTGTTTTTGACCACGGGACTGTGGTTCCCCGTATCTCAATGGGCTGGATGTTAGGCGGGAGTGGTCTTCTACAAATAGCCATTGCCTGCGTCTTCGTGGCGTTGAAAGACAGTCGCCATTTCGTCGCCCATTCACTCAGCTTATTACATGCTTCTTGTAGACTTGCCTGGAGGTGTGCAGAATTCATACTTCGGGAGCAGACGGCTGTACCATCGGCATATAAAGATAGGTGTGTTCTGGCCGTCGACGGTAGGTAGGATGTATACAGAATGTATAACAGTGGTCCCTGTACACTGCCCTGAGGTACTCCTGCTTTGATTGGTCTGGTGGACGATGTACCATCTTGAGTGGGGACATGAAATGTCCGGTTTTAGAGATAGATCTTCAGGAGTGTTTCGTGTTACACGGGGACCCCTATATCTAGGAGTTTATACAGGAGTCCCTCGTACCACACGCAATGAAACGCGCGAGAGACATCCAGAAATACAGCCCCGAAGAATTCCTTCCTTTCCGAATGCTTCCTCAGCTAGGCGTAGTAGCTGCTGGGTGGTGGAGATGCCTCGGCGAAAGCCGAACTGGACGTCTCGTATCAGGTGCTCTGCTTCCACATGCTGCTCAAGTATCTTTATACAGGGTGTTACAAAAAGGTACGGCCAAACTTTCAGGAAACATTCCTCACACACAAATAAAGAAAATATGTTATGTAGACATGTGTCCCGAAACGCTTACTTTCCTTGTTAGAGCTCATTTTAGTTTCGTCAGCATGTACTGTACTTCCTCGATTCACCACCAGTTGGCCCAATCCAAGGAAGGTAATGTTGACTTCGGCGCTTGTGCTGACATGCGACTCATTGCTCTACAGTACTAGCATCGAGCACATCAGTACGTAGCATCAACAGGTTAGTGTTCATCACGAACGTGGTTTTGCAGTCAGTGCAATGTTTACAAATGCGGAGTTGGCAGATGCCCATTTGATGTACGGGTTAGCACGGGGCAATAGCCGTGGCGCGGTACGTTTGTATCGAGACAGATTTCCAGAACGAAGGTGTCCCGACAGGAAGACGTTCGAAGCAATCGATCGGCGTCTTAGGGAGCACGGAACATTCCAGCCTACGACTCGCGACTGGGGAAGACCTAGAACGACGAGGACACCTGCAACGGACGAGGCAATTCTTCGTGCAGTTGACTATAACCCTAATGTCAGCGTCAGAGAAGTTGCTGCTGTGCAAGGTAACGTTGACCACGTCACGGTACGGAGAGTGCTACGGGAGAACCAGTTGTTCCCGTACCGTGTACAGCGTGTGCAGGCACTATCAGCAGCTGATTGGCCTCCACGGGTACACTTCTGCGAACGGTTCATCCGACAATGTGTCAATCCTCATTTCAGTGCAAATGTTCTCTTTACGGATGAGGCTTCATGCCGACGTGATCAAATCGTAAATTTTCACAATCGACATGTGTGGGCTGACGAGAATCCGCACGCAATTGTGCAATCACGTCATCGACACAGATTTTCTGTGAACGTTTGGGCAGGCATTGTCGGTGATGTCTCGATTGGGCCCCACGTTCTTCCACTTACGCTCAATGGAGCAGTTATGATTTCATACGGCATACTCTACCTGTGCTGCTAGAACATGTGCCTTTACAAGTACCACACAACATGTGGTTCGTGCACGATGGAGCTCCTGCACATTTCAGTCCAAGTGTTCGTACGCTTTTCGACAACAGATACGGTGACCGACGGATTGGTAGAGGCGGACCAATTCCGTGGCCTCCACGCTCTCCTGACCTCAACCCTCTCGACTTTCATTTGAAAGTCTACGCAACCCCGGTACCAAATGTAGAGACTCTTCGTGCTCGTATTGTGGACGGCTGTGATACAATACGCAATTCTCCAGGGCTGCATCAGCGCATCAGGGAGTCCGTGCGACGGGGGGTGGATGCACGTATCCTCGCTAACGGAGGACATTTTGAACATTTCCTGTAACAAAGTGTTTGAAGTCACGCTGGTACGTTCTGTTGTTGCGTGTTTCCATTCCACGATTAATGTGATTTGAAGAGAAGTAATAAAATGAGCTGTAACATGGAAAGTAAGCGTTTCCGGACACATGTCCACATAACATATTTTCTTTCTTTGTGTGTGAGGAATGTTTCCTGAAAGTTTGGCCGTACCTTTTTGTAACAGCCTGTATATAAACGTTCAAAAAGTTTCGATATGGCAGGTAAAGGACTGACTGGTCTGTAGCTGATAGGTGATCGAGGATGCTTTCCTGCCTTCGGTATGGCGACGACCTCGGCATGTCTCCATGTGAGGGGGAAGTCGCCAGTTGCCAGGATGTCGTTCAAAGCGGCCGCTATTAGTGGTACTGCGGTAGTTGGTAGTTGCTTCAAAAGCCCGTTTGTTACGAGGTCTGCTCCTCCAGCTTTTTTTCCAGGCGAATGTTGTGCCGTTCCTCTCGGCGCCCTATGTATACTAGCCGTTAACCCCTCCACCGTTCCTCTCCTGGGGTCTTCGGTGCGGCTACTGGGGGTGGTGGGGGAAGCGGCGCCTGGGTCTGAACTGGGGGTCTGCAGTCTCGCTGCTGCTGCTGCCGCTGTCGGGGGCGGTGCTCGATCCCTGGGACCCGGTCTGCGATCATGAGAGCCTTCCAGCCGAACTGCAGCACCTCGAGACAACATTTCTGAAAAATGGGTTCAACCAGAAGCAAATAAGACACGCACTCAGACTGACTGCGGCAAGAGAACAACAAGGAGAAGAAACAGAAGAACACACGTCATTGGCGTGCATTCCGTTTGTCCGAAACACCTCAACAGAAACCGGTAGAATCCTGGGGAAGCGCAATGTGGAGTGTGTATTTCGACCCCGTGCAAAAATCTTGACACTACTGGGTTCAGTGAAAGATGACCTAGTGAAGCATCCGCAGCTCTCTCGTGGTTCCCTTTTTGGGTACTCCACGTCGACGTCTGCCCGTAGATACGTATCGCCGGTAGGTTTTCCGCCTTCACTTCCCGACGTGACAGCGACGACTCTCCGATGAGGTGCAGGCCTCGTGTTTTGCTATCACTGCGAGTCTTGTAAATATCGCTTTTATTTAGTAATTTGCCCGGCTAAAACTCTCCCCTCTTACGATTAAGGCAGCCTGCGCCACCTTTCGGAGGGAGTGGGGACGTCAGAGAGTCACAAAAGTTCGTATTAAGCAGTCCGTAAAACACGTAACCGTTCACTTCAGTTAGCGTGTTAGTTAACGCCTACGCTTTCCGCTAGACGGTGCTGACTTACTGCTGAATAGCTTTGGTTGCGTAAAACCTTCACTAATTAGCACCAGGTAAATGAACTAAGTACAGCACTCTTGTATCTCACTTTCACTCTATATTCGAGGATTAAGATGGTGATGGATGATGGTCTATTTAAAAGGTTCCTAGCCTGGAGGAATCTAAATAGTCCGCAAATGCCGATATGCACGCGCTCTACGTCCAGATTCGCAACTAACGCCACACGACACTTTCAAAGTCCACACGTCACTATCTGAATACCGGTACCTCTGAATTCACTCGTATCAGCAGATAATTTGAGTTTCTGTCGTCTATTATGTCCGTGAAGTTCCAATCAAGGACTAAAGTCCTAAAATCCGCTGAATACTCCGTTGCTACCGACAGTCAGAGATCGTACACTACATCACTTTCAATCTATCTTAACACGATAACGTCCAATCTAATTATTGTCTCGCTAACTGACACGGGTACCCGCGCTTTAACGAAACAATCGACGAAAGAAGGCGGCAATAATGACGATGGGGCCTTTTTATTGGTTTTCCATCACGCGAGTTTAACGTCGCTGCCTCCTCCGTGACGGAGCTACGTGGCTTTGCTGTACTTAGACGTTAAACTAGTTGCTGATATACTATAGTTCTGATCTGCAATTACCGAACTCTGATTCTACACTATTTTCCCCCCTAAAAATTCTATTGTTAATTTTAAATTATTCTTTCTATAGCCTTTATCACTGTAAACTGAACCGAGGTGTTACACTGGGCCTTCGAAAACCAGGCGTTTATGATATTTTTTTCTGTCAGTGCGGAAAACCGTACATTGGGGAGGCAGTCCGCACTGTAGAACAGAGGTGCCGCCAACACAAGCGCCGTACCGAATTACGCCAGGCCACTAAATCGGCCGTGGCTGACGACTGTGTCAACACTGGCCATACTGGACTATGAAAAAACAAAAATACTGTTTGTATGTATCAAAACATGTCGTGCGTGGCAGAAATCTTCTCAGTGACAAATCTAAAGTGTTTAGCGAGAACAATTTACGTGTGCAACAATAAGAATGCAGTGGGAATGCATTTACATCTGTTCCAGGAATGTTATGGAAACAAACACTCCAAACCGACGTTTCACGAAAATTTGTCTGTAAAAAACACAACATGTCATAAAGAAAGCGTGTAAACCGTCTGAGGATGAATCACGACGATTCGAAACCTTTGAATAAAGGAACAGAAAGTAAATTTGTGGCTGGTTGCTTTCCTAACACCATGAACATTTGTCTTCAAACAACAGCCACGGTCTCCATCGTGTCATCATATGACAAAATTGCAAAAATTCTCTTCTCAGTCGTCCTACTTCTGGGACTGCGTTACTATAGAGGCCATCGAAATCCGACTACAGGACGATCTAAATAATAAAGACAGCGGCCTTGAACTTAGTCAGGCTTGGAACCCTCCACTGAGGCTGGAGACAGACAGACAGAGAGACAGACAGACAGAGAGACAGACAGACAGAGAGACAGACAGACAGAGAGAGAGACAGACAGAGAGAGAGACAGACAGAGAGAGAGACAGACAGAGAGAGAGACAGACAGAGAGAGAGACAGACAGAGAGAGAGACAGAGATATATATATATATATATATATATATATATATATATATATATATATATATATATATGCGGTCCCAGAGATCGAGGACCGCCCCCGACAGCGGCAGCAGGGAGCCTGCAGACCCCAGTTCAGACCCAGGCGCCGCTTCCCCCACCACCTCTAGTAGCCGCACCGAAGACCCCAGGAGAGGAACGGTGGAGGGGGTAACGGCTAGTATATACAGGGCGCAGCATTCGTCAGGAACCACCTGAAGATGGTAGCGTGTAAGTCTGCCGAAATATTGTGGAGAAGTTACGACGCTACCCGGTCGGATAGCCGAGAAATGTCCAAAATGTTTCGGCCGATCTGTGTGTGTTCCTGAGAGAAGGGACGTAACCAGAGCGGGCGCGACTGGCCGGTAGCAGCTGAACGGAGACAGATGCCGCGAGGCCGAAACGGAGGAGGTGGCTGCGAGGAAGACGGCGGCAGTCCTTGCTGTTATATATATATATACACACACACACACACACACACACACACACACACACACACACACACACACACAGAGGCGTCCGCTCCCAGGGACCGCGCCAAGGACTCACGTCGCCGCCATTGTGCGCCGCGGCGGAAACGGAAGGCAGGTCGGCCGCGTGACGTCACGCCGTCCACCTGCTGGCCGGCACGTCTGTGGCACCTGGGGGGGGGGGGGGGGCCACTTGTGCTCCAGAGTATTAACACTCTTCGCCCGACACCTTGGACTGCCGTCCATTGGTCGTGACCGGACCAAATATCTCACGAAATAAGCGTCAAACGAAAAAAACTACAAAGAACGTAACTTCTCTAGCGTGAGGGAGGAGCCAGATGGCGCTATGATTGGCCCGCTAGATGGCGCTGCCATACGTCAAACGGATATCAACCGCGTTTTTTATATAGGAACCCCCATTTTTTATTACTTATCCATGTAGTTCGTAAAGAAATATGAATATTTTAGTTGTACCACTTTTTTCGCTTTGTGCTGGATGGCGCTGTAATAGTCGCGAACATACAAGTACGTGGTATCACGTAACATTCCGCCAGTGAGGACGGTATTTGCTTCGTGATACATTACCAGTGTTGAAATGGACCGTTTACCAATTGCGGAAAAGGTCGATATCGTGTTGATGTAGGGCTATTGTGATCAAAATGCTCAACGGGCGTGTGCTACGTACACTGCTCGGCATCCTGGACGACATCATCCAAGTGCCGGACCGTTGGCCCCATAGTTACGTTATTTAAGGAAACAGGAAGTGTTCAGCAACTTGTCAAACATCAAGCACGACCTGCAACAAATGACGATGCCCAAGTAGGTGTTCTAACTGCTGTCGCGGCTAATCCGCACATCAGTACCAGACAGATTGAGCGAGAATCGGGAATCTCAAAAACGTCGGGGTCGAGAATGCTACATCAACATCGATTGCACCCGTACCATATTTCTGTGCACCAGCAATTGCATGGCGACGACTTTGAACGCCGTGTACAGTTCTGCACTGGGCACGAGAGAAATTGCGGGACGGTGACAGATTGTTTGCACGCGTTCTATTTAGCGACGAAGCGTCATTCAGCAACAGCGGTAACGTAAACCGGCGTAATATGCACTACTGGGCAACGGAAAATCCACGATGGCTGCGGCAAGTGGAACATCAGCGACCTTGGCAGGTTAATGTATAGTGCGGCATTATGGTAGGGAGGATAATTGGCCCCCATTTTATCGATGGCAATCTAAATGGTGCAATGTACGCTGACTTCCTACGTAATGTTATACCGATGTTACTACAAGATGTTTGACTGCATGACAGAATGGCGATGTACTTCCAACATGATGGATATCCGGCACATAGCTCGCGTGCGGCTGAAGCGGTATTGAATAGCATATTTCCTGACAGGTGGATTGGTCGTCGAAGCACCATACCGTGGCCCGCACGTTCACCGGATATGACGTCCCCGAATTTCTTTCTGCGGGGAAAGGTGAAGGATATTTGCTATCGTGATCCACCGACAACGCCTGACAACATGCGTCAGCGCATTGTAAATGTATGTGCGAACATTACGGAAGGCGAACTACTCGCTGTCGAGAGGAATGTCGTTACACGTATTGCCAAATGCATTGAGGTTGACTGACATCATTTTGAGCATTTATGGCGTCAATGTGGTATTTACAGATAATCACGCTGTTCCCAGAAATGATAACTTCAGAAAGGTAAATATATCACATTGTAACAACCGAAATAAAATATTCAAAAGTACCTACGTTCTGTATTTTAATTTGAAAAAGATAGATGTTACCAACTGTTCGTCTGAAATTATGACCCATATGTTTGTGACTGTTACAGCCCCATGTATCACAAACCGAAAAAAGTGGTGCAACTGAAACATTCATATTTCTGTGAGTGCTACACGAATATGTAATAAAAAAATGGGGGTTTCTATTAAAAAAAAACACACACAGTTGATATCCGTCTGACCTATAGCAGCGCCATCTAATGGGCCTACCATAGCGCCATCTGGTTTCCCCCTTCAAGCAAGGCGAGTTTCGTTTTTTGTAGTTTTTTGGTTTGGCGCTTATTTCGTGAGATATTTGCCCCGGTCACTATCAATGGACCACGCTGCAGTCATGTTCAAGAGAAACAGAAGACCTCCAACGAATAGAGACAGGACGCTCATACTGACATGACACGTGGGTTAACGTGTTCTGCAGAAATGATCAGCATTTGAACCATGTTGATCCCCGGGTTCGAGTTCAACATTGTCATCGCGGCACACCGCCACCTGACTGTGAAGTGTGCGTGCGGCTCCCGTTGGCGCTGTAAGCCCGAGGTAGTCGGCCACTGCGACTCGAGCAGACGTGCTGGATGCCTCGCAGAGGTATGCGCGAACCGGACCGTCAAATCTGTGAGCTCGAAAGATGTCGCATTATTGGCACGAGGGCGTGTGATGCATCCATCCGGGGTACTGCTGCTGGTCAGGAAGTAAGTGTTTCGGCAGTGCAACGGGTGTGTGCACAGTGGTCGACGGAAGGCCGTAGAATACCGCGAGGCGCGTCAAAAGAAGGTTCAAGTGGCTCTGAGCGCTGTGCGACCTAACGTCTGAGGTCATCAGCCCCCTAGACCTTAACTACTATCGACCGCCTCTCAGACCGTTACTGTGTGTCGAGATATCTCTCACACCCCTGCAAAGCCGAATGGACTCTTCCATGTACCTTCCTATTGGCTGTCAACCTACACGCGCCAGCATTCTTGGATTGTTGCTGCTCTTTTTTTCGTAATTATTCGCCTCGAGAGGTCTCACAGACGTACCATAGTGTCTGCGTGCCGCGTTTTTATTGCACGCTACTGTTTCTCCATGCTGGGCCTTCTGTGCAACGTGTGTTGTGTGAGACGGACGTCTTCACTTGCAAGATGAGCCTCAGACACCGGAAGAAGAATTCGAAATCGAAAAACGTGCACCTTCTGCCCTCCTCCTCTGAAGAGGAAAACAAGGTGTTGATGTCAACAGCGTGGTGTTCCGATTTGTTTGGAGTGTTCCAGGAAGGTCTCCGTGAAGTGTTTGCACGTGGAAATTGACTAAAGTACGATTCAGTGGCACATGAGAACAAGTATTTAATTTTTACTTGTAATTTTAGAAGTAAAATGGTGGCAAAGTTTCTCCATTCGTAGACTTACGGACTGAAATATTCGCTCTACGTTGCAAAGTGAGTCTTAAACTGAAACGTGACTTCGCACACAATTTGTCGTAAGTCACGTCGGATTTTTCCACCTAGCCATATTGCCAATTTTGTAATATAATGCCTCTGATGAAAATCTGTGTTTGAGTAGAGAGCTAACTATTTGCTGTTATTTAAAGTGTTTTAAATACCGCAGTATTTAAGGAAATCGAATTTCTACAAAAGCCACCTCTAAGAAGTGTAATAAATGACTGGAAGTCAAGAAACTATATATATTCAGCAAAATTCTGGTTTGATATATAAAATAGAAAAATGCTGTCTGTGAGACTGCTCCATAGTAATTGTGTTCCCCTGAATGACCATAGTAGTTAAGGGCTAGAACTCGGAAGTACTTAAGCCTAGCTAACCTAAGGACACCGCACATATCCATGCCCGAGGCCGGATTCGAACCTGCGACCGTAGCGGTTCCAGACTGTAGCGCCTAGAACCGCTCGGCCACGCAGTGCGGCACGAACGTGCAGAAAGGCGCTACATGGTTTTTGTCTACGGACTGACGCCACTGGGGACAGGAATGGCACCAGGTAGTGTTTTCGAGCGGATTCAGGTTCTGTTTGTTTGAAAATGTTGGCCGCATTTCGGTTCGCCGCAGACACGGGGAGCGGCATCACAGCGGCTGCATTCGCACGAGATACAAAGTGCCAACTGGAGGGGTTACGGTGCGGGTGCGACCACAGGTCACAGCTGGTGCGTGTCCAGGGCACCGTGGATGACTTCCTGCGACCACTGGCCACGCCCTTTCTGCGCAACGCCCCAGAGGCCATTTTTCAGCAAGACAATGCACGACCACGTGTTGCTGCACGAACACGTGCCTCTCGGTGTTACAGGCTTTCAGCCTTTCGCCATGGTCCGCCAAATCACCAGAGTCAAATGAACTCACCCCGTTTGGCGAGATCGGAGCGTTGCGTCCACAGAGTAAATAAATATCTCTGGTGTGAGCATTGCGTTCTGCGCATGTTGTCATCATTAAACCTGGATTGTCACGTGTTTTCGGGACTTCGCTGTGCGTGTGTGCTTTCTGCAAGTTTTGAAGTTTACAATATCAAGAGGTTTTGTTGTGTTTTCACCGTTTGTTGATAGTGTAATAGCGATGGTGAATTGCTGTTGTTGCTACGGATGGAAAGAAAAATATGTGAAAGGAGGGACTGCAACTTTTCATGGGTACTATGTTTAAAAATTTCGAGACGCATTATAATTAAGGCTTGATTCTGTAGACCTATTTTTCTACGATTTTATGACTATATAATAGATATTACGGCTCGTACAAACGCTTACAAACAATCGCTTCCTCTAGTAAATTTGCTAGTGGAACAGGAAAGAGAATGGTTAGTTGTTTCAGCAAATACTATCCTCCATGCATTTATCAGTGACATGTCGGTTATGTAGTACATAGATTTCGAAAACGGGAGACACATAAATTCAATAGAGTGGGAGTCTGTAACTGTCTTCGTATAATATGTGTGTCCAAACCTTTTTGTTTACTATAACGTTACAGTACGAGACCATGTTAAGTGTGTCTAGGACGTGGAGAATGATTATGTGTGATTTATATTTTAGTTTCCCGAAGGATGAACAACGAGAAAAGATGTGGCTCCAGGAGATAAGGAGGAGTAATTTTATCCTCACAAAATATGTTGAAAACATGTTTAGAAAGAGAAAAAATTGCACCTGTGTGGCTGAAGGTAGATGCTGTACCAACTATTTTTAATTTTCCACGGCACCTACTACCAATTTCTGCATTCAGCTTAAATACATTTTCTGCACAAATCAAATAAACACAATAGTGTAGCTAATCAAAGTAAACATTCATCATCTTTGGTGTATTTTGCCTTCAATTTATTTTCTTCACTATTCGATTAAGAAGCGTAAAATATTAGTAAACATGTCCCCAAACTATTTCATTCGTGTCACTTTCCACTTCCCTTAATGGTGTTATATGGGTTGACTGTTACATGACCAACTGTATTTGCTTTACAGTACATTTACTCTCCGATCGCCTTTTATCCCCCTTTTTATTCAGTCTATTTATTTAATAAACTGGGAGCAAGTACGTAAAATGCGTAAAATATACTTCAAAGTGTCACCAGTAAGAAAAATTGTGATTTTGGCCGCAAAAACGAGAAAATAAATACGCAGTAATAGCAGAAGAAAAGGACGAATTAGCAGGGATATAATCGCTAATCTGTGGCAAATTCGGTGTTTTTTGGACACTTGCAAAAGTACTAGCGTACTGTCAAGTCGTTTTGCAAGACCACTGCAAAAATGTACGTCAGGCTCTGTAATACTATAAAGTGCCGTATCGTACCAAAAAGTGCCAAAAATCGAGTGCGTCGTAACTGTGACACCTATCGCAAAGAAGCAGGATGCAGTATCACTTGCCCTTAAAAGTTACGTAGCTGGTTTATTCCCGGTATCAAATGAATACTGTTACAATGTCTGCGCAACATACATAAATAATCCACGACACGTACGAAAAGAATTCGTCTGTACTAGAGATGTAGTGACATTCGAAATACACAGGGCGCTATACGGTCAAACACACGACGTCCCTAGAACACGTGACCAGGCCGGCAATGTATGTTGACAACACAAAATCTGTTCTGCGCATGTCAATGCTCACTCCAGAGATATTTACTCTATGGTTGGGTCAAAAGATGTAACTATTGGTAATCCATTAAACTTGGGGCATGCAGTCGCGCCAATGCAACTTATTCCAGTGATATTTCGGCCGCGTACCGTCCGGCTGCCCTCAGACTGAGTTGCCACACTCACGGCAAGCTTCTCGTTTGTTTTCTTTATTGTTATTTCAGTTCCCTACCACAGGGACAGGCTGGTAGCCGACTAAAAGCGCTCTTCAGTGAAAGGTTAAAAAAAACTGCATATAAAAGATGACAATAAGAGACGATATTGAAAAAAAAGTAGGTGGACGATAGTGACCATTCTTATGTAAAAAAAGTGGCAATAAACGCGGATTTGTAAAACACACAGAGATGGAAAATACTGATTGTTTTTTAAAAACTCGTTTGACGGTTATATATCACAGTGAAAATGCAGTTACTGATGAGCGTGACATTTCTCGGTTCGAAATAATAAATTAAAAAAAAAAAAGTGGTTCTTGAAATTCAACCCCTAAGGGAGTTCAATGGGGAATGAAAATTTTTAAGAAAATGTTTCGTTGTATTAAGAAAATTTTGAAGCTAAGTTTAGGAAAAGTGGTATTTCACTTCTCCCTTATACGTATAAAGAAATATGTGTTTGGAGATAAAAGTTTCTGTGCGAATATCTCCACAAGAAGGCAAAAAATACTTTAAAAAAAACTTTGCGCTGCTGCTATAAGAATCGCTTTTTCGTCAGAATTATATCCGGGAAAGACCATGGTTATATGGCCTAATGTAACGTGAAAAGCCTAGGTGTTGCAGTTTGTGAATATAAGAAGTCGATTAAACAAAAACAAAAAATCTCTATACAGCATATAGTCTACGCGAGCGAAGCAGCGGACGTTACGATACTAAAATAAAAAAAGTTTTGCCGAGTATAGTGTTTGTGAGTAGACTATGACGCCATTAATATTTTTTAAATCCGCTGAGTGATTAGATGAAGTACAGAAACGAAATTTCTTTTTTGTAACTGGAAACCGTTGGATTGTAAATACATAAAATGCAACCAGTCCCTTTTTCGAATAGTTGTTTGGTATTCCATGAACCAGTTTCCGAACCTCCAGATCGTTTTCTCGACGTTTCATCACTATTTATAGCGTAATGCTGTAAGGAGTGTGTCAGAACTCTCCATTACATTGAAAGCAATGCAGCCAACTTAACGCTGTTCTTTGCATTGTGTAAGATTGGAAATAGCTAAACACAACAATCTGAAGACGAAATATGGGACCGCGATTCTAAGCATTGTTGTGAGACGGAAGACGTTTCACTCCGCCGTCACGTCGGTGATGGCAGACCTCACCACTTTAGAGGCCCGATTTCGTTCGTATAGCCAGGAGAGATTTGGATGGCTTAACTACGCTTGCAGATGGAATTGAAGGCAAAATGTGCAAACATAGCGGAAAGCGCAGCTGCTGTGTTACTCTCGTGAGTGTTAGTCCGAGTTTGCAACAATCCGATGTTTTGCTTGTCAGTTAAAGAAGCCTCCTTATCCTCCAAATAATAATGATAATTATTCTCGACATCTAAATAATTTGCTGTGGTTATTAAATGTAAATGTAACTTCGAAATTGAAATAATTTGTTAATCTGACACTCAGCCATTATTGATGCTTACGTCATTGTAATTGTCATTGTCTGTTATTGGGTACGGGTTATGATGATTCTCAAGTTTTTAAATAGACTTAATCCATTAAATCCATTCTCACAAGTTGTTTAGTATTTAACAGGACCCAAACAAACTCCTTTTTACTAGATTCATTCTTAGTAACAATAAGCTTTAGCCGCTGCTGCGAACTGCTGTAAACCACACGGAAAAAGACGCGAGTGCGAAAAGTAGGGTCAAAACATTTCGTGTATACTAACCCAGTAAGTTCCTTTGCACAAGTCAGATTCTGGATCACTTTTAAATTATTGTTCAAAAGCGCAGTTAGATGGCTTATCCAAATGTTAGCTTTAAGTTTTTCATGTAACGATCTGTTGATGGTTTAAATGACAGTGAAACAAACTCATACGGCACGCACACGGCGTTATGCATGTCAGATTCGTTTTACTGACAGCTCAGCTTGCTTATCGAGTCCATTTTCACAGACGAACATAAGACATCATTTGATGTAGGGACGTCACACATCAGTCGCAGCTACGTTACCGCCTCTGTCTCAGCATGGGCGGCTCCTTTTCCGTTAGTGTCCGTCTGTCTGCTTCCATTTTGATGGCCAATTGGTTCATCACTTCACACGCTTCTTCGCAACCTGTATTCATGTACACAAACCAGCACCCAGCATTATGGTAGAAATAGTGACGTAAGTTTCAAGAAAACCATTTGAAGTTAAAGCTGAAAGGTTCGAAAACCGGTTCGTGAAATAAGAAACCACTCTTCAGTTGAAACGTCCGGGCTGAGATGTATAAGATGTATAAGATTTCCAGCTAACGTTTCGTCTCCCTCTGCGGGAGACATCTTCAGAGGTGGTCCGGCTACTGCCGCAGGTGGAGACGAAACGTTAGCTGGAAATATTGTACACCGACCACGGCCTCTCAGCCCGCAAGTTTCAACTGAAGACGACACCGGCCGCGAAAGCCTACATTGTATAATAAATCACTGTTCAAAAAAGTGACTGGTTGCAGTTTTATGTATTTACATTCAATTAACAGAATTTTATCCGTAGTGGATGCTCTCGAATTCCGTGACTGTACCTTTGTAAGGTGTAGAAAGAGTTCCTCTACCAGACACAATAAAAGATTATTTATTCATAACACGACCTGTTTCAGGATTGTGCTCATCCTCAGGTGTTTATACATTCGTATAAATGTTTATGTTCCTGGAGATCAATAAAGGTGAAGCATCGTTACTACAATTGTGCTGTAGACAAAAGTCAGGTTTTGTTGAATTTGATTGCTTGAATGGCCTTCATCGTCTTGATTTTACGTGTTCTGAATGCATTGACAGTTGTTGATAACAGCTGATTCGGTAACATGAAGTGAATGTTGAAGAGTCACGTAGTTAAACGGCATCCACTATGGATAAAATTCACTTAATGTTACCTAGCCACGTATTACCAACTGTCAGTGGCTTCAGAACATGTAAAAATCAAGGTGGTGAAGCTATCAAATTCGACAAAAACAGCCTTTTGTGTACAGAATAACTATAATAATGATGCTTCATCTGCATGTATCTACAGCAATATAAACATGTACATGAATGTACAAAGGGCGTTCTAAAAGTTTTCACAGTCGTCAGAAGAATTTGTAATGAAGAACGGACTTAAGCAGGGAGATGCCATGTCTCCGCTACTTTTTAATTTAGTCGTAGAATATATTGTACGAATGGCAGCAGATAATTCAGAGGGTGTGGAGTTAAATGGAAATATTGAGATATTAGGGTATGCAGTTGATCTAAACATCATTAGCGATAGGAAAGAATCCGCAACAGCAAATGCGAATGCGTTAATCGAGGCTAGTGAAGATGTAGGTCTAAGGATAAGTGAAGACAAAACTAAATACCTGGTTACTACTAGAATGCCAAGAGCAGTAGATCAGGAAATGTTAAGAGTTGGAGACATGCAGTTTGAAAAAGTGAACACATTTAAGTATCTAGGCGTGGACATCACTTGGAGAAATGAGATCGAATCCGAACTGAAGAAGAGATTACGGGCGGGAAATGCGTGCTACTTCTCACTGAATAGATTACTTTCATCACGGATATTGTCTAGGAATTTAAAGATTAGAATATACAAAACTATTGTTCTACCAGTTATGCTGTATGGGTGTTAGACTTGGTCTTTCACTGTGCAAAGTGAAAAGCCGTTTAGAGTATTTGAAAACAAAATTGTGAGGAAAATTTTCGGAGCAAAAAGGGATGACATTAGCGGAGAGTGGCGAAAACTGCGTAACGAAGAGGTTCACGAACTCTACTCAAGCCGTGACACAATCAGCATTATTAGATAACGTAGGCTGCGATGGGCGATGGGCGGGTCACGTAGCTCGAATGGATGAGGGCAGGGCAGCGCGCAGAGGACTGGTAGGGCACCTAGAGGGAAAACTTCCTGTGGGGAGACCGAGGCGCAGGTGGGAGGACAACGTGAAGGCTGATCTGAGGAGCCTAGGTACTGAAGGTGAATGGAAGGAAGTAGCCCAAGACAGGGACAGATGGCGAAAACACGTTGCTGCGGTAATGGACTCTCGAGTCCGGTATGACCAGTAAGTAAGTAAGTAAGTAAGTAAGTACATGAATGTACAAAGGGCGTTCGAAAAGTTTTCACAGTCGTCTCTATTTTTTTTTTTTTATTTTTGCAGGAGGAGACTGAAATTTTTTGTGAACATACTCGGAACATTTAGCTATACATTGTAGCCTTCATCAGCTGTGACGCATCTGGCCCAACGTTCTTTCCTCGATGTAAATGCACTTCGATAAGATTCTGGGGATTGACTCTTACACCATAGCTTGACACATTAAATAAGGTCTTTCTTACTATCAAATGTTTTACCGCGCAGGTGGGCCTTCAGACGACCAGAGTGGTGAAAATGAGACGGAGCCAGGTCCGGACTGTAGGGAGGATCACAAAAAAAATTTCCTGCTTTTCTCCTGCGTCATAAGTGGTGTACGTGGTTTGGCATTGTCGTGGTGTAGTCTGACCCTGAAGCTGCGCTCTGTGGGTCTTGAGGCAGCTCGTCCGATGACGAACAGTAAGGGTCCCGGTTAATTGTGGAGCCAGGTCCCAAAAAGCCAATGAAAATGACACCACACTCATCCGAGAAGAAGTGGGGCCATCGCTTATCGACCTGCTGCTCGTGAAAGTCTCTGTTGTTTCTTCCGAGGGGAACCCGGATGGCGCCACTCCATGGTTTGGGTTTTGCTCTCAGGTTCGGATAAAGACAACCGTGTTTCATCGTGGATAATGAAGCCGTCGAAACACTGTTTCCACTCTTGAGTAAAGGTCTGTGAGACGCTCGCACACATTCCTCCTCATCGTTTTCATTTCTCATGTCAATAATCCAGGCACCCAACGTGCACAGAATTTTCTATACCCTAGTGACTGTACCAGTGATACCACTCTACGCAATGACAAACGAGTCGTTTCATCAAGCTGCCGTGTCGTCACACATCTGTCATTTTGGACGATTTGATCAATGTTCTCCTTGTTCACGTCACTCACTGCCGTCGATGGTGTACCGCATCGTGGACTGTCCAGTAGAGAGAAATCACATTCTGTAAACCTCTGCCACCACCGCTGGATGCTGCTGCGATGCACCGTGGCCTCCACATAGACGGGGAGCAACTCCCTCTCCCTGTGAGTCCATGTCGCGGAGTCAGCGCCGCCCTCGAAGAGGAACTCCGTCACCGGTCGTTGTCGCGAGCTGACACCTACTTCACGGTCCATTATGGCCCACCTGTAAATAAAAGAAAATGCTTTTATACACCAACTTATAGCTAAATGTTCCAAGTATGTTCACAAAAAAATACATTCTGGTCATGCAAAAAATAAAAATACACTTGTGCAAAACTTTTTGAACGCCCTCTTTACACTACTGGACATTAAAAGTGCTACACCAAGAAGAAGTGCAGATGACAAAACGGGTATTCATTGGACAAATATATTATAGCAAAACTGACATGTCATTACATTTTCACGCAGAACAACCACCTCTGGCCGTACTAACGGCCTCGATACGCCTGGGCATTGAGTCAAACAGGGCTCGCATGACGTGTACAGGTACAGCTGCCCGTGCAGCTTCAACACGATAACCACAGTTCATCGAGAGTAGTGACTGGCGTATTGTGACGAGCCAGTTGCTCGGACACCATTGACCAGACGTTTTCAATTGGTGAGAGATCTGGAGAATGGGCTGGCCAGGGCAGCAGTCGAACATTTTCTGTATCCAGAAAGCCCTGTACAGGACCTGCAACATACGGTCGTGCATTATCCTGCTGAAATGTAGGGTTTCGCAGGGATCGAATGAAGGGTAGAGCCGCGGGTCGTAACACATCTGAAATGTAACGTCCACTGTTCAAAGTGCCGTCAGTGCGAACAAGAGGTGACTGAGACGTGTAACCAATGGCACCCCATACCATCACGCCGGGTGATACGCCAGTATGGCGATGACGAATACACGCTTCCCAGTGTGCGTTCACCGCGATGTCGTCAAACACAGATGCGACCATCGTGATGCTGTAAACAGAACCTGGATTCGTCCGAAAAAAATGTTTTGCCATTCGTGCACCCAGGTTCTACATCGAGCACGCCATCGCAGGCTCTCCTGTCTGTGACGCAGCGTCAAGGGTAACCGCAGCCACGGTCTCCGTCCGTGCTGCTGCAAACGTCGTCGAACTGTTCGTGCAGACGGTTGTCGTCTTGCAAACGTATCCATCTGTTGACTCAGGGATCGAGACGTGGTTGCACGATCCGTTACAGCCGTGCGGATAAGATGCCTGTCATCTCGACTGCTAGTGATACGAGGCCGTTGGGATCGAGCACGGCGTTCCGTCTTACCCTCCTGAACGCACCGATTCCATATTCTGCTAACAGTCATTGGACCTCGACCGACGCGAGCAGCAATGTCGCGATACGATAAACCGCAATTGTGATAGGCCACCATCCTACCTTTATCAAAGTCGGAAACGTGACGGTACGCATTTCTCCTCCTTACACGAGGCATCACAACAACGTTTCACCAGGCAACGCCGGTCAACTGCTGTTTGTGTACGAGAAATCGGATGGAAACTTTCCTCATGTCAGCACGTTATAGGTGTCGCCACCGGCGCCAACCTTGCGTGAATGCTCTGAAAAGCTAATCATTTGCATATCACAGCATCTTCTTCCTGTCGGTTAAATTTTGCGTGTGTAGCACGTCGTCTTGGTGGTGTAGCAGTTTTAACGGCCAGTAGTGTATTAACACCTGTGGATGGGGACAAGCCCGAAACCGGTCCTGTGATGAACGAAAATTCTTTAATTGTGTCTGGTAGTGGAAATTTGACTACGTTCAAGTAAGAGTCGGAGGTTCTAAAACATCCGTTACGGATAAGCTTAAAGGGTTAGATTGGGTACGCGTAAGCGGGACAGAGTGTTTGTTGCTGTTTACTGATACAGATCCCTCTCCGCTCTCTCGGAAGAGTCAGCTGAGGCAGCGATATTGCGGGTCGCTTCACAGGCCGTTTCGCCCGTTTTGATGGCTCGTAAACGGTCAGTTCAGCCACTCGACGGGGGCGTCGCCACTGTCGCTGCGAGTCCGCGTGCTAGCTGAACAATTGCAGGCCGTACTGGAACCCGGGGTCCGCCCATAGAGTAAATATCTCTGGAGTGAGCACTGGCATGCGCAGAACAGATTTTGTGTTGTCAACGTACATTGCATGCCTGGTCACGTGTTCTCGGGACGTCGTGTGTTTGTCCGTATAGCGCCCTGTATATTTAGAATGTCACTACATCCCTAGCACAGACGGATTCTTTTCCTACGTGTCGTGGATTATTTATATATGTTGCGCAGACATTTTAACAGCATCGATTTGATACCGGGAATAAACCACCTACGTAAGTTTTAAGGGCAGGTGATATTACATCCTGGTTCTTTGCGATATGTGTCACAGCTCACATGCACTCAATTTTTGGTAGTTTCCGGTACGATACGGCACTTTTATAGTATTACATAGCCTGATGTACATTTTTGCAATGATAGTCTTGCAAAACGACTTGACAGTACGTTAGTACTTTTGCAAGAGTCCGAAAAACACCGAATTTGCCACACATTACGGATTATATCCCTGCTAATTCGTCCTTTTTTTCTGCTATTTCTGCGAATTTATTTTCTCGTTTTTGCGACCTAAACCGCAATTTTTCTTACTGGTGACACTTTGAAGTATTTATTTAACGCATTTTACGTACATGCTCCCAGTTTATTAAATAAATAGTAGACTGCGTGATCTATATACATAACCGACAAGTCACTGATAAATGCATGGAGGATAGTATTTGCTGAAACAACTAACCATTCTCTTTCCTGTTCCACTAGCAAATTTACTAGAGGAAGCGATTGTTTGTAAGCTTTTGTACGAGCCGTAATATCTATTATATAGGCATAAAATCGT